>NC_091101.1:9966000-10295000 GCF_024713975.1 Paralichthys olivaceus
GATGTAAATATAAAGTATTTAAATATAAAGGGCCTTTTCAGGGGTAAAGAAAACTACAATTCATACAATTTAGATGAAACAAACTAGTGAAAACATCATGAGGATTATTCTACAATAAGTTTCTGCCAATAGTTTCCTTTCACCTAAATCTTACACACTGGACATTTGAAAGGTGTGTTACTGAGACTGAATTGACTTCCAAACACTGCAGTGGTGAAAACTATTTTTCCTTGTAATGTGCCACAGTATTATTTCAGCTAAGAGGTAAAAAACATTATCTGCATTAGAGCTCATCTGATATGGAGTTTGGGTGCTGATGCCAATACTGAGATTAGGGAGTATAAAAATTTAAATACTGATGTATAACTAAGGCTTGATATTTTACAGTTCAACCATAAACCATTGATCTTTCCAATCCAGAATTCCTACATGCAAATGTCCATCTGTCAATGCAGGAAGCAGCAACAGAATCCTCTACGTAGCAAGGGGAAAAGGATCTTGTCACACACCTGCAAATAACATTCACCTTAAACGCTCACAATTATCTTTCCCTCATCTCCATGAATAGATTCTACTTGTGATGCAGCATCTGTACGCAGGAGACAAGAGTTATGAGCTGGAGGTCTTCTGGGTTCTGTTTCTAGTTTGGCCAATCACATTTGAGCAGCTTTTGGTTGCCTGCAGGTAAACTGTCTATGTAGAGAACAAAAGAGAAGGAACACATTGACTGAAATGCATCGGCTCTCTTCTTTTTGATTTATCTGCATTCATATGCAGATATACGTTACTAGAGATTAGCACCTGAATGTGTATGTTTTTGAGTGTAGAAACATTCAACCAGAGTGATAAAAGAGTGAGTATACACAGTGTACGGTAAACGGAAGACTGAGCCTTGGACCAGATATCCACTGTCTACCCCGGAGCCCCCAATTATTGGCTGTTGTAAGATGGTCTCTGAGATTGATCCCCTAACTTCAACTGAGAGCTTTATTTCCCTAAATTTGACCATATGGCTTATTAGTCACAACTTCCATTCTCACTTCACTGTTGCCATGTGCAGATGGCAAGAATTTTAAAAGATACTGACACAGGACATAAAAAACAAAATGTATTCTCCAATTTTGCAGATTCTCTAAACATCAATTCTATTGTGTGTCTGGGTTGTAAAGAATCACACAAACAGCTCATTTGTGCAGTTCATTAGTGAGACTAATGAACTGCATGGGGACCATTGAAATTTTACCTTGTGGGAACGTTATATTGCTTCTGTTAATGTTCTGGTAGCCAAGCTTAAACCTCAGCTGGGAGAGTGCATTGCAATATATCACCTGCATATACATGGAGTCTGATTCTTTAATTAACCTGCAACTAACAATGAAAGAGTATTAAAGGTCCAGTGTGTAAGATTCAAGTGAAAGGGATCTATTGGCAGAAACTTATTGTAGAATAATCTTCATGATGTTTTCACTAGTTTGTTTCATCTAAATTGTATGAATTGTAGTTTTTTTTACCCCAGAAAAGACCCTTTATATTTAAATACTTTATATTTACATCGAGGGGGTCCTCTCTACGGAGGCCGCCATGTTTTTTTACATTAGTCCAGACTGAACAAACTAAACACCTTTTGAGTTTTTATGACAATTAAAGGCTTCCACAGGTTCTTTTTCATGTTTGGAAGGGGAGGGTGAGGTGAGGGGTGTTCAGCTGCAACATGCAATTTCAACACTAGGTATCACAAAATTCTACACCTTTAAATTGAATGTAAATGCACAGAAGTGAGAAGTGAAAGGCTGAATCATGGTGAGGTTTTACTATTTTACATGGTACCACTTATCTGATTAAAGGTTGATTTTGTATCATTTGCTACAAATGCATTATTGAATTGATAATAAATCAATGCAGCATTCAAAAGAAGATGATAACACTCAGAGCAGCTCTCTACAGTGAGACATCATAGCTCTGACAAATGACAGTAATTCTCGATCATCAGTCATATTTGATTAGCAATCAGGGAGGCTTCAGCTTTATTATTCACACACAGCCGCTGCTCTTTCTTCTCGCTGAGGTGCAAAGAGCCTGAGTGGAAACTGAACGAGAACATCGTATTCATCCTCTCTTCCTCTTATTGCTCCGGTGATGAAATTTCCTATCACTGGAGAAACGGATCGCCCTCATATCACATACGCACACACACCCTGCTTCATTCGATTTACTGTGCCATTAGCTTCCACAGGCAGCTACTGTGAGGCCATTGAAGAGTGATTTTCTATGTGTGTGTGAGCATGCATGTGTGTGTGAACGATTTAGAGTTGGCTGGGGACCCTATGCTTACTGCTTCTGAGTATAACTCTTTTTAAGGAGGCCTCCTGGAGGCTGGAATGTGCTATTGATTTGTTTAGTTAATATTATTCCTCTCTCTTCTCATTTTTCTTATTTCAAGATGTTGCCGTGTTCCAGCCTGTCTCCACCTGGGAGCAACAAAAAACACTTTGACAAAGACATGAAAAACAGTTGAAATCTTTTTTGTGAATCAGGGTGCAATCTGAAGAGCAGTCTCACTCTTAGCAGGAAAAAAAATCTTCATCCTCTGGTGCTGTATAATCAGCTCTCAAGGAAGAACAAGTCACATTCCCTTAGTCTCCAGTGAGCGAGTGAGATGGTACTACTAGCTCACCTATCATATCTTAGCTTCAGGCTTTTGGAGACAATCAGTTGTCATTTAGAAATTCCTTAAGGACGAAATGAATCCAGAGTTTTCACCACAGCTAAATCACACACGTCCCAGTCAACCCCCTCTCCCCCGTGGTGACGTGATGTAAGAAAAAGGTCGAGCCTGTGTTAATAGCTCACAAATCTCTGTCTCCAAACATTACTATGAAATAAAGTCAATTAGTAGACGTCACAGGAATGTGCGGAGTTCCTCAGGATTTCCTCTATGAGCTATTTTTATTCTTTCAGGTCAGAATGAGACAGAGTTCGAGCAAGAACAGTGGACTGTAACAATAATCCTTAGAGTAGTAGTAGTAGTAGCAGTGACACACCATTAATCCAGAGAGAACTCATTACCACACATCTCCATGTGCATCTGCATTATACTGCACCAATTAGGGGAACAAAGATATTCTGCCACATCCAAACCACGACAAAAGAATTAAGATCATCTGATTACACTGAAGCGTGTATAAACGTATACTGTCAGGCTTCCAATGAAATGAATACCAAGCATTAGTGCAGCCGTATGAGCTGTGGCTCTGTAATCCTAGAGTCACTAATATAGAGATGAAGCTCCACCACTGCACAATATGACAAAGATAAATTGCATAATAAAAGACTGTGTAGGTAACTAGCATCCACACATTAGTTTTTATTGATAATCAAATGTATGTGCTTAGTCTGCTAAACGTACGATCTTGTCATTGTCACCAAGTATTTTACTTTTAATTAAATGAGCCAATATCAAAGCTGAGATTTTAGCACTTGTATGAATGTATGAATCAAACTATTCCTTTGCCTTCACACCATGTGATCAAGCTCTGTTCGATTGTTCTCTGATCACCGAAATCACATTATAATAAAAATGGTGTAAATGAGGTAAATACAGTATGTTAGGAAACCTTTAGTTGAATCGAGGCAGTCAGTGACTGAAAAAGATTTACTCTAATGAAGACAAAGGTTTTGAAGATAAATGCTGAAATGATGTTATTGTACTGTACATACCTGAACCTGCTGCAGATTTATCTTCAACAAACCACTACCATGTTATTTTTATATTTTGATTTGAGGCCTCATTCCAGATCACCTCTGCTCCCAACAGCTCCGCCCAGATAAATGCAAAGTGAAAACAAAAATAAAAATGTGTCTAGACTTGTCAGCTTCAAGTTGAGGACTTCCTCGTTGACTGCGGCTCAAATGAAACCGATAGGCTAATGTGAGGTGGGGGGTCATCGGGGAGCCTTCAAGGAGGCCTGTCTAAGGGGTTGAGGAGGAGTAAAGAGGTTAGGTGAGAGCCCAGTGGAAGTAGCCACAAGTGTGGAGTGGCCCAGTGACCTTCATTAACGCGTCTCAGCGAGCTATGCCTAGCAGTCATGCGCTGCATGATTGGAAAGTGTGTGTGTCTGTGTGTGTGTGTGTGTGTGTGTAGGGGGGGGTCGGTGACAAATTACATGGAGGAACAGAGATAAGACTGTTATTGGAGCTGTTAGAATCAGAAGTGGGAAAAATAGACAAACGAGAGAAGAAGATAAAATGCCTTAGAAAACATGGAGAAAGTGACAGTGAGACATCTACCATCTGCCTCATTAAGAGGTGATGTGAAGGGTTAGTGTAACATTAAGACTTCCATTGTTAAACTGTCAAACTACAAAACATTTACATGAGAAAACGAATTTAATGTCAACGGAGAGGTACATTTGTATTTGTGTGTGTGTGTGTGTGTGTGTGTGTGTGTGTGTGTGCGTGCGCAGAGACTCATTTTTGATACCACTTTATATATAAACACTGAACTTATCAGGACCAGTAGACCTCATTGCGACCAAAGCACGGTCTTAATGTGACAGAACTTCATTTCTGAGGTTACAGTTAGGTATGAATTGGTCAGGGTTAAGGTTAGGCTGTCCACATTGAATGGAAGTCATTGCAATGTCCTAACAAGGATAGCTGCCCAGACTTGCTTCTGTGTGTGTGTGTGTGTTAGTGTGTGTGTGTATAGACTCTGGAGACTCCCCAGGAGCAATGAGGTGTGGGCAGGAATCAAACTTCATTAGGTCCACAGGCAGTAAGCCTTGTGGCAGCCAAACAGGCAACACAGTAGAATGGAATAGAAATAAACCACAGAAAACTTGATTCTCTCCCAAAATCATTCACTGTGAGCCCAACCTTGTGAAAATGTATCTTGGTGATAACTGCAGCATTTACAATTTCGATTAGGAACGCATCATTGCAAATTGTCAATGATGTCACCATCATTTATATCACTGATCAGTGTATTGTGCTTCATGTGCTTCAGATTCTATTTTTATTTTGTAAGTTATTGTCTCATACTAAATGCATGAGGTATATGAAAGAAGGAAACAACAGTGCATCAGTGGACTGTAAAAATAGCAGCAGCTTCTGTGATGTCTCCCATATGTTGCTGGTATTGCTTGAGTGCATTAGTTTGTTTTTAGATCTTGCTGCCATCCTCACAGTAACTGGAGCCATGAAGTCTAATAATAGTCAAATATGGGGCTACCTGGTCACTATCCTGTCTATCGTGAGAACTGTGTTTCACAGTGTTTGGTATCCAGTCTTTTGGACAAGCAGTGAGACCTGTGTTAAGATGAAAAGCCAAGAGGAAGCAAGCTTTAAAGGTTTCACACTGTTGATCCTCAACTCATCAAGCAAAGGGATGACTTGACATGACGAAGGAAATCCAGGATTTACAAAACAACCCACAGTATGCCCAGGTAGAGCTGCATGACTTCAAAACAGAGCACGTATATATGGGGATGCGGCTGGCTGATGTTGTGAGAGATTTCTGCTCTATGAAGGAAAACATCAACAACTGTCAACTCAAAGTAAAGATGACTACCTGGAGAATCAATTCAGGAAAAACAACATTGGTATTGATCATATTCCCAAAACAGTTGATGAAAAACTGGCTGCAACATAAGAAAAATTCAGGAAAATCATCAGAGACAAAATGTCTAAAGATAAGCAACAGAGCTAGAACGAGTACAGAGAATGGGGTAACAAGGTTAACAAAGCCTAATTTACAGCGAGAGGGGAAGCAACCAGGAAATAGCAAAGTCCCTGGAGGGGAGCAACGGCTTCTTAAAGGAGGACTACTCTGAGACTGGAAAAACAATCAAGACCTAAAACCACAGATGGAGCTGCACGAGAGAGGGAGGTATTGCCAGTCTGAGAAGTGACAGGCTTATAGTGCATGATCCTACAACTCGCAAGCCCCTGATAAACAGAGACACCCCTTAAATCAGCCTTAGTTTTCTATTGCTATTGGCTTTCTGTAATTCACATTTTTTCCTATACTGCTATTCACCTGAGGTGCACATACATTCCCAAAATGAATTCAAGGCTATGGGGGACCTATGGTCTAACAAAAACTGAAGCATTTGGGTCAAACTCCAAGCACTATGTGTGGTGACCACCAGGCACTGCTCATTAACTGGATATCACCATCCCTAAGGTGAAGCATGGTGGTGGCAGAATCCTGCTGTGAGGGTGCTTCAGAGCAACAGGGACAGAGACAGTGTTCCGAAATTAAGGAAGGATGAATTCAGCCAAGAGAGGTCCAAGAAGAACACCTGCTCCACAGTGCATAGAACCAGTTAACATATCAGCATGACAATGTCCCAAAGCATACACAGAGAAAAGGCTGGAGCAGTTTCAGAACCAATGTCTGACTGATCTCGAGTGGTCCAGCCAAAGCCCACTGTTAAACACGCCTGAAGACCTGAAGATGGCAGTTCACCAACACTTCCCATCCAATCTGAGCTTGAAAGGATCTGCCAGAAAAAACTAGATAAACTGCCCAAATCCAGGTGTGCAAAGCTTGTAAAGACTTGTGCCCTGTCCCCATTAATGCAGATATTTTGAAAATCTAACTTTTTTCTCCATGTTTGGGCCTCGTGTCCACACTCAAAGAGTTTTAAAACTTCAAGAACTCAAGTTTCTGTGTATCTGTACTTGTAAAAGGAAGCATTTGGGAAATGATGACATCACAATTTACTTGAGCATATGCCAGAAAAAACAATGGTTGCTATTTACCAGTTTCTCTACGTTTGGTCAGCACTGCTACATCTAAAGTTTGCAGCTAAATTCATCATTGCGCCACATTACCTGCATTCACAGGCATCTCAACTTATTTAACTTGGACTGCATCATTCTTCTCTGACTTTTAACAGATAGTTGATGTACACTTTTTTACCGGCCCAGCATGCAGGTTCAGTTTGTTGTCAGGATTTTTTTGTGTTTTCATGTCTGGACGGGGATATTTTGTTAAATGAAGGTAGTGTGGAATGTTTTGGGGTTTTATTAAACGTAGGGGAAAATATCTGTTCAAAAGTGTTTGTAGTCAAAAAGACTTTTAAGGTGCAATTGCCGCTGGGACTTAAGGGTCTGTATACTATTGTAAATGAGGGATTTCAGTTGTTGATTAAAATTTAACTAATTTCTAGACACAACTGGCACGTTTATCGATTTATGATTAAATCTAGATCACATTAAAGGGTGCAAAAAGGGAAAGTGTCTGAATACTTTCGGAAGCTGCTATGTATGCATGCCTCTCTTCTGTCGATGAGAGTCAAAGAGACATGTGTTGAGACTGTGCCATTACCCAACACAGGCTTTCAGATGGAGTCTTGCCCACAGCCTTGGTTTGCCCTGAGCCTTTCTGACAGACGCCAGAACTCTGATCAGAGCCTTTGAGCACAGTAACAAAGAGATGTCTTCAACCAATTACGGGTGTACAGTTTTTCTTTTCATGTCAATTTCTCATCGGACTGAGTTGCATTCCTTTGGGTATTAACTCCGACAAGGCAATCTCTTTTTATTAGTCGCAGGAAGCTTACTCTCTCGACTCCGAACAACTATTTGAAGCTTTTACTTTTTAATACATAGCATGCAAGTAGTGTGGCATTCTGCCAAACAGTTCCATTTGGAAAACAATGCACATCCAGAGCAATACAATTAATTTCACCTCCTCATGACCATTGATCTGTCAATGGAGTCAGCATATCATGTTAAGTATCTCTCCCCATTAAGAAATCATGAACCATCTGCCTACTCAGCTGACACTGAACATGATGTGAGGAATGCCTATCATTTTATGTTTAATTAATGAGGCATTGTATGCTTGCCATGGAATCACACCCCAACAAAGAAATAATATTATGCAAATGTTTCTGTGAAACGGGAACTTCACAGCAGGTTTGCACGGACTGGCTCAGACTCGGGCAGAAATGTTGAAGTGGCAGAGCTGAAATGATGTCCAAAAAGATGAGAAGGTGTTATGTGGCGAGATTCCATAAAAATATTATTTTGACTGATGATACAGCTAAAAGATGAGAGTCAACGACACAGCAATTCAGCATTCAAGCCTGCAAGGGTCTGTGGTTTCCAAGAAAACTGAGAATCTGGCCAGAAAAAACATGGGTGAACAAAAAATAAACAAATCAATCAAAAGTAGCACATTCAATGAAGTGTAATGACTTATTATTGAAGAAAAACCATCAAATTTGGATTTTAATTTTGTGGCTGCATCCATTGGTACAATTGGTTCAAATGCACCAAAATAACTGATAATATCTCAGGACTTTGAAACAACTAGTATGACAGGCTTACCACTTATGCTTATTCCCACACTGGACCTATTTTCGCTGGCCAGGTTCCATTTGGGACAATTCATAAAAATGGGGGGAAGTGGTGAAGCAGTCAGATAGGTTAAGGTGACAAGCTGAGAGTTTTTTTTCAGATTAGCTGCGAGGTGCAAGATCTTCTCACTTATTTTTGCTGAGTACAAACCGATAGCACTGAATGCAACAGAAATAAAACCCCAGGTAGCTTCTGTATAAAGAGGTTAAAGCAAGTGAGAACACCCAGAGTATTGCATCAAACCTCAGACTGCACAGGAGAACTAAGAACAATCGGTCAAAGTTAAACCAGGAGGACAAAAGATAGTCTGGTTGAAGTTTTACTCTTTGCCTTTTTTGTCCTCTGTAAAATAAATCTGAAAAACAATGGGTGTGTTTGAACATCTGAATATCACTGTCTAAGTATCGCTATTATGATTTTCATCATAACAACCAGTCTGACAGAGCTTAAATATGACGGTTACGCAAATGTTCCATGGGCTCTGTCTTTTGTCCCCCCTTTCCAGACACTCCTCCTTTTTTTCTATGTTTACCCCAACTGGTTGAGGCAGATGGCCCACATCGAGTCTGGTTCTGCTGGAGGTCTCGTCTGTTAAGGCTAGAGGTTGGTAATCCTGGAACAGAGCAAAAGCAGGCTACATTTCTCTCGTCAAAGCTAAACCCTCAAACATGAGCAGGCACTGTCAGACAATTGCTGGAAGCCGACATTTCCATGACTCGCTCGCTGACTGCTGGCTATCGTCTGCTTCAACAGTGTATGTCTCTCTGGCTGAAGACTGTGGGCATGTGCAGTGAGACCATGGGCAGGTGTGAACATGCAGGCAGCTTAATGACAGAACAAATTAAATCATTTCTTTTTTCTTTTTTCAGACAACTTTATTTATTGATGGCTAGCAGCACATGAAGAGGATTTCAACACACACAATTGTTTCTGGAAGAAATGATCAACCCTACCTTTAAAAAGGAGGGTTGTTTTCCCCTCCACTGTCACCAAGTGCGTATACTCTTTGGGCACTGTTGGGTTTATGTATAATATTGTCTCAACCTTACTATGTAAAGTGCCTTGAGATAATGTATTTTGGGATTTGGCCCGATACAAATAAAATTGAATTGAACATTTTAATTGAACAAAAGATAATAGAAAAGTTGTGAAGAGCATAGACTGAAGATAGACTCCCTGACCTTTTTGAAACTTCAAAAGGATGACGGTGGAAAAAATACACCAAAGAATTATATGCTGTAAATGTTCTCACTTCAAGAAGACCTATGATTAAACAAGACAAGTCTACAGCTCCAGGCTATAGCAGCTCACCGATGCTGGAATGGCTACAATTCAAATATTAAGACAATCCACAGTGCCTGCTTTGCATTAGTTGAAACCATGGGGTCAAGATGAAAAAGCAAAAATGAACACATGCCCACTACCACAATCCACAGGGCAGTGTGGGTATAGGTTATAATATAGTGATGATATAAAGCAAACAGGCAACATTTGACTTCTTTTTCAAAAGAAAGCCAAATAACAAAGTTTTCTGGGCAACTGTAATAGACAAGTTCAAGGAAATAACTTATTTTCCCATATGTGCTCAGTAAATAGAGAATAAAGTGACAGACAATCAGATTTCCTCCCGCCCACGCCCACACACACACACACACACACACACACACACACACACACACACACAGTAACACACACAGTAACACACACAGTAACACACACATTCACACACACATGCTCACACACATCACGTTAATGCAGACTGAGATGAGCCTCTCAGGAAAGGAATAGTCCGCTTGGTGAGAAGCGATTAAAGCTCCCTTTGGTCGCCATGGTGTTACCGATGATTGATGTGATTAATAAAGCTGTTGTCATGGCGCCCTCTATGTTTCTGAATGTAGGCCAAAAGACATCGAGAGCCAGAGCGAAAGAGAAATAGGTAGAGATAGAGACTCCAAAGGCACTCATGTTTCTAACCACTGTGATTTATCTTTTCACAGCTCTGGGACAAACTGCTCTCATCAGATTATTATTTTACCCACCACATCAGCCACTTTAACAGGGCTTAGCTACAGCTGTCTTCACAGTGCGGTCACAACACTACCACTGATGACTGTGAAACCTTGTCAAGCAATTTGGTTAATCAATTAATTCATTGGATATTTACTTGTGTCATTAAAGCCGTTTTCAGACATGACCTGTGGGTAAAATCCGGAGAATTGGATACAGAGTTTACCCAGACTTTGCCTTTCACACATGCAAAACACAGTGGGAGGTATATAGTTATACTTATACTTACATTAGGAGGCCAGGTGGAAAAAGTCTGTAGAGACTGCGGAGCGACATTTGCGAGTTTTGAACGGGCAGCTTACCCAGGACACCAAATCAGCATTCTTCACTTTTTCTCTTTATAATGTCTCACAAGCCAGGCAGTAAAGAATAATCCCACCTCAAGATAGAGTAATGCCTCACTTTGGTTTCCACTAATGCATGTCTGAGTGCAAGAAATAGGGTAATGGGCATGGTCAGGATCCCTGCTTAGGCATGTATAATTTTCACTGATTAGCTCTCCTGCACAGTGTTGAAGTCCACTTTTTATTTATAACATTTTATTTATAACATTTAGTTAGAGTACCTCAAAAGTGCCATGATAAAAACCTAAAATCATCTCTGACCCAAGTGCTTTTATTCGAGTGGATTTTCTGAAGACATGAAAATACTTTGAGATCAATGACAAATAAACAGTTAATAAAGCACAACTGTTGTTGACCTAATTTTAACATATATTAGGCTACTTGAAATCCCTAAACACATTTTTAAACCCAATATCAACATATTACCTCTTTATGAAGATGAAATACACACAATGTTTTAGCTCAGCTTTGGTCTCCACCATCTTCTGAAGGAAATATCTGGCTTTGGTGCTTCACTGTTTTCACCAGCTAGTCAGTAACTGTGTAGCGTACAGAGGGTTTTGTTTCAGAGCTTTTTCCCTCATTTGGATTTGGCGACAATAGTGATGACAGCAATGGCAGTGAATCAGAAGAGAGTTTCAGGTGGTAAAACCCAAACACTGAGATTAACGAAAGAATAAAATAAAAATCCCTCGAGCTGACCAACACAACAGAAAGGAGCATTTCCCATAGTCATCTTCAGCTGCATCAGACGATTTATTACAAAAACCACCTTCCATAATAATGAATGAAGTAATACCTCAACTGGACTGGAGATGCTCTGCAGCGTATAGGAGATTCAGTGGAAAGGTCCTAAATGCTTTATTACACAGAGGAAGACAAAAGCAGGAGTTAAAGATGAAGAGTGTACATTTCTACCTGTCTCTATAGCTTCAACTTTCTGCTACTGATCTTCTCATAGCTCTTAGCAAGAGAAGGGGGTAATGATTTTGCTTTGAAACAATTCTTTCTCAACGCATGATGGCCTGGAGCCTCTAGGAAATACAGTTCTCTACAATGTTTGATTGTTTACATTAACATATTTGTCTAGATGCACAGTATAAAGCACAATAAACAGTATGCTCTTGTGTGAGGTTGCTTCATTAAAGGTACAGTGTGTAGAATTTTGTGATATCTACTGTAGAAATTGCATGTTGCAGCTGAACACCCCTCACCTCACCCTCCCCTTCCAAACATGAAAAAGAACCTGTGGTAGCCGTAAATTGTCATAAAAACTCAAAAGGTGTTTAGTTTGTTCAGTCTGGACTAATGTAAAAAACATGGCAGCCTCCGTAGAGAGGACCCCCTCCATGTTAATATGAAGTATTTAAATATAAAGGGCCTTTTCTGGGGTAAAGAAAACTACAATTCATGCAATTTAGATGAAAGGAACTAGTGTAAACATCATGAGGATTATTCTACATTAAATATCTGCCAATAGATCCCTTTCACCTAAATCTTACACACTGGACCTTTAAATAGTCAGTATGATTTTAAATTAGTTTTTCTTACACCTTGAATTTAACCTGGAACTTTTGCTTTTAAATATTCTTTATAGAATCAACCATCTGGGAGATTGTTTCTCACACCTCTGCACCAGTTTACATGACATATTGATTACGATACCGCTCCTAACACCTCTGAGGGGCTTCTGTTGCAGTTACTGTTTTAATGGAAAAAATGATACAAACCTTCAATCAAGAAAAAAAAGTCAGAGAGTAAATAGAATGTCTTACTTGACTGAGCAGGGTGAATTGGAAAGGGTTTTTAATTTGGTTCGTGTGTTCTTTGACATTTCAAAAAACTTGGTGCCCCTTTTCATTCCTCAGGTGCATTTCAAATGTCTGAGAAGACCATATCCTGTTCCTTTTTTTTTTCAAGCATCTCTCCGCTGAATTTTACAACACAACGTTTTGATTGATGCTAGTTTGCCTCCGTGTATCAACAGCAAAGAGGTGAGGGAGATAACGTCATTACGCTTCATAAATGGTGGCACGCGGTGTAATTAGGGAGGAAATTACCCAGAGGTCAGCTCACACCTGGCGGAGCTGAATGGCTGAGATAACGGCGGGATTGTTTTAGCTTTAATCTCAGTTGCCTGTTCAACATTATCCCCCCTCTGTGCGAATTTGGGTTAAACTGAAAGGAAACAATGACATCTCATTCCCATTTTGAGCCTGAGAGTCGGCTTTTTGGATTCACAGAGCCAAGATAATTTCCCTGTAGTTAATCTGTGATGTGTGAGTTTTTCCTCAAGGTTCATGAAGTATTGCTCGATAGACAAAGGTTGATTTTACTCACGGCTGAAATGTTTCCATTATACCTCTTCTATTGAACGTGTCCTCCCTCCAATTCATTAGGGTTTCTTTTTTTAATGTTTATTTGTAGCATAGAAATCGAGAAATGCTTGGACGCATTCATTTCAAACCACACTGGAGACCACTGTGTGACAAGCTGGGAAATGAACAAACAAAAGAGACAGTGTGGGTGGATTTGACGCGTCTTTCTCTTGCCAAATCAAATGAAAAATATCCTCTACAATGTACAACAACCTGTAAAGACTCAACAAGATGTGGAAACGTTTTGTCTGTGCAGAAAAAAAAAAACTGAATGCAAATAAGCTCAAATTACACTGACGGCGAGAAGAGATGTTCTCGTGGTATTACCATGGCAATGATATCTCATGGCGAGGAATCGAGGTGGACAGAAAGATTGTAGTTGGTCCGGTTGTGACACAAAACGCATGAGGCATAGCCCTGGAGGGGGTGAGGTTGTCAAGGCCGAGATCCACCTGGCTGTGAATTTAGGCCACTGGGTGAGAGGGAGGGAAATTCTCTCTCTCTCTCTCTCTCTCTCTCTCTCTCCTCCTCCTCCTCCCATGCTCGGAAGTAGAGCTAACCATCAGTGATCATTGGAGGCAGCGTGGTGGGCTCTGCTCCTCTGCTCCAACATGTTAATAATACATGAAACTGTTAAGGATGACAATGAGCCTGGGGCGAGAGGGAGGCTAGAGATTTATTTTTCCCTCTAAAAGATTTGCCTGTTTCTTTTTGCCCCTCAATCCATCCTGGTGATTTTAAATAACCCATGACCTCATTATCCAACACAGAGGGGGCATATAATTCATTATGTTTGTTTATACTTATTTAATATCCTGTTTTGTTTTGTTTTGCTATATACACTGACTGTTTCCATGCACTTTTGAACAGCGAAGTGTTTCTAAGAAACGTACAGCGTGTACTTACAAAAGCACTTGAGCCAGATGCCAATTTTGCATATTCAGCATCTCTACTTTTACAAACGGTAGAAAAGGCGGATGAATGACATAATCTGCCTGCTTTTTGTTCCAAAGGAGGAAATGAGAGATCATTTGTCACAAAAAGAGACAGTTTTATTGTCAGTGTAAACTAAACTGTGAGGTGTGGTGAAGGAGGGGGCGTGCAGGTAGAGACCTGAGGCGAGAGGGACAGGTGTGTGTTTTAAAATAAGGAGTTGGTTCTGGTTTAGTCTACTGGTTTGGCTGCAGCTGTGACACACAGCTTATGGATTGTGATTAGTTAATAAAACCTGTAGTTCCTGACCCCTGAAATGATATTTGGGATTTCTTATGACCTTCTGAGGATATCATCTTTTCCAACAGAGTCCTGCATCTGGTTGGGTACCCACAGTAAAAAGTTGCGTCACAGGTAAAAGTATTTTTATTTAAAGCCACAGGTAGGCATACAAATTAAATCAACATGGGTAGGCATGCAGTGGGTAAGAACTAAAGTATGTTTTTTTTGGGGGGGGGGGGGGGGGGGGGGATTACACATGAGACAATTGCGCAATATTTCTAAAACCTAAATAAACTTGTATGAAACCTAGTCAGCCACAAGGATGTATTTTATTGTGAAAGCCATATGACACCAGCATTGACTTGGAGCGCATAATGACTCAGGTCCGATATACTTTTGGTGCACTTGCAGGTTTGCAAAAGTAGACTGGTGCAGGACTCTTTATTGGAGGAAGAGGAAGAGTCCATAGATCCACAGATAAATCATGGAAACACCAATGTAATCCAGAAATAGTTGTCTTTGCATCCATTAATTATGTAATAATAAACTGCCAACGGCTAATTCTGCCTATTTTTCACTGGTGCCAGTTTGTGAAGTCACTGTGATTTTGTGCGAGTGCAGGTCCTAGTGTTAAACTTTGAAAAAGCCTTGAGTAAACCCATCAGAGAGTCAGATCAATTCAAAACCACTTCTAATAAATTGATTGTTGCTCTGTATCCCATAAGAATCTACGAAATTCAACTGTTGCATAAACAAGTGGTTCCCTTTGTTTTTATTCAACAATTCTCACTTTCAAACCACCCCTCAGCTGTGTATGTTCTGCATGATATCCACCAACTCCTCCACTTTCTCTTTTTCTCTCTGTTCATTTCTCCAAGGACACATCCAACGGGTCATTATCTTCTTCCTGCTGGGATAAATCTGAAGCGTATCTACACAGACCTCGCTTCAAACACACTGAGAATGCTTACTTGGCCGGGGGCATGCATTTGATGAAGTCAAGCAGAGCTAAATTGATGGTCTTTTTTTGTCTCACTGAACCCGCATGGCTCTTTCACAAAATTGCGAGTGCGCACAAACATGTCATTTACACCTGAGATTTCCCTGCACCTCCGAGGCAGCGCCACAAAAGCCAGCTCACAGTTTAAGAGGCACGAGCAGAAGGCATCGAGGAGGTGGCTTATGACAACGAAACAAAAGCACCAGTGTTTAGTGAAGGAGGTTGTATCCTACATTAGGCTGCTGCTTCGGCCTGCCACTGAGCGGAGGTAACCATGGCAACAGGCTGCTGGGAGACAGTGGAGCAAGAGTCAGCAAGCTGGAGTCAGTGGGCCTTCAGCTTTTGAACACCAATAGAGATTAGCTCAGAGCAAAACCCTAAACCTCAGGCTACATGCAGCTCTGTGACGGGCATTGATGTTGGAGGAAGAGGAAACTACACAAAGTTTTTTTTTCGGTCGGGATCCAAACAAATAGTTGACATCAAAGCTCTTATGCAAGTGCATCCTCTTGAACCCAGCGCTCATGGCGGTATGAAATGTAGAAATTATGCAGAAAGCTGTGAGCGGCTGAGAGCATAGATAGTGGGGCAATGAAGATAAAATATCCCATGAAGCTTCTGCAATCAGTATAAATCCCATGATTTGTGAGCAGCGGATCAATCCAGGAGATTAACTGTACTGTTAGGAGATGTAAAACTTGTTACTGTGATGTCAGCATCAGATCGCCATGGCAATAGAAAACAATGAGCGCGAAAGAGATGAAAAGGAGGCGTGCTGCGCTTATGTAACAAACCAAGGGTAAGACATGAGAAGGCTGGACGAGCTGCAGAGAGAGAGAGAAGAGTGAGAGGGCTGGAGGAACAGGGAGAAATAAATCGATACGGAGAAATCTAGACGGGATGTGGAGAAGAGACAGGAGATAGATATGGGAAATGTACAGAAGTAAAAACAAGCCATAGACCGACTGATAACTAATCTTCGAGAGGTCAGGGATAGAATATGATGAGATCTGTAAAACAGGAGCACGAGGCAGCACGGGCAGGATGCTGTGGTGGTAAACTCTGGAGCAGAAATTATTTACTGAAGAATTGTGTCATGAAATAAATATGAGGTTCATCAGAAGGGCTCTCTTCATTCTCCTTCTTAATCCACCTACTCAAGTAGGACAAGACACCCACACACACCCCTCTCACTCTCATGCTCACTTCATGTCATTTGTGTATTCTACTGGGAACAAACCACGACCATGTACACACTAATAAAAAAAAACAAAAAACACTCATTACATGTGCAAGGTTTTCAGGCCACAATTGATGCAAGTTTTGAGACCACTTTCTAAAAGAAGTCTTCCAATCCAAAACACAGGGAATATAAACTTAAATATTGTCCTAACATTGAGTTGCTGGTGGCAAAGAAAATGCTGCATCACTGTCCCCATCTGTCATCTCAGTCTTGTGACCTCATCTTTTCTATGGAAAGATTTGCATCGCAGTGTGTCATGTTGTTCCTCAAGTGCCTTTCTACGCTAACACTGGAAACTCTCACCATATTGAATTTCACTTGATCTCTCACAGGTGCTGAGATTTCACAGAGAAATGTGCACGTTGGCACAGGGGGATAAACGCACTGTGGCTTAATACATGCCAATAGACAAAACACATGGGGGTGGCATGACATTAAGTATAAACTCCACCATGTGTTTTTGTTTACAGTTGGGCCCGTATCACCAAAAGCTCTTGAATCTCGTCATCTTTTTAAGTAGTCATCGTCACCGTGTATGGCACCTCTTTTTAATCCTGAGATATTTGTATTCTTCTTGCTTTTTGTCCGTTTTACATCTGTCACATGTTTGGAACATCATCAACAAGCTCGCTCACATGTGAATTCTCCGGACATTTTGTATACTCACTTTGACATTTTCCTGACATTTTACCAGGGGGGTGGCAGAAAGAGCTCTGGGGACATTTGCGTTTTTTAAATACAGGCCCTCCAAAATATTTCAGTGAAATACAATACTGTAACCGTTTCCTGGGGACACAATAAAGTTACGGACCTGGCTGGGTCACTCACATTTTAACTGATTTTCCAACACACAACTTTAGTCACTTGAGCCATAAACTGAACAACAGCCATGTCTCAAGTCAAGGGCCACATCCTTCGAAGGACGTGGACTACGCAACAGATATCGGCTGCAATCTTCAGCAGCCACGTCGGCTGGACTGAAATAAGACATTCTGGTCTTCCTATTACATCAGCATATTGTCCCACCCTAACAGCCGTCGCCTAGCAACAGAGCTACAGAGGAAAAAGATCTTTGGTTGATAAAAGAAAGTTGAAAGATATTTTTGTTTATCATGAGCTGTTCGTTTGTGTACTAACATTGACAAATTAATTATTTGAATGTTTCCGCCTCGCTTGCTGCCACCATTACCTCGTTGTAAAACTGTTTGTCACTAAGTGCAATGAATTATGGGATATGTTGGGCCTGGAAGGATCAACCCGGTGGAGCTTTCGTTGTTCTGAGGTGGAGGGACGCATTTGTTGGCAGTATTTGAAGGAGACTTCTAATTCGGTGGATGTGACGCAATCGGTCTTCAAATGCAGCCACTAACATGAGCTAATGTGTCCCAGCCTGTTCATCACTTCTGCTTCCCCTGGAGACACTTCTGTCATCTTGCATCACCTTGGTTTAATTGGTTGCATTGTAAGTATTTGCAGTACATGTGTTCTTGTCAACTAATTAGGAGGTTTTCTTAATGTGTTTGCTTCAGCGGGGCCTCTGTATGTATTGTGGATGGTCTTAGGAATAAAATTGTAGGCCTGTTTGAACGGTCCTCAGTTCAAACTTTGAACTTGTAAAGACCGAGGGATATTTGTGAACACTCTCACTTTGCATTAATTTATTAAGTGATTAAAATTAATGCAATACCATCATATATGAACAATATAATATGAATACTAGAAAGTTGTTTTTTGTTATTATTTCACTATTCCACTAATATTACGAAGCAATATTTATGTCCTGTAACTTTGTTCAACTTTTTTTTGTTTGCAGTTGAGACGGGCAGAACAGTGTAGTTAAAAATAAATGCACTATGATTTATCTTAGTCGGTGGTAAATAAATTGCTTGTGCGCCAACAACTAATCTGCTGAGATTGTTTGTGATAGATGAAGGCGGTGTGGCATTTCACAAAAAAACAAATGGCTGCAGGTAGCTGTGCAGTGTGCATACAACCAAAGAATGAGGAATTGCTTTGAATATAGTAAACACGTGGCTGCACGTACACACAAACACGCACACAGTATCAGTACCTTTGAGGATCACTACAGTTGGGGTGCCAGAGGCTTTACCTACCTGCAGGCATCAGAATTAGAGGAAGGTAGACTGAGTCTATGGCCTGGAGCTGTTTTCACAATGCTACCTGCTCCTCCCAAACTAATGTAGAAGGGGAAATATTTATCATCTTTCCAAAATAATATAAACTACAAACACCGTTAGAGTATATTTCCTCTGAATTCTCAATTTTCAAGAATATATAGAAAAGCATACAAACAAAAAGTGAGAGCCACACGTGCATCTTTCCACAAGGTAATTACTTTTGCAAATTTCTTAATTGCTGTCCAATGTATGGCTTGCTTAATTCATAATTGGCTTTGCTAATGGCCCTTCATTTCCCCACTCTTTCTCTGCCCAAATCTAGCTGAGACATTTTTTAATTTCAAGGAGGTTTTTTTGTTTTTTTTGCAAACTCTAGCCGAGCCCGGCCCCAAAGGAGCTGTGCTTTCCTCTCCCCAAATATCAATCACTTCAATGAGATTGTCCCATTAAAAGAGCTTTAATGGGCCTAATCACTGAGGCGGGAGCTGAATGGTGAATCACTTAAAGAGATTTGTGTGAGAGGAGACACCAGTGTGACTTCACGTTTCATACATGAACACTCTTAAAGATGATTGGCAGGCCTTTCTTTACTGGTGAGAGGTTTTGGGTTATGTTGGATTTGTCTGGGTGAGAGCATACAAGTGGATTAAACAGCCAGGTAGAGTCATTACAGCCGAGTGTCTTTGTGTTCACAGAAGTTCCGAAAGATTTCTCGCTCCCTTTCTCATACTTTGCAATTAACATCTCTTCGCTGACCCCTGACTTGCTGCAATTAACCCACCTCCCTCATTACACCGAGCTGCCTCCAGTCTCTATGGTAAGACTAACTGGTCAAGTCACACTTAATTGTAGACTACAAGTAATAGGGAGGGAGAATACTGTCAGGTGGTTGTCTCCTTTTATAAGCTGCACCTTCTTATACAGTGAACAAATGTCACGGGCCTTCCCAAAAATCATCTGTCGTCTACTATCAGTGAAAATAATGATATTGTTCTGATTTTTCAAGCTTGGTGGCTACTGTAGAACAGTCAAAGTAAATATGTCAGAGTGCAACAAGGAAAGTGGACAATTACAGCAGTTTTCAGACATGTACTGCGTAAGAACTGTGAAGAAGTGGGTCAGAACTGTAACAATTTCAACTTTTTCACATCCTTTTGGATTAAATGTTCAGCATCAATCTGTCCCTTGCATAGTTTGTCAAAAACAGTCACTACTCAACGTCAGCTTATGTGAAGCTTTTAACCTCATCATACAGTCTACACGTTTCCATATATACATTTCCATCAAAATGTCTTTTAAACTGTATTCTGTCACTACATTCATAAATAAGTTATTAAAAATTGTTGGTGAGGTAAGAGATCCGTGGCGCTTAAAGAATGTGTGTGTGTCTAGTTTTCTGCTCGACCACAGGTGAAAAGGGGGAGGACAGAGAAACAGGGGGAGGGGAGACAGCTGATGCATATTTCATCATGGTGTTGTGGACACTGGATGAAGCCTGCTGAGTGAGAGGGGGTGGGGCAGAGACGGACAATGCGAGGGCTTCCCATATTAGTGCTTTTCTTATTCATAACTAATCTCAGTGGAATTCCATCAGTGAAATTAATTTTTCTCTAATTACAGCCCACATGAATTACCCGAAACAGACCTTAGTTTCACAGATACACGCAAACAATAGCTTATATCAAACACACCAGCAAAAAACCTTTTTCTGTGTGTTGGCAGGGAGACTGGCTGCAAATGTCAGAACCACACACGACATTATGAATTATACAGCAGTCGTCTCGTCACCAGGTGAGAGAAGTGGAATGAGTGTAGGAGTAAGACGACACAATATGGCTCCATACAACATCATATGCTACGATAAAGGTTGAGTAAAATGGAAACAATGTAATCAATAATGGTTTCTGATTTCTAACCAGAGACAGACAGACACTACTTCTCTACTGGTAACAACTCAATCAATCATTCAGTCAATATATTAATCATTCAGCCAACCAACCAAGGAATCATATCATTGATACAGCACTTTCTATACGAACAAAAACACCCCCCAAGGCACACATGCATGCATGCACGAATACACACACACACACAAATTACAATATATCTTAAAAAGCAATAACGATTTTGAGATGGGTGACTGCCCAATATTTACTAAATTGTAATTTTGGCAGCAGGGGTGTTTCAAGAATTGAAAAGGAACCTGGGGGGCCCTACATTGAACCAAACCAAATATTCCCCCAAAACATTACACATTATACCAAACGATATCTTTTCAAACTACAAACAATTCTACTACTTTCAATATTATCAACAAATTACATACTGTGCATACGCATGAATAATATTTGATGAGTAAAGTAACTAAGATTTTGCAGCTTTTGACAGAAAGTGAATGACATGGGGCCTCGTTAGGAGGTTTTTAACCATGCTTTCCTTGTACACAGTCGATCATGGATTTGAATGGTGTTTCACAAAATTGTCATTGCTGTTGGCTAATGTAATGAACCTCAGAGGCCCCCTCTCAGCTTGTTTTGCCCACCCTGTTGCAACAGCCATGTGAGGTAAAGTTTGTGAGGGTACCAATAACAACAGCAAAAATATGATGGCTTAAGAAGGAAGTTGTTCATCATGTCTGAGAATGCCAACAATCAAATATGTTTAATTAAGACAACAGCACAAACCTTCAGACACTGTCTCTCATCATACAAAAGGGAGGAAAAAATGCATCATAATGCTTCAGAAATTGTCAGAACAGTCTGCCCCAGTTCCAATGTTGGAAAAGTATGGGGTTGCAAACACTGTCCGACCAACACAGACTTAGTTTCAGGCACACTAAGGTCTTTGGAGGCCTGTTCTCTTAACAGACATTTAGTCAGGGTTGCAGCTTTCTCATTTGACCATAGCGCGACCTCTGTGGCCTCAGCTGCCGATAGTGACGTTGCCAAGCAGTAAAAAAACATCCAATCTTCGAATCTCCCTTAAGAAACCTACATGGTGGCCTTCAGATGCCACACAAAGGATTTTTATGGTTTGTGCTCACAGTCTAATTTTATTTACCGCTTAAGTGGCCTTTGTATTTGCCGGGCAGAGAACTCTTCCGCAAGTGAACCTTTGGCATTTCTCAGCGCTGTACAAGGATGGCTACATCTTGGCGCCACTGAGCAGCAGAAAGCCTCTGTTCCGGTTCACATGCTCCGTCCTCTGCTCCTCAGGGGGATTATGATCGCTCTGCGAGATGTCAACAGGAGTTAATGAATATCCCCTTTCACAAAGCCTGGGTAATCCTGCCAACAAAATGCCCCCCCTCATTGATAAGATCTGCCATTATACCAGGAGGGAGACCACTGGCATCCAGCTCTCAACCACGGAGGGATTTTTCACGCTTTGATGCCTAAGCCGCACTCCTTTATTTCTTTATTTTGAAACACTCTGATGAAATTGGGTGCAGTTATTATTTGGGGATTTGTTGCTGGTGGTGGCAATGAAACAGTCTACCTCCTGCTTAATCTACCCTCAGTCTATCAGCACTGTTTCTGTCTCATTTATCAGAGAGCTCCTTTCTTCTTCCTACATCACTCACTCTCCACTCTTCTCTCTCTCTCTTTGGTCCTCATCTCCTCCGAGGTGTGAACAAGTAATTGGCAAATCTCCGTCATATAATCCTTTTGTGGTGGGAAAATGCATTCTTTTCAACATTTCATAATAAAAACCAGACATTTGCATTTTAAAATACTGTCTTCATTTCCCCATGACTTTGAGAGAACAGGATCATTCACTCGACAGTGAAGCTTCAGATTAATGCACTTCTGCCCCCTCAGGTCCGTGCGTGACATTCATCCCAGAGTGTTCAAGTCATCCACATCTCAATCAGTCAGGTTACTGGACCACGTCCAGTGACCACGTCTGTGTCCACTTGTTTGTTAAAGACAGGTATTCAAACAAAAATCAACATACACAAACATTCACCAACCAGTTTTTACATGATACATAATGACAGCATGTCATGGAGCTTTTACTTTGAAAACAGCTTATCAGCTACAGTTTACAGCTGCAGGCGAACTCCAGCACAGTGTAAAACACAGAGACTTCTTACTACTAATGAATGAAGACCAGAATTAGTATTCATTAAAAAGATAAGTGACACTCAATTTAGCCAGTGGGCTAATGTAACATCACTGGTGAAGTTTCTGCCTGAATGTTAAGCTAATTTAACCCATATTTAAAAGTTAATGTAAAATTTGGAGAAGAAAATGTACAAATACATTTGCATTTGTATCCACTACTGTTATGTGGAAATTGGCAGTTTGCTTTTATTGATTCATTTTGCAGATTTTCAAGCACACAAATTGAAAATGCACTTCATACCAGGTGGGGGAAATGTCCTTGCTTTCTTATGAAAGCAGCTTTTGTTTCAATAGACAATACCAAATAGGAGTGTTCAATTGATCAATTGTTCAAGTCACAGATGTTCAATTTACAATGAAACAGCCTGAGGGACACTTCTTACATCTGAGAGGCTAAAACAGTAAATGTTTGACATATTCTGACCTAAATGATGAATAATCATGATTAGTCACTGCACTAACAGATTATCTGTCATAAATGCCAATATTCAAACTGTTTATCAAAAACAGTCCCGTGTGATTTAAAAGTTGATTTTAGTTGATTTTACTGCAGAAAACGTTTGGTAGTAAATATTCTTTGTCGCTGTTCAAACAACCACATTCTTCTTCAATTTGCAAAAAGCTGCTGATGTGAAAAACACCACTTCCTGTGTGCCACATGTTCTCCCATAGATATGTGGATTTTGTCCAATACTGTCCAAATGGAAAATCTTTGTTGAACTGTAATCTACTATTAACACCAGACGTTTAAAGACCATCGTGTCTAGCTCCGTGTTCATTCTCGTGTGTCATTAAGCAAAAGGCTTGACCCTACTTCAGTTCACTTCATCATGTGGATGGGAATCTGGTTATCATGAGCAGCAGTGAATCTCCAGGTCCGCCATATTGATCCCAGCTCTAATTTTGTCAGTTAAGTGTCCTTTCGTCAATTAAATCACTGTCGCAGCAGACACTAATGTCCATGATACTGGATCAATTACAGTCGTTGACATTCTGTATTGGTTCTCTACAAGTCGTTAAATAATAAATGAATCCAGCTTTTGTCTTCTGATGAGAAGTGTAGTTCCTCTGAGACACTGGACGAAAGGGACAAGTAATTAGTCCACATTCTTTAGGACATGTTATCACTGGTTCAGACTCGATGTAGTGCTTTTGTCTCCCTCTTCTGGCAGTGAGAGTAATTACACAAACACTGTCTGATACGTTGAAATTTCCATTTCCAAGATAGGAATTCATTATTTAGGTAGAGTAAATGAAACAGCTACATAGCCAACTCCAAATATTCTTTCGGTGTTGTCAGCTGGTTGTGCTTGTTCGTGTAACATCCTTGTGTATAGTCCTTTTCTACAGTTAACCTGGTCCAAGTTTATGCTGAAGGTGGCCATGTTTTGGTTTCTGTGAGGCTTCCCGGTCGGCTCGCTCTCATTGGTTATTGTGCTATTCTGCTATCTAGCCCAACTGTTCATAGTAGACGAATCTCCCCGATGTTTGAAACAGTCACTCTGTGACATTGAGATTATGTCTGTGAACCCCTCACACAACAGGATCATTTGGCAGAAAATCTGTTCAGATCAGTCTCAAATCTGAATTGGACCAACAACTGACCTGATTATGTGTCCAGGGAGCTTTACCTGGCACTGATGGGATTAATCAGCATTCTGTGACATTGTTTGCACTGAATTTAACTGACATTCATTAACATGTAAAAGTCCTGCAACCCAGCTTCAATCAAGTGAAATAATGGTGTTGTTTACATGTGGCATGCAGTCAACCATATTTTGTGTTGTCAAATTACATGCAATGTAAGACTGCAGCGAGAGCAACAGAGAGGGGTTTTGTTTTTTCAGATTAGTGACATCTCATTTTAAATTATTAGTGTGTCTCATTTGATGATGGCTCCAGTTCGTAGGTTGGGTTTTATTGAACATAATTTCAGCTCCGTTGTTTTGTTTCGAGAGATGCCTGGCCATTTACTGTTTTTAGCTCTTAATCACTAATGTGTAATTAGTGTAATCAATATTAGGGAAATAAACCCTCTGGGTAGAAAAACAACATGATGCTTTACCAGTCCCACACTGACGGACATAGAAAACAGTCTCAGTTTTAGTGACGTTGAAAAAACTCCAGTTATTAATCCTCTTTATTTTTCCATCAAATCAGTTGTCTGACTCCTAATCATTTGGGCACAATGTACACTTCGCTTTCCTGTGAGTGTTCCTCCTTATCCTAAATAGGACAAAAGCTTGTTATATTTAAAAGCGCTTGTCATTACTCTGTGCTTCCTGCCACCGCTGATGCCACAGTGGGAGTGACCTGAGTTTGAGCATTGTCTGATCGGGCGTAGGCTGGTTTCCATCTGTCAGTAATAGCGCATGATCAGAGAGAAAGTCTCTCCCTCACCCCTGACATTGAGTGCTAATTCATAAGCAATTTGCGTCTGAACATCTCAGAACAAATTGTTTGCTTGCTTGTAGTTTTAGCCTCTGCGTTCTGGCTTTCAAGATGTCGAAGAAATTTGCTTGGCATTAGACGAGAAGACATTTCCTCTCGGCATGTTTTCTTAACCTTGTTTGCTTCTGTTGCTACAGTTCAAGGCTACTTAGAAGAAAATGGAGTGAATGAAGCGCTGGGGCGATAGAAAAACACCCCCTGTGGGCTAAGACCTGTGGTAAATACATTTAACAGTGTTTTTTTTGTTTTTTCTGGGGGGTGGCGCCGTGGCGGGGGACACTTAGTAACTGCCTATAATCCAAAGAGAAAAGGAAATCAAACGGAAAGCTAAAGAAGACAGAATGGTGTTAAATCTGGTAAAGCAAATGAAAGTTGGACAGATACCATAGCTCAGTGGGTTTTACCAAGGTGTGGAATGTGCTTAGCAAATGCATACCTCCACCTGACAACTGCAGATGTCTCGTGTTCCTGATGTACCGGGAAGAGTTGCCCTCCCTGCTGCTCTGGCAGCGAAGAGCCGCCGAGGCAATCTGAGCAAAGGCATGTATACTCTTATCTGTCAGCATGGGCCAGAGACACGCGACACTTTCCTAACACGGAACCAACTGATTGCAACAACTCTTTATCTCCTGCAGCCCCACAGCCACAGAGATCCAGACAGCAGAACCAGAGCCCCTGCCCTCCCCCCTCCCCCCTCCCCCAGGCAGAAACCAAAACCCCTGAGATAGATTTTGATAGATCTGGTCCTCGGCCTTGTGGGAAAGCAGCAATCATTCCTCCGAGCGTTCATGTCAGATTTATGGGAGTTTGGGCTCTTGGTCACAATAGTAAAGTGAGTACAGTGGATACAAATGTGCACACAGAAACATGCACGCTCCTGGATAGATGTATAGCTCTACAAACACAATTACAGTGGAAGGTTTTCTCCCCATTTTTCAACAAGCACCACTGGATATAAACTGTGGAATCTGGACCAGCCAGACTAACTAGCTTGTTTCATATTATATAAAGACTGGGATCTAACTAGCATTAGCACCTCTCTTCTATAGGTCCAGTGATGATGTTTGTTACAGCCACTTCAGCACATGTCCTTGTGTGTTATAATGACGTGCTATGTATAGGCTAATATCATTTGTACAACAGTCAATGTATGTTTGAATGTTGGACTATGCTAAATGATGTTTCCATCATGGTTTTAATGTGTTAGAATACATTGATGTTGTAGCTTATGACAGGTGGACAGCAAAATGTTGATAAGATTGAGGGGTGACATTGGGCAATAGGCGGTACACCCTGGATTGGTCACCAGTCTGTCACAAGGCCGACATACATAGACAAACAACCATTAATGAAAGTCTACTTCATGTCAGTTTCTGCACCACACGTACAGATCATAGCCGACTCTCAGACCGTACAAATACACAAGCAACACAACGGATAAAAGCTAAAGCGAAGTAAACATAAGAAAAACACAAGCAAATATAATGTAGGGATAAAGGCACAGGTAAGGTGCTGATAGGAGCTGCACTGAATAATTACAATGCAAACGGATAAATAGTGCAAATACAGCTTTATGGATTTGCAAGTAATGTACATCCACAGGATGAATAATTAGCAGCACATGTATTGACTCTGGGAAGTGACTAGAACAGAAACTCCACACATGCACAGCCACCTTGTATGTTACAGAGAGTTGCATAGACTCAAATGATGATGGCAACATCTGTCCCCCAGCTGTTACCTGTCTGTGTGAGCAATTCCAGGCAAAAATACACTTAATAATCCGTCATTCATTATCAAATTGAGATATTAACCTGAGCCTTTAATAAACTGCAGATTCACTTAATCATTAAAGGTTAAAATGAGTGCAGGTCTCATTCACACAACAGCTTAAAAAACCAAAGCTTTTTCAGCAAGATTGTATTTCTTCCCACCCACATTTGTCTCCGACGTGGGAATGTTAAGGAAAACTCAAATCGATTCATTCCCACACATGGAGCTCCCCATGCCACAGTTTATAATCTACAACCTGCCTCTAAAAGAGTGTATTATATTATAAATTATACAGAGAGAAGGAAATAGTCCGAATCTTTCTGTCACTGCACCATTGCCTTTAAACGCACATGTAGTAAATAATAAAAATACGACTGAGTGTGTTTTGACAGAGCTATAACTGGACTGAAGATATTAAACCGGTGTGTATTCTCCTCAGGTGGATGTGGTGACACGCCGTGTTTTCTTTCTCGAAAGCTGGAAGCATGCAGAGGCGTCTGGACCAAGCGCTGTGACATCTATCACCATATTTCATTAGCTGCTGGCTGTGTTTGTATAACCCCACAGCTAAATGCAAGCAGAGGAGTCAGCAGTGAAAACAAACCCTGCACAGATGGCCGACAGCGAAGGAAGGAAAAATAGCTTTCAGGAGGTTGCTGACATAGCAGACATAATTCATTAATACATATCGTGTACTCTTTCCTCTCAGGTTTTTTCTCCTGACACACATGGCGGTGAAGGAGGAGGGGGCTTGTGCAAACATTTGTTGAACCCATTGAACAATGAAATCAGACAATACATCTTTCATTAAAAAAAAGGAGGCCAGACTACTTTATATGGTTTTCTGTCTGTATGATAGCTAAAGTGCTCTTTGGTTTGTTTTGTTGGTTTCTGAGAGAATGAAAAAATAATAAGCATAATAATAATGTTCTAAGAGCTCTTTGTTTAATTTGGTTTCAGGATGAAGGTGACTGCAGGGCTACAACTCACAATAGTCACTGTTTCCAAATGCTATTTGGAAACAGCCATGCAATTAAGAGGTTCATTGTTTTTACCTGATGAGAGAAAAAGACAAATGATACGATACGGTCCTGTAGTGAATACGCAGTACACAATATTATTTTTTCTTATGAGGCATTGATTAGCACGGGCAGGTGTACTTGCACCCCAGGAGTACTTCTACAGGTGCCAGGGAGTTCATGGAGAAAATTGGAATAGCTCAATTAGTTTGACGAAAAAAGAAAACAATTTAATTGAGTTAGTTGGAATACCTGAACTCCATCTATGTTCCCATTGAGTGTGTGCGAGGGTTGTGCGCCGTGCCAATCAAAAGAATGTTCGTGACTGATGGACAAAGCACAAGACATAAAAGCATAGTGTGACTGTGTGTCAGGATGGGTGAATGTGCTATGTAATGTAAAGTGCTTTTAATGGTCATTAAGACTGGAAAAGTGTTTTATAAATACAGTCATTTACCAATTAAAACATAGTTTGCAAGTGAGCAGATGGATCTAAACAGCTAGTTAATAAAATCGATAAATGTTAAAATACCTCTGATGGATAAATCGTTTAAATACTTAGCTCAATGTAACATATAAATGGTAAAACCCCCAGAAGTAATGGATAAGATGCTTTTTGTAAAAACTGGTGGAAATAGTTTAAAGTAATAGATAGACAGTTAAAGTATGTACACATTACACCGACTGGAATAAAGTTTTCAGTTCTCTCTGATGTCTCACCTCTTTTCATTCATCATCCTGCCTCTAAACTCTGCCATGGAGGTTGTGTTTTCATCTGCAGTTGTGCTTTTATGTTTGTTTAGTTGTTAGTTAGCAGGACTACGCATAACCAACAGGGCAGATTACCACGAAACTTGGGGGAAGGTTGGATCAGGGAAGACCCCAATACATTTTGGTGCAGAACTGGATCAGTGGGCAGATCAAGGAATTTTCTTTCACTGTATTCAACATTGTTAGGGGATTTTTTTAACATATGTGTTGATTTGTCAAAGAATAAATAATGGATCTTGATGAAAAACAGACTCATGACTATGGGACTGAGATCTGGTGAATTTGAATGTGGTTTCAGTCGGGGACTGATGGGCCTTGGTGGAGGTATTCTGAGTCCTATGTTAATCAATAACTTACTCCTATTTCAATGATGAGTCTAAAAATATTGAATGGTATTTATTTCTCATGTGCAGGTTCATGTTAACATATGTTTCAAGCCTTACATGGATATGAGGATACCTGTGTATTTTATGCATGATACATTATTGGGGAACCAGTGGGTGTGGGTGAGGCAATGGGAGAGTTGAAGTGTATTCCTGTGATTTTTGTTATGTTTTGTGTTTCTGTGTAAAGGACCCTCCTGAAAATTAGATTCACCTCAGGGTGTTTGTCTTACTAATAAATAGAAATTGAACAATTTTAGAAAACTGTGATTGACATGATGCAAACACAGAAGAGCTGCACACATTACCAAACAACAAACCAAAATGGTGTGTTTATTGGTTGGTCTGTTTCCAGCACCTCAGTGTCAAGGCTGGAGCACTTTCAGTTTCTTATCTCTCTGGTTTATCTTGTCACTCTACCTTGCACCTCTTTTTATTCCCTTTTCGGTGATTTCGGAGTCACTAAACTCTTGAGTTTTTATTAGCAGCAGAAGCTTTTTCTACCATCTCATTCCTTCTGCTCCATCACCAGTATCTCCGTCTGTTCCACCTCTGCTCTCCCCACCACTTCTTCATCACTCCCCCGCCTCCCCCTCCCTCTATCTGTATGAAGCTGTTCCAGTATGTGATCAAAGCACAGTGTGCTAGAGTTCTTTCCCCCTTCTGTCAGAAGCAAAGAGACAAGGGAAACAAAGGCTCCACAGTAGTCTGCCACAAATAACCTCTTCACAGCATAACACAGTCACTCACACACACACACACACACACACACACACACACACACACACACACACACACACGTACACAAAAATGTACATACCACTCAGCCAAAGTGGCAGCGGCAAGAAAAGTGAGTAAGGCAGATCAGTTTGAAAGCAGCAAGTGCATGATGCCACTTGTTGGGTCTCTATAGTGATCCCCGGCATAAAAGGATGCAGCTTCTAATTATCTCCTATTCACACCAAACTGACACGACACACAAAGAATGACTCGCCTAGTAGGGGAATCGCCCGCTGCTTTGTGCTGCAGAATGGGAATTTAAAGTCTGTCGCAGCCTAAATAATAGCATGAGGAAATCAGAATACAAGAATATGCGGTTGTGTTTAGACTACTCTATTATCATTGTGCATGGGGGGAGGTTCCACGAGGTCTGCTGTCATTTGACCATCTATTCTGTGTTTTTAGAATCAGGAGAACTCTGAATGATGTTCCACTTTCCACTGGAGCCAGGTCCCTTAGAGCCTGTGGTCTTTAAAGCAGCTACAGTGCAAAACCACAATGTTTGCATCCCTGTTCTGCCTTCATCCCTCTGCACTCACATCTAGCGGCACTCCACTTGCCCTCCATGAAACTCTCCAAGCTCCCCCTTCACACTTACATACAATGTTATGCAACATTTTTTGCATTGATCAGAAGCCAAGTTAAGTCTTTCAGATCAGATGCCTCAGTTTTAAATTAAACCTGCAGGTCCAACAAACCTCTGACTGATGTTAGATCTGAACAGAGCACGGGAGAGGAGGCAGCGGGACACTTTGATATTACTTGTTCCAATTTAGCCTCCAGCGACAGCAGAGTTAGACGAGAAATGTTTGTTGTCCTTTGTGGATGCTGGTAGATCGGATTGCGAACAATGAGGGTTACTGCAGCAATCTCTGGGAGAGCAATGCAGGCACTAATCTAGACTGTAACTATGGTTTCCAAAAAAGTTATGTTATGACAAAAAGGTTTAAGTGAAACGCACATAAGCAGAGTCATCATATATAATCACTTTATAGGGATGAAACACAACTCACATCATCCACATCTTTCTTTTTGGTTTCTTTTTTTTTCTTCCATATCGACGGATTTTCAGGGATTGCGGCACCGTGACTCTCTAGTTACCCAGTACCTGCTCCATGTCTGCTAGGCAGCGGGGGAAACTGTGTGGCTCATTATCCTCCATTAGGGTTTTTGGCTCAATCAGCGAGGAGGCAGCTCTGGGCTGGATAATGAGCATGGCTAAAATCACAGAGGACAGGCTGCAGCTAACAGCCTCACAGAGCAGGTGCCGCTCAAACACGAACCACACTGTGCTCAGTGCATCTCCACCGGGACTGCAGCGTACAGTGACACAGACATGCACATATATGCAAGCTATATGCCCACTCATGCACATCTCTGCACACACAAACAAAAGCGATGTGCCCACACACAAATCGATGTAGTTGTTCAAAGAAGAAAAGCAAAACAAACTCCTTCTGACACTAATGAACAGAGCCAGGCTCAGTAATGAGGCTGATGTTTGTTGACATATTGTGTGAGGACTGTCGTCTATGCACTTTTCTCTAGAACAACACTGGCGCCGTAGAGAGCTCGCTTGCCCCCACTTAACACTTGTGTCACGTAATAAAGGTAACAAAGCTTTCACTCATACACAAAGTTCATCCGTCTTGATTTCTTACTCTTCCATCGAGTTTCTGCTTCACAGGCAAGAGGCTACGCTCGGGTTGTTCCTCAGGGCCACTCTGGTACGTCTGTAGTGATACTGACACATGTTTAATGCCTCCGGTTTATCAGAAACAAATGTAAAAGCTATTTTTTCCCTGTCCCTCTCACTCTGTATCTCTCTCTGCAGATAGGCCTATCGCCTCCAAATATACATGAGTGACAACAGAGAATAGTGCTATCACAAAATTTCACACCTTCAGCAGTGGAGATTATGCTCCATTAACCTTCTCAGATTTTGAAATGTTATCAGTAAATTGTTTTCATGCTGTGGATTAATCTGCCGTTTTTGTTCCTAATTGGTGTCATGTCGCCGATTTTCTGTTTGAACAGATATTTGGATGCGTCTCCAGATATGGTTTGTACAGCAGCTCTTCATTTGGATGAAACACTGCAGTTACAGTGTTTGTACTACAAACATCATTGCCTGGGGAACACCAGATTGACTGTTCACTAAACTTTTTACCACAACAACCTATTGTCCAAGCACAGTTTAGCAACCGTCATTAGGCACGGTGTATTTGTATAGTTGTGGTTGTCTCGACACACTGGAGCAGCCTCTGGGGCTGGAGTGAATCATATATAAAGTGTTTGAAATGTAGTTTCTGTCTTTTCCTCCAAAACCTAAACTTAATAGAGCAACAGTGAAAAGGAATAAATAAAACAGTGTGTTTGTCTGCAAATGTTCAATTAATTATTTAGATAACCAGCCAGAGGTGATACATTCCATCTCACTTATCCATCTATCATCCATCCATCATTTATAACACTTATCCTTTAATGCAGCATTGACAGGTAGGCATTGGAAGCTTCAATAGAAACGCTGCACATTCAATTTAAATGGGGTGACGTCTTGCATTGCGATTGCTTTATTCATTATTGTGGTCATGACGATCACGCCAGTGCCAAGCATCGAGCACGCCCACCATCAACCAGTGACGCATATGTGTGAGTCCTCTGTGAGGGTTGGAGAGGGCTGAACCTAATCCCAGCTGACATTTTAAAGGTGGGTTTAGAAATTATACCCCTGATAGGCCACAAACCCATCACAGGGCTGACATATAGAAACAACATGACCATCTGTGGGATAAAGCCAGAGTAAACCAGACACACGGAACACATGCAAACTCAAATGACTTATGTCACTTAAAATCTTGTTCAGTAATCTGTGCTCATCATCATTGTAAAGTGCATATATGCCTCATGAGATCAGAAAGCTTGACATACAGCAAACAGGGAGGATGGGGATGAGCCAACAGTCTGTTGTGTATTTTCTTGCTACAATGGCTTTTCTTTAAGTCATTGAAGTTGTCAGGACCAAGTGCTTTACTGCCACAAGCACATATATGTACGGTTCACATGATACACAGAACATTTAATGTCAGTGGACTCTACATCCCCTTAGTTACTGCAGCCACCACAGCCTATCGCCACACGGCTCCTTCACTGTGGAAGAAAACTGATCATCGGCCGCAATACTTCCTCTCTTTGTTGGCTGTGGGCTCACAGACTGAGTCAGAGACTGAGGCTCCACTCTGTGGAGGGCTTAGGCGGAGATCTGCTCACTAGCTCAGCCATCTAAGCGCTACAAATGACCCACAATATGCTAGAGTGCCCACAGGGGAAATAAAGCTTCCAGACATGAGACTCCATCACCACTGCGCTCGAGTGCGGGAAATGGAGGGGCAGAGAGCGTTTAACCATGCTTGCTTCACTGGCCTCCCGCGTCTTGTTAAAAGCCTATGGCCACTTATGACAGAAGGGATAGGCGAGATGATGAAATGCAATGGGCCAAGAGGAAAGGGGCCTGGCTGAAGAGGTCTGGGAAGTGAGGGGGAAGAGGATCTGAGAGCAGATGGGAGATTTGAATAGTCTTAATAAAGACGGGGAAAGTTATACTGCTGCCCACACGCAGCTTGTGTGTATACGTGTGTGTGAAGCACTGGAGCCCGAGGGGCTTTGTTCTGGGGTGGAAGAAAAAACATCAAGGCACTTACTTTACCTGTTGTACAAAAAGTGATTCAGCACTTATGTTGCTGTAGATACTAGATTCACTTTCAATTACATTTCCCTTCTACAAAAAAACTACTCACCTACTCATCTACACACCAGCAGCTTCATATTTATGTTGTGGGAAACATAAATCCATGCAGTCTCTCTGTGCTTTGCTCCACCAACAATAGCAAGTTATAAATAAAAACATATCTGTGGTTCATTTCACAGGTTGTAGAGATAATAACTTCTGTGCTGGATGTGCTATTAGGCGTGAGTATTAGATCATATTTCTATGAAATGATAACTCTTAATAATGGGAAAAGTGAGTGTCACTAACAAGATTTACAATGACTGACTTTTATTCATGTGTCCTAGTAAGTCATGACAGTGTGACATCACACTAAGGTCTGGAAAATGTGTGTTGATCTACAAGCGAGTTTATTTCTAATAGACATGAACCTTGGTGGAGGCGTAGACTGCATATGCATAAGATGGACAACGTGGTTAGTGGTTGGGCCATAGAACAAATAGTACACATTAAATTAATTTCTTTTCTTTTTTCAAAGATGGTTTCTGTAGATACTGAGATCCTCCGAACTTTCTCTGCAGGGTTTCAGACAAGCAAGAGACAAAACAAAAAGAAGACACATTTCCCAGAGAATAATTCATGGATCTTAATAAAAAAAAAAGTCAAGCACATCAGGACTGATATCTATGAGTGTGTGCAAATTGGTGCAGGCTTGATTAAATTTAAGGGGATTGTTGGACCTTGGCGAAGGTATGCGCTTTACTGTGTGCCTAGTTTACTTGTTGTGACTTCAAAATGGCCCATATTACCAAAACTAGCAACCTCACTGCGACTTCCAGACAATGGGAGACTGCTGTTACTCTATTTTATCTGCACTTTACAATAACAACTCTGACTGTCTCCCTGTATCTTTTTATAATAGAGTGTTCATTTCAGGCAGAACTGGCTCCCAGTGAGTTTCGAATGGATTTCATGCAGTCAGACTGTCAGAATACACATGTTGGCAGAGCCTCGTTGGTCGTCACCCTGCTGTGAGAAGGTCAGTGCCATCCTGATTCAGAGAGCCGCACTGCCTCCCCTGGAACCACTCCCACCCTTATCACAGTGCATGACGGCTACCATTTGTGACAGGATGATTTACCAGTCGTGTAATGCTGACCAGAGAAATATTAGATTCAGATTTTCCTCCACCTGAATGTTGATGAGAGATTTATTCGCTGGTACTGTTGTTGTTCTTTAGGAATCAAAATCCTCTCCAGTCTATGGAACTGTGTGAAGTGGCAGGGGCAATAATAACACACAAAGATGAGGCCTGAACCAAATGACATATGATTTTAAACACCTTTGAGTACTCACAGCTGCACTGCATCTAACATGCTGCCACCGTGTTCTCACTCATCCTCCACTAGGACCACCGCTCCGGCATCAGGGGGAAAATTACATTCTTGCAACAGGAGATGTCCTCTAGCCAAACATCTTCTCACCAGCCTTTGGCCTTAGCTGTGTTATTCTCACAGGAAAAAAATGAGGAAGTCTTATCACTGGAGTGAAATGCTCGCAGCGTATGTCCAGGATTAGGATGATGGAAAAAAAGTGCCAACATCTCCCCTGAACTTATTTTTGAAGACATGTTTCTGCAACTAAAAGTCAATTTAAGATGTTTGAGGCTCTGAGTAAATTCAGCCATTCCCTCGATGAGATTTCCATTATTGTGAAAATAAGATTCAATCAGGGAGAAGATTTTCTTGTTTCTGTCAATCAGTTCTTAAAGAGGCTGATGTAAATGATCACGGAGATCGGAGGTCTGTTAACTAAACATGTAGCGACATATTAAGAATCCGATGCTCGACTGTGAAATGCAACATCTGACAATCACATGTCCTCATAGGCCCAATCTGGAAGAAGAAGATTAAAACCTGCATTTAATAAAACTGATGTGATACTGTCTATGTGTGAGCTGTAGATTCAGCTGAGAGTCATCCATCAGAAATCAGAGCATGCATCAGAATTTGTCTTTGTTTTAATTTCTTTAATCAAATACATTCGCTCATTACAGACTATGTGAAGTAAATGAACTGTTAAATGAAAAAGTTTCAGCCGTGACTTATATTTTGAGATTTTAGAACTCTACCATGTTTTTTTTGTAAATGTTGGATTATTAAAGTCAAACTAATGATCTGTAAATATGCTATTGTCTTACAACTTCATGCAGGGGCACATGATGAATAATTTTTGCTGTAATGATGAGTTGATTATTAAGATAGAGTATTAGAGCCATTTCAGGCGGGGAAACATTTTTTAGTCTAGATGTCATTTTACAGGCATATCAGAAAATCAGTCTGTTGCCTGTGTTAAAATGAGGAACGTGGCACATCTTGTTAAGTTTTAGTTTCACAAACAACTCCGCAGCATCATCAGTAGTATCAGAGATCATCAGTAGTATCAGAGATCATCAAAGATGAAATAAACTATGGGAGGGATATGGCTTCTTTTGTGGAGGAGGAAATGTTTGGTAGTGATCGTCTGGTGGTTACAACTGTGTGCTAGTTACAGGGGTTTTTGTAATTACTTAAGACACAATGTGATTAGCAATCAAGATATTTGTCGCAGCCCTATTAGTCACACACAACAAAACAGCTGTTATAACGTAATTCTGATCCTAGTTTCAACACATCATCCACAGTGACACATCCACAGGAGGGTTTTAGTGCAGTGCATTAGAGGGGATTCAGTGATGTCAGTTTGGCGGAGGTGTTTGGCGGAGGCAGGCAGAGCAGTGAGAGCGGTTCAGCACAGCGATCACACAGGAGTCCCGACCACAAAATGAACAAGTGAGACCTGGGCTGCTAGAACAGAGGCAGGAATGTTGTCACTCTACACACAGAGATCACTGTACTCAATACCTCCATAGAGCATAACAATGACTGCCCATTTTTAGAACAGCTCTGGGTCCCTGAAGTACATTTTCCATTCATTTTCTCTATTGACGTTTCAGAAAATCCTTCTATAAAGAGTTTGAAACCTGGAATGAGGCCGACCCGCTCCGAGATGAATCACAACTATAATGATTTAATTCTGAGCAAAAAAAAGTTTGGGAAACAGAAAAAAGGCAACGGTACAAGGTTGTACTAAGCATTTCCATTTTCCGCGAGCTCCGTCTATAAGAAGCAATGCCATTGAACCTGAGAATTGTGGGGAGTGTAGTACTTATCCTTGTCATCACAATTAATACAGTTTTCCTAAAACACAGTAGCTCTGTGGAATGTTCACACCTCAATAGGCCTTATATTAATATTGTGTTGTCTTACTATTTGTTAATTGTTGTCATATATTGTTCCATCTCTGTATTTGGACAGCTGTTGCTCTTGCTTTTATGTGTCTGTATTATCAATGCTTTTATTCTTATCGTCTTTTTTCTTTTCAGAAATGTTATTATTATGCAATGTCCCTGTCAAAGAAAGTAGTCAAGTAAAGTAAATTGTCGGACTTGTGCTTGTCCAACATTGTTTTCCAATCTAGTTGCTCGAGGTAAGTCTACCTCAGATGGATATAATATAATGGCTGATAATCAAAATCTCTATTCAGAAATTGAACAGGATTTATTCTTCCACAACCTCACTAGCTCTATTGTCGAATGGTTCTCAATTCAATCAATGACATTTACCTTCTTTATCTGCTTGTGATTCAAAGCATTTCCAACCAGATGTTAATAGAGAGCTGGTCTATAATAGCAGTTACATGACTCGCATCATTCCTGATGATGCTTTACATCATCGTGACTCAGTATGGATGGAAACTGATTCATGCATTAAGCGTTACAGATTTATCATTTGGGCTCTTTGATGTTTCTTAAAATAAGAATGTGTGTTTGCTGTTGTCTCCACCTCTGTTCCTGGATCCAGTGCCACCTCCTACCCTGTTCGCCTCAGGGGGATTTATGCCATCTTCCTGTTTGAGGACGGAGCTCGGGGACTCATAATCTGTGTTCAGCTGTCAAGATGATTTATCCAGCCAGTTGCAAACATATGGCCCTGTGTGTGTGCTGTGTGTGTGTGTCTGTGTATTTCATGTATATGAGTGTGCAGTGTTGTGTGCTTGTAAGCATATGTCAGAGCAAAAAAAAAAAAAAAGAAAAGCTGGTGCTGGTGAATGTGCTCATCCAAAATACTTTCACTTCACATGAGCATGATTGTAATTTCAAGCCTCTCAGGGAGTCATCATGTGGTGCATTGACTAGAGGAAGATAACTGGCCGAGGCAGCCTTACACATCCGTGTTCTATTCTATCTACACATAAAGCCCCCTGCTCCCATTGTGTGTGTGTGTGTGTGTGTGTGTGTGTGTGTGTTTGTGGAAAACAAAATCTATAACAAGAGGAGCTTATCGTTGCAAATGTTTTATGCACTGGACATAATGTGTCATATCTCTCCCACCATAGTGGATACCTGCTGTCACATCTTTAGTGAGTGTGCACACAGATACCTGCCGTCCCTGCAGCAAAGACCGTTAAGCCAGGTGCACTTGCTCTCAAAGATAAACCTTAAACCTTGAATGACACGTTGAGCACTTTGCCATACGGACACACACACAACCACATCCACACAGGTCTGTGCAGCTATCTTTGATACGACTTTGCATTGACTTCAATTCATTGTGGACAACCTAACCAAAAGCTTATGCCTTACCTTAACTATAACCAGTTCATGGGTTAGGTGAAAGGGATCAATTGGCCAATCAATCAACTTTTAAATTGTATGAATTGTTGTTTTCTTTACCCTTGAATTGCCCCTTTATAATCAAATACTTTATATTTACACGGGCAGCGGGTCCTCTCTACGGAGGCCGCCATGTTACAGTAGCCCAAACTGGACAAACTTGAGTTTTTATGACAACGGAAGACGACCACAGGTTCTCTTTCATGTTTGAGGAGGGTGAGGTGAGGGGTATTCAGCTGCAACATGAAACTTCACCACTAGATGTCACTAAATTCTACAAATTGAATCTTTAACCTAACCACAATTCATATCTTACCCATAAACCCATAAACAATGACTCACTTTTGTCTCAGCTGGGCCACTTCTAATTCTTCTAATGCAACAGAAGCATATAGCTCTCGTTATGCCAAAGCAATTGTTTACGGGTTATTGCCATAGCCTCACATGTAAATTGCACAATCTAAAAATGTCAATGCCGATAAGTACGTCAAACTTCTCTCAAGACAGTTTTCTGCAGGATGGTAAGGATAAGAGGTTGCAATGATTAGAGCTGAAAACACACAGCTGATGAAACAGTGGGAGATATAGCAGAGCAGAGATAGCCAGGTCTTTAATGAATCGGGTGAATGAAACAGACCCGAGCCTCTCAGAGAATTTTCAAACATTCAGACGTGTGTAGGTGAATAACAGTTATTAATATATAGGGTTAGGAATCGTGTACAAATTTTACAAAATTGATCATTGGACATTATTTCTATATTCTCTATGTGCAATAAAGTTTCACTGCCATCTGCAATATAAGATACAGGTGATTCAAGTGATATCATCATGTGCTGTACAGCTCATATGTCATATAAGCCACTTTACATTAGCTTCTGTTTGGAAAATCCTGGATGACAGAGAGAAAAAAATGGTACATGACTGAAGGTTTGTTATTACATATAGCATCAACAGGGCTATGTTTTGTTGAATTGTACCCATGATGCATTGCAGTGAGGTCAACAGCAAATGTTTGTTTCAACACCAATAGTAGAACCATGTTAGAAAATAAACATTTGGCTCCCACGTGTAGGAAACCGAAGCAAACAGCAGCTGGTTGATGAGATGGGGACAAATCCATGTGGGAGTCAAACAAAACTCCAAACAAGAGCAATAACTTGTGTTTTCCTTCTCTTCACACACGACCACATGAACTCAGTCTGCCGAGATTAGGCATAAAAAAGGAGCATCGAGCCACTGCTAAAAAACTACTCCGGTAAAAGGCTGTGACAATGGTAGCTCAAGATGTTTTCCTTCAAGGATTGCATCTGCCTACAGAGCAGGTTGTATAGGATGATTATAGTATTTTCATATATTATTATTTTATTTTTTTTACAGATTTGGTTTGGGCGATATATAATCAGGTTGTATTTCTGCCAGAAGTCTGCCGGAAGGCAAGTGCCATAGAAATGATCCTCTGACTTCTCCACTCTCGTGGTTTCACAACAATTCGCACCTTCATTCATGTGAATCTGATGACTCTGTTACATTACTCCCCAGTGAGCTCAACAACTCTCATGTGACACCGAGCAGCAAATCACTCATTTAAATGATCACCCATTTCTCAGTCAATAGAATTGCAGAGGCCCTCTCACTGAATCTTATTACCCAAATCTTATAATCTAATGTGTGTGAAATGTTGAGTTTGTCTTCTGGCATCTGGAATGTCTTTCCACCCATCACTAATGGACAGCAATATTCAGCCTATTGAGTTCATTAAGAATAAGACATTACTTGATGATGATATTGACGTGTGCTGCTAATAGGAAATTACATATAAAAAAATATTTTCTATTTTTATTCAAGAGTATGTTCTTTCAGTTGAAGGTCAGTTGCTCTGCTTGTGCTAAAACTGTGTGTTGCACTCAGATATTTTGATATAAAGAAAGGGGGAAAAAACATGCATATTCCTGTTTACATGTTACATAGCACTCATCATAACATTACGTCCAATGTTCCCGCCAGAATGTTAAAACCACAGCCTGAAACAGTTAAATGCACAATACTGCCGCACACGCTTCTTGGTGTTTTCTTTTTAATTTTACAAAGGCCTCAACTCCTTGTTATTGCTTACACTTGAGCCCAGGGCACATTTTGTATATATATTGTATTTTGATGGCGCAAAATACTGTGAAAACGGCAATTAAGATACATACGTGTGTACATAATACCACTGAGGTCAGAATACTTCATTTGATTATTGCTCATTCTGGGTATGAGCTTATTCAGGTTCAGATCATCAGATTCATATTGTCTCAATTAGGTTAATATCAGAATATTGGTGTCCGTGTAAATCTGTGTGACGAATTGGAAAAAAATAAAGATGCAAGAGGCTGTGTTGATGTTGGAGATGTTGCTAAAGCTACGAATGAGAAGATGATTGAGGCTGCTGTAAGTAAAGCAACATAACTGAGAGTGGAAACACTGAATCACTGACAAAGTGTCCTTAATATGATTGTGTCCTGGGCTGCACTGATTATTTTCCTCATGGAATCATCTAACCCTAACCACTGACCCCCCCACACAAAAAAAACAGAAAGATGTTTTCAAATGTCCTTTCATTTCTAAATATTCAGTTTCTATAAATGATAAGTGACACAAAAGCAGGAAAACTCCTCTAATGTGAGAATCTGAGAATATTCCCCATCATTTCACTGTTTTTATTGATAATTGATGATGATAATGATTGATTATTGAATAAAAGATTATTTAACAGTCACTGGTTATTTTTCGGTCGACTGATTAATTGACTACTCACTTCAGATGAATTTCTGTCTCGTCATCGCTGCTACCCAATCTGCTTCAGTGTCAATACTGATTATTCCATCTGTTCCCTCCTAATCATTTTAATCCAGTCATGAGGCAGCTTGCTGCAGCTTTCAAATAGCCAGGTAAACTCCAAGGTATCCATGTTTGCATTCATTTGACTGGGCATTGTAAAGGCTATATGGATTGAAGGATGATATTTAACTGAACTGCAAACATTGTTCTTGGAGCAACTTATTTATTTTTTGGAAAAAGCCTTTATTGTCTTAATGATTGTCCTTCTTGTGCAATGGCTGTGATCTCATTTAAATAAATAAGCACATGGTCCCAGTATGAAAGTAATTTGTTTAAATATAACTAAACAGAATTTCTTAAAACGTTGATCCCGTGAGTGAGTCAGTGTGTCAGAGGAGAAAAGAGGGATGGAGGAGACCTGGGGGGTGGAGAGGTGAGCCATGCTGTGGGTCAAGCATGGACTCACACCCTGTAGCACTGGCTACTATGGCTAGAGAAAACACTGCTAATCTGATCAGAGAAGGTCAGGACACATATGTGCACACTCACAGGCAAGTAAACTCCAGCAGCCACGTGCCCACACAAACACACACACACACAAACACACACATACACTCCACTCATAGCTTTGGCAGAGGGGCACAGGCTCCTCGCAGTATGAGCAAAATGACATTCAGAGGCGTGAAAGAGAGGGAGAGATGAGGGGAGGTTGTCAACGGTCCATTTGGAAACATCTGGGTCCACAATCAGTATCTCCCTCCCTCTAATTAACTTCCCCTGCATCCTCATTTTCTCTCCATCCTGTCTTTTCCATCTTTCTCCAGCAGCAAATCTCTCCTCTCCACGTCACCACCCATCCATCCTTCCTTCTATCACTGCACCCAGAGGCCCATATAACCTGGTTCTTCTCTAATGGAAGCCAATGCAGAAGCACAGCGCTCACAAACACAACAGGTACACACAAGTATACACACTCATGCAAAAGGTTTGATGTAAGGTTGGTTTCTAATGCCATCGTCATGGTAACACTCCCTCGCTCCTTTGCACAGACGAACACAGCGCATATCCCAGGAATCTGTGTGGATTCTTATGTAACTACATAAACCCCACGCACATTCACAAAGATAGACAGACAGACAGAGACAGACCGACCGAGAGACAGATGGGAGTGAGTCAATGCAGGAGCACATAGTGAGAGCATCTGTCATCAATGTTATACCTTTCACTGTGACAAGAACAGTATGTACCACTGTGTTACTTCAGCCTCATTATAAGACACACTCCAGCACACACTCACACGCACGGACCCACCCACACACGCACATATAAGAGGCTTCTTCAGCGCTCCACTACGTAGCAAGAGGTGGAAATAGCTGTTTAACTAGTTATGGCAACACCACAGGCTCATGTATCAGCATAGTAATTACTGCTTCTCCTCCCTGAGGGTGATGTACACGGAGATGGTGCTGCCTAAGTGGGGGAGCGGAGGGCTGGAGAGATGAAAACGGGGTCAGTGGAGGCATCACTGTAGATATAATGAAGTGAATGGTAATTTCTGGTGTCAGAGCAACATGGGAGTCATGGAGGAAACAAAAGCAGAGATAGGGACTGTCTCTGGCCTATTTATATGTAGCGTATGGATTTAAGTGCAAAGGAATGAGCAAAAGTGCAATTGTGAATGTGCACGAATGCACCGTATCGTGCAGGAGACTGGGGGAAAAGGGAACACTCCTGAACGCTGCTCTCCACCTCCTTGGCTGCAGGCGCGGAACATTTGTATGTGTGTTTGGTGATGCATTGTTCTCACCGGTGCACAATAAGACCAGATGCCTGGCGTGTGATTTATTGATTTATAAATAAAACAGGACACCAAACGGGTGAACAGGGTTTGATCCATGCCTCGTGTTTATTAAGTCAGAATTTTTTTCGCCAGGGTGACCTAAAAGGATGATGGTCGGCCGTTTATATTTAAGCTTTTTTCCTGCAGAAGTTAACTTGTGCCCATGCTCACACTTCCACATTTAGCAGCCTGCAGAGTTTCCTCAAGAGGGAGCTGCTCAGTCATTGATCAGACAAGCTCTAAACCTGTAACACCGGTGGGAGAGGAGAGTGACAGCAGCAGCTGTTTAGACCTGCAGCTATAGATTTAAAGCTGTGCCTTTAGGGGATACAGGCTTGGTGCTCCTCCTCAGAAATGTAGCTTCACATCAGGGCCACTGTGATTGGTCAGCATGGACTTCCTGTGATTTCTCCTCCAAGTAGAGATTAATCAGGGTGAATACATGAGGCAAGTTGGAAAAGGCTCAGTATGTTCTCCCCTAATCACTACTCTATACAATCTATGTCTTCTACACACAGGAAGGTTTCAAAGGACTACAAGGACCCAAGGCTTAAGGGATGTGGGGGGGCCCTACATCAAACCAAACCAATGCAACTAGTTTGTGATGAGAGTGCTGATATCTGACCCAGGTCCTGATGGGTAAGATAATGATATTTGTGTTTGGGTCGGGTGCGGTCCCATTAGCAGGTCCATCTAATGGGATGTTTTACATTGCATGTGCCTGTTAGAGGGGAAAACATTGGGTCAGGCTCGGTTAGTTTTGTCTCAGGCTTGTACGGGTTCAGACAAAATTGCCACCCGATCCACTCAATTACACTTTACACTATACACTCCATTCTGCCCCAAGACAAGAAATGATAGCAAACCAAGCTATTCTTTTATCATCAAAATTATAATCAATGTTCATATTTTGCACACAAATAGTGAAATTTAAGTGCAAACCTCCACATCCGTCCCAGGCCATTGAACACTTTCATTTAAATGTGCTAGTCTTCAACCAAACCCCTAAAGTTAAAATGTGTTTGGCAGGATAGTTGCATGGGGGATTTCTAACCCTGATTTTGTTGTTGTCTCTTGTACATAACCAATTGTAGAATTTAAGGGGGTTTTCACAAAACTGTCATTGCTGTGCACTCACATTATCGGCCGTTCTCGGGCCCCCTGTTAACTCTAGGCCCCAGTCAATTCCCTCTTTGGCCTGTCCTGTTTCAAAACTCCTAACTACACATGTAACAAAACAATCTCCACCACAGCCACAGCTCTCTATGATGAGTTAAAAATGAAATACACTGGCATAATGAATCAGTGCCAACCATCCAACCACTGCGTGGAGTGGATGAAAGTATACAAACAGTTCCTGATAGGAAAATAATGAAAGAACTTTTTTATGATGCATCTATCCAGTGTCAAGGTGGACAAATCCAACGCTCAACTAAAGATCAGAGTCGACAATACTCCCATTCCCCCCTCAAATCTCCCAATGATGAATAAGTATGTCAGTGTCACCACCTACAGGTAAGCATTTTACAGCTGCTGTTTTTTTCATTGTGTCTGTGATTGATATTTTACACAATTCATTTTAATAGAATCTGTAGGAAGAGAAATAACTGTGCGAAACTATCATCAAATTAATGTCAAATTAATTATTATTATTTTAATCTGAAATGTCAGGCTTCGAAGAATTTTGAAAACTTACTTCACTCTCTAATATCACAAATATTCAAATTTTAACTTCAATTAAAAGCTTGACTTAATTTTTTTGATCAATAATGATCTCACCAAATGTTTTAAAATGAAGTGCAGCACACTCTGTCTTGTAATTTAATGGGGGCCTGTCTGTAAAATGCACTGTCACATCGGAAAATTAGGAAACGCTGTGAATGAAAAAGATCGTAACACAAAAACCAATGTGTGGACTGAACATAACATCATGGATAATGAATAATAAAATAAAAATTAAAGCAAACAATGCATAATATCAATCAGTTTTCTATCCAAATATCCCATAAATGCTCCAAGTATCTGACAAGTGTGTTTTTTCTATCATCAGCAACAGGCAGTTCAGTAGCTGCAGTTTTTATCTCAAGTTGCTTGAAGGAGGTGAGGTGAGGAGGAATGCTAATCAGCGGCCAGTGGCTGCCTCACAACTGGCTCCTCTAAATCATCATGTTTGCTTCCTGGAGGAGCTGTGGGCCAATCATCTCCCCCCCATCACTCCAAGAAAGAGTGTGTGTGTTTTGTGGCACAGCCTGTGGTGCATGAAATCTGTCTGTCAGGGTCTGCTGACGCACCTGCCTGCAGACACATACAAACACACACACACACACACTGAAGCTGGTAATTGGGCTCATGAAACCAAAAGGACAAGACTGCAAAAAAAATCTCACTTTGCCGTCTTTGTGTAAGTGTGTGTGTTGAGAGTGAGAGTGCTTTTTTCTGTTTCAGTTCAAAATGCCCTGGCATACGCTCGTCCTCCTAAAATCAGGCAATTTCCTGTGAAGCCATCGGAGTGTGACAGCAGCAGGTGCCTAATGGGCAAAGCTTTAGGAAACAGGGCATTACCAAAATCCAGCAAACTCAATTGTATTAATCCTCAGGATTAGCAGCTTTAATTCTCAACACGTTTCCAGTTTAAAAAGTCTTATTTCCTTGCTGAAAATGGGAGCCGCATGTGAGGTGAATATTCAAATGTTTAAAGTGCTGCAGAAGAGTTTTTCTTCTTGTTTTTAGTTGGTAAAAGAATGTTGAAACTTTGGGCCATGACAGCACATAATATATTTCCTGGAGAAAAAGCAGAAGCACAAGTCTGGGAAGTCAGGACCTCCTCTTTCATTTTCAACATGTCCCCTCAAATCTCTGGTCCTGCTGTCAGTTTCATGATGACCACGGTTCTGGGTAATTAACCCTGTGATCAATCCCTCGTTGATACTAAAGACCCATTATCTTAACCCCACTCTGCAAAATACCCTCAGACTACGGAAAACTGTCAGTTTTAATCTACCTTTCTACCTTCCACCTGTCTCTCTTACACTCACACACACGCACACACACACCTTTCAAATAACGGATTTAGATTACAGTGAGCAGCTCGAGCGTCATGACGATAAAGTGTGTGTGCTCTGAGGGCGAGCCTTATTGGAATTCATATGATGTTTGTTGACTCCCTTCATATAAACAGGTGGCTGTGTGGAGATAACGTGCAGCATATTGTGCCGACAATGATGCAGCCGCACACACACACACGGTGTTGTGTATGTTTTTTAATCCTAAAGCAGTGACAGGGAGTTTTTTTATTTTTTAATCTCTCTATTTCAGAAGAGAGAGTGCCGAAGCCTTTCAGGTGTATGAGCAGGGATTCCTGAACAGATGTCACCTTGTATCCACCCAGTGTGGAGCAGCGACGGCAAAACAAAACCAGGTTTGTTTTTGTTGCCGCCGCTGCAGAAAGAGGTGAATAATAAAAGGCTCCGTCGTTTTGTTCTCCATCGCCTAACTCCTGCGTTTCCACAGACTCACTTTCAGTTTACTGTCGTGGCTCCATTTCACCTATTTAGACAACACCTCAGGTCGCATGAGTGGATGGGAGGCCCCTAAAAAAACATGAACCCATTGTTCTGAAAAAGGAGAGGGAATGAGCAAGATGGAATTGTGTGCATGTGGCGTCTGTTTTTCAAACCTGAAGCACATTAGAACACATGCATCCTTTATTCAACTCCTCATTGTCAAGGTAACAAGAACCAAGGCATCATCTTATTGATCCACAGCTCCTTTTGAATTGAGGATGAGATTAACACAGAAGCACACAGCGTATGTGTTTCTGCTTAGAGTGTGTGAGTGTGATTCGCTGTCTGTTATTCTACCTCTGTGTATTAACTTTATAAATAAAATTGCCTTGCCTTGGCTAAATCAAACAGACTTACAGACTGTGCTGGAATGATTTACAACACTTGTTAACGCTGCTTTATATAAGACTGTCTTTTTTGAATTTATTTTACCGGTGCTGTGGTACAATATGTATAACTGTTGCAAAATTATGTATTTTGTCTACGGATGATAAAGTCAGGTCTCCAGTTAGTCTCCTCCCTGGTTCTATTTCTGTCCACCATGACCTGCTCCAGAGACGTGAAGACGTTGCACTTTCTTGCTCGACGCTTTAGACGTTTTACACAGTTAGGTTATAAATGACCAGATGCCCTCGCTTTTGAAAAGCCAGTATGACTCACACTGCCCACACTGCATTTATGTGAAGTTACAGTAAACCACTAATAGCCCTCTTACTGTATAAGTCCACAAAGACTATTGACAAATCGTGGTATACGCCAGAGAAGCATGACGTACTTACCTGCTAGTGAAAACAAAAGGCTTTTTACACTTATAATCATAATCAAGAGAAACTGGTGCTTTATTACTATTTTGTACATGGAGTGTTGCTTTCGCTCTCGTCTGACTTGCTATTATTTCCTGGCCTGACTCTCGAAGAAGACGAGTTTGTTTCAGACTCAGAACTTTGAGCTTAACGACGGACTTCAAAGCAAAGGCTCAGCTTGTGTCTGCGTCATCGCAACTGTCAGTCTCTAAAATAACAAGGAAACTGATTGAGCTGGAAGACCGGTCAATACCAGTTGCATGGCAGAGATTGTGAGACTTGACTAACACTCCTCCTCGGAGGTGAGAGGAGAGGAAACTTTGAAGACAACAGTGATGTGTTAAAGCACGAAGGCGATCAGCTGCTGAGTATTATCCCAACTGTGTTTCTTGATAGGAAATAATGACATCCTCAAAACAAAAAGTCCTGACACACCAGTCCTGTTTTAGCATTTATTGGATTGTGGCACAGTCCTGGCAGGGAACAGTAAAGAAACATTGTTTGACGACTGCAAATGGTGTCGCGTTGATTCAAGCAGCTGGCTTGTGTTAATTTTGTTTAAAACTTTAATGGGCATTTGGGTGGATTTTTAATGTTTCTGCAGCTTGCCTTTGGCCGAAAGTTTTAAAAAAATGTATTTGCACAAGCGAGACTTAAGTTACACGGTATTAAACATTCATGTGCTGAGCGGTTTTTACGATCCCAGGTGAATTAAGCAGAAGCTGTGCACAGCATTTTAAAGATGAATGTTAAGTGTTGGCCGGTGCTTGCTCCCGGCTAGTTTAGCCTGCAACGCTATCCCATCATCCCCAAAGTCGCATCTCTGTTACCATATCACTCTGAATCTTTCATTGTGTATTTGTACTTCACAGACTACTATGTAAATGTTGAAGTTTGCAACTGTTTAAAATGGAAAGCAGTGAGCCTGTGCTCATTGTCAACAATTAATGACCATAACTGAACAATATGGCTACTAGCAAAGTGCCTAGAAAGACAAATGAAGGATAACAAAAAGCTCCGGGCTGATAGCTGGAGAGGTGTTTGACATACAATATGTATATCCCTGCACTTGATGTGTACATGTGCTCAAATACCCCCCAGACCTGCTCCACATTCTCCCACCCTTCTTCCTGTACACTCGTGGAAATCTATTACTATGTCTGTGATAAGTTATTACCTTTGCCAAGGAGGTTATGGATTTGTAGGCATTTGGTTTTTTGTCTGCTAGTAAGAAGGATAAGGCAAGAAATTCTGGACAGATTACCATAAAATTTGGTAGAAGGATGTGGTATGGGTCAGAGTAGAAGCCACTCAACTTTGGCTCCAGGAATTATTTGTATCATTTCTTGAAGATTGAGGTCAGGTGTTTCTCAACATATTCATTGATTTCTCAGACAACAAATCATTGACATTGATGCAAAACATGTTTTAGGGGACTGATACTTATGAGTGTGTGCAATTTGTTGCAGAACAAAATTAAATTCTGGATCTAATGAATTTAAATGTGGTTTCATATGGGGACTGTTGGGCCTTAGTGGAAGTAAGCGTCCTACTGAGTGACATTCTACTTTCTTGATATTTTCCTCTTTTACATTTATTACTTTGTAACACTGATGGTCAGTGTTAGAAGAGTGTGTCATACTATTCTATTTCTTGTATAATGAGCTGGTATTAAACTGTGTAATTTCAGCTCCCTCTACTGTTCATTTGCATGTCCTTGTACTTTTGGATTTCCTTTGCATCTCTTATGTGTTTGACAGGCCTGTAGATGTCTGAGGGTTGGATGTACAGTCTGCCACCATGACTGCACCAATACGATACAGGCTTCCTATTAGCACTGTGTGAAGTGTGGTGGAAATAACCAAGAGTCTGATATTCAGACATGTATTGAAAAGGAGAATTAAGACATTTTGGAAACAATTCATAAACAAAAATCACAGAACACACGAAAGATGTTTATCTGGAAAACAAATCAAGATTCAAAATGAATGGTCGAAATGGTCCCTTTGACAGTAGCAATTGTCAAAGCAATTGTCAGGAATTATGATCAGTATTCTCCCCAATATTTCTATAATTTTACTAATTCAATTGAAAAATTAAGCCGTTAATCTGTAATGATATTAACTGTTAGTTGCAGACTGCAGAAATTTGTAAAACTGTCTTGTATCTAAGTTGTGTGAAATAAATCAAACTAAGCTAATTTAGGTTGGATTGATGTTGATCTCCACTGCCTTAAATTTAGGGGAAATAATTTGAACCCATTCACAACACTTAGTTGGTAATCTGTTTTTTTTGACACCAAGGAAAAAAAGCAGGTCGTCCAATATCCGGAAGGTTGGCGGTTCGATCCCTGCTCCCGCTGTTCGTCACCACGACCGAGGTGCCCTTGAGCAAGGCACCGCCCCCCTCCCCCCAACATCTGCTCCCCGGCCGCTGACAACGGCAACCCAACGCTCCAGTATATGTGTGTACATGGCATCTGTCAATGTGTGTGTTTCTATGCATGTGCGTGTTTCGACAGGGGCCAACTGGATGGGTTAAATACGGAGAACAATTTCGTGTATGCATGTAAAAAGTGTAAAACATGAAAATAAAAGTAAATCTTCTTCTTCTTCTTTAATCCAAGAACATTTCCTGACTTCTTACTGTAACAGCCGTTGAACAACTTACCACACTACACACAAGAGATAGCTTTTCATACTGCTTTAGGGTTTGGTTTGAACCAATGAGAGAATCTGTTTGTCTTGCTACTCGTTTGCTCGTTTTAATTAAAAGAAGCATGGATTTAAAGGATTGATCATTTGCTTAATCCGTCTAGGCCCTCACTTGTGCACGAGCTTGATGTATGGCATTTTATCCCTGAGAGAAAGAGTGGGAAACACCAGAGAAAGGAGAGGAGGGAGGGATGCTGTTGAGAGACGATGTATGGAGGATATTTACTTTGATGTGTTGAGATTCGCAAACAAAGCCTGAAAAGTAAACACACAAGCACACACACACGGCCATTACTCTCTGATACCTGATAAGGTGCATCACAAATGTGTTTTGTATTTATAGCAGCGCTCTAATCTTCCATCTATCGCTCCCTCTCTCGCTTCCTCGTCCCTCATCTCAGTCTCCATCTCCTCTCCTCCCTCTCCGACGCTTCTGTCCTCCTCTTTTCATCTCTGTCACTGTCCCCCAGCTGGCTAGGTGAGATAACTCCTCCATGCCGATATACTCCCAGCTCATTGGCCTGCTGATAGAACACGGGGCACCAATCAAACATTGCATCATTAGTCGTGGAGAGATCGTGAATGGAGGGAGTGTTCTTATCTGGTCTTGTGCACTTTCCTAACCCATCTTGGGGAGAAGTTAGCCTTCTTCCTTCCTACGGGTTTAAGGCAATTCTCCTACTCTTTGTCTGCTTCATTTTGTTAAACAGCTAATTCTTCTGTGAATAAAGACTAATCAGATGTATTTAAGAGATGAGCCAGCACTCTTGCTATGAGTGACAAAGTAAAAAGACACATTCTCTCAGGCTTCTGCATATCAGAATTAGACGTCTTTCATTCTGTTGGTTTAAGGCTGATCTGAAGTGCCGGGCAGGATTTAATTTGTGTGAATGTGGTTTGTAATTACACTTCAGCCACGAGTTCTAGTAGTGGAAAAACAATGTCTCGTAGCTCACTGCAGTGCAAACACTTCAATTCATCTTCTGTCAATTTGGATAATGGAAAGTAACGTAAGCTGATGGAAAGTGAGCATAGAGATGTGTCTAAGCTTGTTAGCAATTCACGGGTTTCCGTTATAGAGCAAACGCTCTGTATCCAAGCTGAGAAGAAAACAGTTGTCGCCGCGGATAAATGAACTGAAACATGCCTTGAAGAAAAAAGGAGGGAGACTAAAATAGCACATACCTCCACCATGGCCCAACTGTCCAATTATGAAACCACATTTAAATTCACTAGATCTAGATTTTTGTTTGGACCTGCACCAAATTGCCCACACTCCTAAACAGCAGTCAGATTATTTCATCAGGATCAATGAATTATTCTCTAAACAAAAATGTGGAGCTCACAATGTGAAAGAAAGTGAAAAATAGCCCTGGATCCGCCCACTGATGCATACCACCAGGTATCGTGGTAATCCGTCCAGTAGTTTTTGCACAACCTTGTTTGCAAACAAACAAACCCACAAACAAACCAACAGGGGTGTGAAACTCCTTTGCAGAGGCAAAATCGAAGAAAGAGGAGAATTGATTGTTGAAGAAATAGTTTGACATTTGAGACGCAGTTGCTTCCTAGCCCAGAGTGAAAAGAACACGCTGATGCCACTCTCGTGTGTACGCTGTGAAGCTGCAGCCACTAAACGGATCAGCTTAGCATATCTTATCATAAAGACTGGACACAAGAAAAGCCTGCCTCTGCCCAAAAGGTCACAAAATCCTCCTCCCAGCACCAATGAAGACAAACTGACACATTATCTAGATGCTTTAATTTTGAAAAGGTGAGTCGTGGCAGTTATTTGTCTATTTCTGGAGAGTGTGTTATTCTATGAAATAAGCTTCCAGCTATACAGTATGTTTATCCATGAACGGAAAAAGCGGACTAATTTCAAAAATAAAACCATGTTAAATCCAAGTGATCCATAGTGAAGTACGTGCAATAATAGACGAATAACATCAAGGTTATCGTGTAGGTTACACTGAAGAGGACACATTATTAATTAAACACAAAATCAGCATAATTGTGACTCAAAGAAGCCCCTGGCAATAAATTCATATATTTATAAATTATCCTGCCAGCGTCAAGCAATTTTCTCAAAATGTCAAACTATTCAATTAAACTTCCACACCGGCCCTGTACATTAAACACAAACCCCACAGAGACCTGCGCCTGAATACTAAACATGGTGTGAACTTATTTACTCACTTCAAAAATGTAGAAAGAAAATCCTCATATCCTCTAATCTGTTCATTTTTAACATGAATTTAAAAGCTGCATTACAGAAAACATGCCAACAAATCAATGCCAGGAGTGCAGTGCATGTAGGACACTGTTTAATTTCCATATGAATTACAATACAGTTCATTTACTTAAAGGTCCAGTGTGTAAGATTTAGGTGAAAGGGATCTATTGGCAGAAATTAAATGTAGAATAATCCTCATGATGTTTTCACTAGTTTTCTTTCATCTAAATTGTATGAATTGTAGTTTTCTTTACCCCAGGAAAGGCCCTTTATATTTAAATACTTCATATTAACATCTAGGGGACCCTCTCTACGGAGGCCGCCGTGTTTTTTACATTAGTCCAGACTGGACAAACTAAACACCTTTTGAGTTTTTAATTAAACTGAAGCTACCACAGATTATTTTTCATGTTTGGAAGGAGATGGTGAGGTGAGGGGTGTTCAGCTGCAACATGCAATTTCAACACTAGATATCACAACATTCTACACACTGTACCTTTAAAACAACAATACTTGCATCTCTTTTGCCAGATATTTGAAATACAGGAAGATGTCATTAGGATCCAAGCTGTTACAGGCAGTTATGATGTTATACTGGGGGATGAGCTCACCCTGGTGGTCACTTAGAGACTGTTCACCTCATTGCCGTGCTCAACCAGAAAATATAAAATAGTCCTGTGCTGCCATCCAGTGTTCACACCATATTTGAGCATGACTCTTTACTATGCACGAACAAAGCCTCCATAACATTCAATGAATATAACAATTATCCATCCATCTTTAGAAACATCTTAAACTGCACAGTGCTGCATACCTGAGGCTGTTGCTGGACACTGTCTCCTCCCCGACACAATTGTTACTCTCCACACTGTCAAACACCACAGATACTTGATCCCAGGAAAAGGTTTACTGGTCGATTGCCATCCGCTGACAAGCAGCAGGCTGTAAGATTTTTTCCGACAGGTCATTTGGCTGCCGAACATGACCTTTGTTGGTGTGCGTCTCCTCTCCGAGTTAGATATGCTAAATTCCCAACAGAAAGGTTAATAGGAGGGCTCGGCTCAAATTTAGAGAAGGTCAAAGATCTTCTCCCCCTCCTCCCCACACCCCCACAACATTACAAAGAAACAAACAGCTCAATGGAGAAGGGTCTGGAAGGCTGAGTCTGTGAGTGATTTAGAGAGCGGTGAAATATAATTAGCTCCGCTGGGCCGTCACATATAGGTTAGCCCGGGTGATTAGGTGCTGTGTGTAGCATTTAGCGAACCTTTTGTCGAGTTCAAGTGTAACAAGGCCGCATGTGATTATTCATCTTGTTTGTGAGGCCCTCGTGCTCAATGGCCGCTGCTCAATGAAGCTGTTCCACACTTCAGCCAGCAGGTGGTGATGCAGGTTTCTTGCAGAGCATTCACAAGAATGAATGACCTCATCATGAAGTGGGTGTAGTCCAGTAAAACCCAAAGTCATCCAGGAATAAGAAGCAACACATTAACACAGGGATTAATGGACACCCAGTGGCTTGGCTCACTGGATCATTTCAGGGGTTGAGGTCATGTTGACTCATCATCTCTATTCTGAGATGAGCAGTCTGCTGTGAGATGCATGTCCTCAGTGGGCTGGCATCAGCAGCCTGTAACTGTACCTCTGAGGAGGACTAAAGAGGGAAGACCAGCAGGTTTTATGATGTCAGAGACGACCATGAGCTCCACACATCACAGCTTTATTAGAGCCTGATGTTATCAAGATCAATTGCAAAATAAAGATTGTGACAAATGAATGCTAAAACTACATTATTAACAGCTAAAATGTTGCCACATGTTTGTATTGTTTATTTGTTAAATCTTTAATTCTGTATTTAACCTAATTTTAGTGTTTTACCTTTATTTTTGTGTCAATGTTAGCTATAGCAAAGTAAGAATTTAATTATGTGGTGTATACAAGACAATAAAATAAATACAATGCAATAAGTGTTGTCTAATTATTATTGACAGTGTATATTACTTTCATTTATTAATCTGTATTATATTTGATTATTATTATTATTTATTATCAAAAGTAACCGTTTCATTTATAAAAGGCCAGAATAGAAAGAAAATAAATCCAAATATACAAATTTCTAAAGCTGATGTCTTGAGATTGATTGTTTTGTTTGTCATCAAGATATAAGTTGACTATCATAGAGAGCTAGAGCAGCAAATATTCACATATGAGAGATTGAATGAAGCTCATCTTTAGTATTTTTTGCCGAAAAATGAATTAGGTGAATTTCATGGTAAATGTTCTAGGTCCCTGTCTGTGTTTTGTGCAGTTTTGTGAAAATGTTAAGTTAGAATTTTGTGTATATGTACAAAAGCCCTTCTAAGGAGAAGCATCTGCTTGGGCTATAAATGCTGTGGTATCTGACGGTGACCCTTGCTATATAGTTGTCCATATTGAAAAGAAAACATTAAGAATATAAATAGGGTTTTCTACAATATAAAACCTTGTAAGAATGAACATGCCACTTTCTTTATTTATATAAATACCCATGAGTTTTCGGCATGGGTTATAATTAATTCCCATAGAGCAAGTAGGATTAAGTTCATTAAATTTGAGCATCATGTGTAATTGTTTTCATGCTGTTTTGTGTATGTGTGTGTTTTCGTCTTGTGTTGTGCGTATTCGTATGAAGGTCCTTTAAAGGATGAACACTGCAAACAAGCTTAGGCTATAAAAGCTGTGGTATGTGGCAGTGGTCCATGCCATGTGCTCGTCCTGGTAAAAATAAACCTTATTATATATAAAGAGACTCTTGTGCAGTGCTATCTTTGTGCAACTCTGTTAAATACTCACAACACTTCACATACTGACACCATACTTCGCATTATGACACTCAGCAGGATGCAAAGACTACGTAAAAGCACAATTCACAGTACATGTGGATTCTTGTACGGATCATTATGATGACAAAAAGGCAAAATCGTCTTTCTGCCATCTCATGCTGTGTATCCCGACTCAGCAAAAACACTATATGATAATAATAACAATCTATTACCTGAATAATTTAACATAATCTGAGATGATCTACACGGCACAGCTGTTTCCTATCTGGGGCTCCTTCCCTGATAATATTAATATTGATGACGGGGAGGAAGGCTGACTAAGCTCTTAGTAATTCTCTCTCTACCATCTCTCTCTCTCTCTCTGCCTCCCCCTCCCTCCCTCTTATACCCACACCCTGGATGCAGGCAGGCGTGCACACACCGGCAGAATCACTCAGCTTCCGCATCGCTCTCCCTTCTCCATCTCTGCGTCTCTATCCCTCCCTGCTCTCTCTCCTCTCCTGGTGGATTTTTAGCCCACTGGCTTTGTGGAACACCGGTAAGAAAGATCCGTCTGTGCTTCGGTCTGTCTTTCACCTGTGTGTGTCTGGGTGTCTGTCTCTGGACTGTGTTTTTGTGGGAGTCAGACAAAGGATTGGGGTGTGGCTGGATGAGGAGAAACTGACTGCTTATGGCAGCAGTAGAATGTTTTGAAAGACGAATGCTGCGGATGATGATGATGGTTGTGGTAAAGAAACAATAGGGCAGATATTTGGATAACTAAGTTTGCCTGTGAATTAAAAAAGATCAAATTCTGACTACTGCTGTTCATGTCAAGGCTTGGAGGAGGTGGATGCACAGCATTTGTAGCTCAGGGTAATCTAGAAATGATTCGACATGCTTCTTTTCAAGAAAATGATAAGCTAAGAAATCTGGCCATGTGCCCAGTGTGACTATTTTCTATGTCAAACTGATTCTATGAGGCTCCTTTTTAAATTCAAACTGGTGAGAACGATTTTACAGCATCTTGGTTTGCAAATGACTGGCTGCAGGCTAGTGAAGTCTTGTCACATTTGCACAGCAGCCTCTTTGCACAGCGGTGGTTCAAACAGGCGTGACCAGGCCAGACTGCAAGACAGATGAGCAAAGAACCTGAGGCTAGGTCAGGATTATGACTGCAGAGGAGTCAGTGGAGCATCGCCTCAATCCTGGAGGCTGCAGGGGTGGATGCAGAGAGAGAAAGAGAGAGGGAGGGCGAGAAAAGGTGGAGAGAGAGAGATAGAGAGAGAGAGGGGATGCAGAGGAAGAGAACAAAGACCTCAGTCTCACAGAGAGGGAAAAGCAGAGACAAAAGAATGAAGAGACAGCCTGAAAAAAAGATAGGCACATGTTAGCTGCATAGCCATTTTGTAGAGAAGATGGAGCATGTGTGGGAGGCAGCCACCATGTGGACGTGTCTGAGCTGCACAGGTCGTAGCCACTCCCTTTATGTGCAGCTGCTTGAAAAAGATCATTTTAGAAATCAGTCAGAGCCATCTAGATTTTTGACAGCTCTTTTGCTCAGCTTAACATTTACAGTCCAAATCGAACACAGATTCATACAAGTTATTTGATGCTGCATTATCAGAATGATGTCTGACAGGTAAGGTCAAACCCATGTGCTCAGTTATCATTCTCCTCTTTCGCAGCCGAAATGTCTGACAAGCCTGATATGACTGAGATCGCCCGTTTTGACAAGACAAAGCTGAAGAAGACGGAGACGAAAGAGAAAAACCCTCTGCCCACCAAAGAGAGTGAGTGTCCCTCCTGCATTTCTGAATGATGTTTAATCCTAGAAACTATTTCCCTGTCAGTAGCTCCTCATCACTTCCCGCGCCGCCCAAAAAACCACACGCTCAGCAAGCAGAGCAGCAAAAAGACGCTGATTTGCTGCAACATCAGCAACGTGCTAATGTTGCAGCAACCCAGAAATCAGCATCCCCCCTCCCTCTCTCTCTCCCTCCCTCCCTCCCTCCCTCTAAACATATTCACTGAACATTTGTCTGCTGACCAACACTATCTTCTCGTCTTTTTCAGCCATCGAGCAAGAGAGGAAAGGCGATGCCACACCTTGACTTCTGAGCACAGGAAGAAAAGAAAGCTGAGATGCCACAGCAAAAAAGCACTTTGTTTTGATTATCACAGTATTTCAATCACTTTACTTTGTCTTCAGAAAAAAATGGGTGCTGTGGAGCTCCCTGGGGTGCTGTAAGGGTATATGGCACCCTCACAAGGGGGCTCTCTTGCTACTCGGTTGTAAAAGCTTTAGCCTGGGTGCATGTCTTGCGCAGTTAGCCTACAGCTAACATGTCTCCCCAAATTGCCAAACTAGGAGGTGGTGCTGTGATGTAGCACAGAAAGAGATAGAGAGAGAGTAAGGCAGGCATCCAGGCTGAGGTGGGGGGTGGGGGTCTGCAGACATGGGAGCAATCGGAGTTTAATCATGTGGGATGTTTTCTTAAAAAACTTTTTACTTTTCTTTATGAAATAAATATGAAGACATGGAACCAGTCGATCCTGTGTATTTCTCTGTCTCCTCTTTGTCTATGATGTGCAGACTGCAGACCCTAACACACACACACACACACACACACACACACACACACACACACACACACACACACACACACACACACACACACGCACACGCACACGCACACGCACACACACCTATAAAACATGGACTGATCTTATCTGCGAGCCACAGTTTGTTTTCTGTTTGCTACACCACTGTCACATGTCAGATAAGGGGGTCACATCCAAAGACATAGACTTCATCACTTTAAGTTTTCACCAGATTTGTGAGATTTCAAAGATTAAAACATGAGCAGGGTCCATATTTAATAATGGTTTAAGATAAAGGGGTCGCTACATACTGTTAATAATAATAATAATCTTATACATATAAGCATAGAACCAAACCCACACATTAATAAATTGACCACATAGCTGTAAGTTGCATGTTTCAATTGCTCAAAATCATTATAAAAAGTGGGGTCCTCTTCTCATTAAAATTGAATCAACAAAGCAGCTGCTACAGCTTGTTGATCAAGCTTGTGGGTTTTCACTTGGCATTAGAACTGGAATAATAACTATGATTAATTACTTATTATTACTTATTATTTAATCAGTTGTGTCATTTTCAAGCAAAAACTCCAAAGGAGCTGTGGTGTCGTTTTAAATATATTTCTGATTATTCCTGTAAATAAAGCAGCTTTACGTGTTGAACTGATTTGGACAAGACATGCATTCTAAAGATGTTACATTGGGCTCATGACAAACTGGAGTTCTCACTATTTTCTGACATTGTGTTGACCTATTAATCAATTACATATTAATGGAGAACTGCAGATTAACCAGTAGTGACAACTGTATCCACTGAAGCCTATCCCTCGTCATCATCAATAACTGTATTATAACAATTATGTCAAAATAAAGTATTTAACAAAACTTTCACTGAAAAAAGCTACACACTGATAAGACAATATATGTAGTTTATCATTTATTTATTTCGGCTTATCTATTTAAATCAAATGCAACACCAACAGATCACTGTACTGATCATTTATGGCCCTGAACCTCCACCTCACTGGCTGTTGGTGTGGCTGACTGGCGTCACCAGTCCTGCCACCCTCCCTTCACTCTGTCAAAGCTGTCACCTCCTGCGCCTTTACTGCTCCATTTCTCTCACTCTGCGCTGCCATAAATCACACATCAGCGCACCTCGACGTGTCTGAAATGTCTGTTACAACAATTTAATTAACCTGCATTTTTAACCTCATGTTATTTTAAGCACAGTGTAACTAACAAAGGTCCTGACCCCGACGACAGCACTGTCAGGTTTGAGGCTCTGCTGGAATTCACATCAAGGAAAAGTGTCTTTACGTTAAAAATCCACATGGAGTGTTCACATTATTATTACAGATTTTTTTTACTAATGACAATAACATTCACATGCATTTGACAGTTGAGCCATTTTTACGGATCATCTCAGAATTAATGGTGTAATAGAAAATAAAGGAAATTAAACCTATTTCTTTAAATGCCACCCAACAGCCCAAGTGATGAGAGTTTCGATGTTTAGCGGACCAGTGCAGAAACACGCCCAGCTGCAGAGGCTGCTATTGTTTGCAGGTTATTAACTCATTTAACCCATTAAAATCGTCATTCAGGGACAAATTATGAAGCGTCCCAGGTTGATTTTTAATCGCTCCGTATTATTTCTCGGCCAGGTGACGAGGGGCTCTAGGTTTCAGTCATACTGCAGAGTGAATGTGGGTGATATCTAATTAGTGGGGATTATCCTCACCTCCAATTCACCGAGGACCTCGCCCAGCCGCCCGCCTATTGTCCACGGCGCTGAGTGGAATTGTTGTGTTCAGGGATTTTGAGTGGCTAAATAGGGGATTTGACAAGTGTAAGCAATTTAATAAAATGCTGTAATGTTAATCACTAACTTCTCAAATCATAGTATATGGCAGAAACTACCATGATGACTGGCTGTTGATGAGATAATCAGCAGAATTAAACGCTGGATGATCCTGGATTTCTGTTACGCACATGATCAATATAACCAATCTCTCAAACCCCATCGCGCACAAACATTTTACAGCGCACCCATAAACTAACTTACTGTTTAATGGCAGAAACATTAAAGCTCTTATGTGTTTATGCTCTTGTAAATTCCAGACTGTTTTCGCACCATGTTGTTTCTTGGGGGAAACATCTATTATCCTATTATCACAACGATGCCAATGTCGCCGATGTGTGAGGAAATATTTACATGACTATATACTGTCAGGCCCTGAAAGACTTTATGGCTTTTAGTCGCAGTCTTTCCCCCTGGGACGCTGGTGCCATTTCCCAAACGTTTTCAACTACACATGAGCCCTCACCGCTGAATTCAGTGCACCATTACGCGTAATGTGGGGGGCCGTTTAGAGGACACAAAGTTGTGCAGTGTTTGTGACCTCTGTGCAAAATAAAAAAGTATAATATATTATGTCCAGTGTTTTGTAATAAATGTTCTGAGAAACAATTGCGTTTGCCCACTTGCCTCTTAATAACCCCGAAATGAATTATTGCAGGATATGTTTTATTTCACCTATATGTCCCTATGCCAGCATCATCAATATACTCATATGATCCACATGAGTATATGTTTCTATTCGTGGGGAACATTTACAAGGCTTGAGCCTGGGAAAGACAGGTGAATGAATGGGTGAATGAATGAATGAATGAGGGGCTGTTAAACCGTCTGCGTCATTTCTTTGAAGTGCACTTATTCACCGACGGCTCCTATTTGTCTATAGGACGCGGCAATCAATGTCGTCGTTGGCGCATTTTCACAGTGAAATGTTACCTGCAGGACAAATCTGTCAATCAAAGGGGCAAGGCCAAATAAATATCATCAGCGTGGGGTCTGGCTACAACTTCAGTTGCCTTCTTCTCTCCTGGCATATTCTCATCTGGGATAGAGCAACAGCCTCCGCTTGGAATTCAGCTGCTATGGGACCATTCTATCTCCTCACAGCTGTGGTTCTGTCCATGTGCTGTCATTTTCAGTTTGCATTCGCTTGGTATGTCATTTGTTTTTGGAAGATTTAATTGAAAATATTTCAGTGTAATGTGTGTGTTCTGATGATGGCATAGTGACCTGGGATAAACCTGAATGTTTTGTCTTCTTTATAGGACGGTGAATAATTTCCTCATGACTGGACCAAAGGTAAATACATTCCTGTCTTTTTTTTTTTATTTGGGCACGTTGTGTCCTTGTGACATCCAGCTCAAATATATCAGCTTTTCTAATGTAGATGCATATTTTTTATACAATAACAATTAACAATATAATTTGCTTTCTCTCTCAAGGCTTTTCTGACATACGCCAGCAGTGTGCAACTGGGTGCGCAGAGTGGAATACAAGAGTGTAAACACCAGTTCGCCTTGGAAAGGTGGAACTGCCCAGAGAGCACGCTCCAATTATCCACACTCAACGGCCTCAGAAGTGGTAAGACATTTTTGTCTGCATATCTGTATCATGTGCATAACATAGTGCTGCAGGATGGTGTGGTGGTGAGTTTAATTCCAGCATCACGCAGCTTAGCTGATGCGTTCTCGCGTGAAGTTTATCCTTCAATGCAGAGACGGAGCTGGAACTTACCGCGCGCTCTAACCTCCATGGAGAAGAGGCACACACATCAAGTTAAATTCTCTGCTGGAATACACTGAAAAAAGAGCAAAGATACTCAAGAGATTGTCAATAATTCGTCTCCAAAAAAGCCTTTACGCATGGTTTACGCGCCTTTTACGCACAGTTTATGAGCAGCTATTTATGGCGTCAAATATGATTGACAGCAATGTGTAACATCAGGGTTTGCTTTCTTTGTCAACTATTGCAGCCACAAGGGAAACTTCTTTTGTCCATGCCATCAGTGCGGCCGGAGTGATGTACACGCTCACCAAGAACTGCAGCATGGGGGATTTTGACAACTGTGGCTGCGATGACTCCAGAATTGGACAGACAGGTAATTTCAAGATGGGTCTGTTTACTGTTTGAATGAACTATGTGACCTTGTATTTGTTTCAATTGAATAACATTGTGTATTTCTAATCACCAGGAGGCAGAGGATGGATTTGGGGAGGCTGCAGTGATAATGCGGAGTTTGGTGAGAAGATCTCCAAACAGTTCGTTGACGCACTGGAAGGCGGACATGACTCGCGCGCAGCAGTCAACCTGCATAACAACGAGGCAGGCAGACTGGTAAGAGATCCCATGTCTCATGTTATCAGCATTTACGCACAAGACTACACATGTCAAGAAAGACAAGAAAGGGCACGTCTGATAATAACATTCATAACATTCTCTTCCCTCACTATCTCTGCAGGCGGTCAAAAGCACAATGAGGAGAGCCTGTAAGTGTCACGGGGTGTCCGGGAGCTGCAGCATCCAGACCTGCTGGATGCAGCTGGCCGACTTCAGGGAGGTTGGGAACTATCTGAAGATGAAGCACGAGAACGCAAAGAAACTAGAGATGGACAAGAAGCCTGCGAGGGCTGGGAACAGCGCGGACAACCGAGGAGCCATTGCGCACGGCTTTCGTGGAATCCCTCGCACGGAACTCATCTACCAGGAGGATTCCCCGGACTACTGCCTCAGGAACAAGAGCATGGGCTTCCAGGGCACCGAGGGGCGGGAGTGTCTGAAGGGCAACAAGAACATGTCCCACTGGGAGAGGAAGAGCTGCCGCAGGCTGTGCTACGAATGCGGCCTGCGGGTGGTGGAGAAGCGCATCGAGGTCGTCAGCAGCTGCAACTGCAAGTTCCACTGGTGCTGCACGGTGAGGTGCGAGAAATGCACGCAAACTGTTACCAAATATTACTGCGCGCGTAAAGAAAGCGGGAGGAAAACACATAATAAAACGAGGCGCAGGCACAGTGCGCGCAGGCAGTGATCGCCCTGTGTTACAGAGACTTCTGAGTCAATATGCTCATCAAATTTCAGCTCCCACAAGATTATTGACACCATTAAGCTTTGTACAGATTTGTAATAATGTTATTTTCAACTTTCACATTGTTGAAGCCTTTTAATGCACTTTATCTATAATGAATGGATCCTGTATATAAATCAAAGTATCATGAGAGAGAAACTTCCACGCATGCTAACTGGTTTATGTTGGTGCTTGGGGGTATTTTCTCGGATTTGTAGCGTTTGTCTTTTGTGATGTCTAAAATTAATATTTTATAGGCCCATGTACTTAAAATGTAATAAATATTTTTTATAATATGTGTGACTCCGTCTGGTTTGTCAGGGATTCCGTTATTAGTATATTAGTGCCCTGGTGTCACAGCCTACAGGGGTAGAAAATAAACTGTCGCCTATAACGCCACCCTTTGAAGTGCGCATAAAGGCGTTTCCTGAACCCGTCAGCCAATCACCTTCCTCGGACCATGAGCGACAAAGCACAAGAGTCCCATTTGTTCTTCATTCATTAAGAGAGAAAGTTTCAGAACGCAGGGTCAAAATAACTGGATCTCTGTGCTTTTGGGGGCTAACAGATGAAAATGGTGCAATTATTACTTTGGCTGCTGGCTCTCTTTTGCAAAATTTGTCCAGGACATACTTGGTAAGATTCTTTCTACTTGCTTGCATCTTTTATATGTTGTTGAAGCTCAAGATGGACTGATCCTCTTTATCCTCTATCTCCATCGTCTCAGGGTGGCCAGTAACCTTCTTATGACGGGGCCTAAGGTAAATAGAGAATTATGATTATTCTGACAGGTTGAGGATAACTAATTTAAAATGTGTTTGGACCAAATATAAGAACTGTCACTGCCTCCCCTGCAGGCCTATCTGACCTACGCCAGGAGCGTGCAGGTGGGCGCTCAGAGCGGGATTGAGGAGTGCAAGCAACAGTTTGCTTGGGATAAGTGGAACTGTCCCGACAGCGCAACCCAGCTCAAAGGCCTGAGGCGCGGTAGGTTGAGAAAATTAATTTCTAGTAAACATGGAAGGTCCTTACTGAGAAAAATACATTCGTGCGTAAAATGTGTCTTGTTGTTTGGATAATACACACGGCCCACAAGCATGTTATGGAGACACTGACATTAGCTGAATGCGGCCCCATGAATATGAATGTAGGACTATAACAGATCTGCGTCACATTAATTACACAATACGACCATGATACATGTGTGTACTTTAAGACACATTTGCAGTAACAGTATTTGCTATGCTTAAAAACGAATTAAGGAATTTCTTATGGTAATCTAATTCATTTCTTTGACCTTGATTGGATAAATATGATTATTCATTCCTCCTCACTGACAGCCACCAGAGAGACTTCCTTCATCCACGCCATCAGTGCAGCAGGGGTCATGTACACTCTGACCAGGAACTGCAGCCTGGGAGACCTGGACAACTGTGGCTGTGATGTATCAAAGAACGGAAAAACTGGTGAGGGTTAAAGCCCATATTAATCCGAATATTTCATATGTGACAAGCACGTTTAAACACACAGCTTAACTCTGATTATATGCATTTCAGTTTGTGCTGTTCTCTGTGGGTTTTAAGTTGGTGATTTGATTTACAGTGATATTATTGCGTGTGTGCAGGTGGTCGTGGCTGGTTGTGGGGTGGCTGCAGTGATAACGTGGATTTCGGGGAGAGGGTTTCCAAACAGTACGTGGATGCGCAGGAGACAGGTCAGGACTCCAGAGCTGCTGTCAACCTGCACAACAACGAGGCCGGACGACTGGTGAGTTATATACACACACACACTAATCACTCATCCGACACTGCACAGCTTTAGGTTGTATTTAATTTACTTTCCCTGATTCCCTGCAGGCTGTGACGGCTACAATGAAGCGCATCTGCAGGTGTCACGGCATGTCTGAGAGCTGCAGCGTCCAAACCTGCTGGACGCAGCTGTCAGATTTCAGAGAAATCGGCAACTACTTGAAGATCAAGCACAGTCAGGCCCAGAAGCTTGACATCGACAAGAAGCGCATGAGGGCCGGTAACAGCGCGGACAGCCGCGGGGCCATCGTGGACGCGTTCGGCAACATCGACAAGACGGAGCTCATCTACCTGGAGGACTCCCCGGACTACTGCAGGAGGAACGTGAGTCTGGGCCTGTATGGCACCGAGGGCCGGGAGTGCTTGCAGCACGGGGACGGTCTGACCCAGTGGGAGAGGAGGAGCTGCCGCAGGTTGTGCCACGAGTGCGGCCTGAGGGTGGAGGAGAAGCGCACGGAGGTGGTGAGCAGCTGCAACTGCAAATTCCACTGGTGCTGCAAGGTGAACTGTGAGGACTGCTCCCAGGTCATAGTGACACATGTGTGCGCCAGGAGGGAGGCAGGGGACGGACACGGCTACAGACGGAGATACCGTGGACCCAAATGAATGAAACATAAATCCCATGAATGCGTTTTATATGTTACAGCTGTTTAACCTCTGTTTGCACTTTTTCTATCGTTTTTTCCATGTCTACTTGTATAAACACTTGAGTTTCTATTTATGAACACTTTAGATAAATAAATAAAAAATCTAAAACAAGAGTCCTGAGTGCAACGTGTGATTCCAGTCAACTGGAATTATTTCTCTTAATAAATCCAACATGCACACAACTCGCCTGTTAGAATAAGAATGAACTGAATACACTTAACAGAGGATTACATGGATAAACCTGGTGCATTTCACACCTTCACCAAGGTGTTGATCCAGGTTTGATCCACCACCACCACTTTGATGTCAATGTGTATTGATTTCATTCTAAAGAGCAGCAAAGCTGAAAGATAGGGGAAGTATTTCCACCTTCCAGTTGGAAGGTATTTGGCCTGATAATCCGCAGACAGTCACATCCCACAGGCAAATGCTAATTTCAATACATCAAAGGAAGGGGAAACACATTGACAATCTGTCACAGGAAAAAAAAAAGCCCAAACAGCTAAAGAAACTGGATCTTACTGAGGTCCAGTTGCTACACTGCATATCCAAGGGAAACAACCCTGACTCACATTCCACCATGAATGGGGTTAATTTCTAATCTTATAATTTGCAAGGAATTAGGTCTGAGAGTAGCCTCCCTCCCACCAGCCAATCTGTGTCTGAAGGAGCCATTCATTCCCCCTCCCACCATCCCCTCTACCCCCTGTATCTCCTAAAAAATCTTACTCTCAGCTGGACGTGTCATAAATCTGTCACTGACTCAGCTAAATGAGTGATGGCATGGATATTACCTTCATCAGGGGGTCCATGCCTTGAGGGGGGTGGAGAGGTGGGGGTCTAACAGAAAAGTGGGGCGGGGGGTGGTTACGAGGCTGAATCACAGTCTTTACAGATCAGTTACTGCAGAGGCAGTAAACAACAAGCTCAAGTGAGGGATTACAGCAAACTAGAATTGCACTCTATAGATGACATACCTCCACCGAGGCCGAACAGTCCCACATGATTGTTTTGTTCTAATAGTAAATATAAAGAAAGAAATATTAAATATTGTCTGCATTTGTCTGTCTAGCATAACAAAGGCACCATGCAGGAGCCTGTTACAGCAGCTCCCAATGTGTTCAAGAATTTGTCAATTTGGGATCAATAAAGTACTATCTATCTATTTATATAGACAGAATTAGTATATAATAACATGTGCAAATTACTTACATGAAAATAATAAAAGAGAAAAAAATATTGCTGGATCTAACCCTTGATGCACATCCACACAAAATGTAATGAGTTCTTCAAAGAGCCAGGCCTATTCTCTAAATACACCAAGTTGATGGAAATCAGTAAAGTAACAAACAAACAGGTGAAAACAAAGTAGGTGACTAAATTATAGATCATCTGGAGTCACCATATCGAGAACTGAAGCAACACTAAAGTCAGAAAAGTCATGATTGGGTTTAGTGACTCTCCGAGTGCATACATCCGAATTTCACACACTCAAAGATATGAGTTCCCTAAATGTGCCTCATTTGTTTCACCACATCCATCTGCAAAGTTTTGTGTCAATCCATCCAGTAGTCTTAGCGTAATCCTGCTAACAAACAGACAAAAAAAACCTAAAAACTTGACTTACTTGGCGTAATTACAACATAAAATGGCTCATATCTCAGGCCAAACAATCCCACGCATGATTGTAGAAATTTGAAAGAAAAAAATAAAGTGGTCTGATAACAGTATTTGATTTATTGGTTATAAAATATAGTTAAAGAAAGAATCAACATCCAAACCAAAATATGGTTCCCAGGCCCCCATCTAGCCAACTTTGGTAGAAATGAGTTCAGTAGTTTTTGCCTAATCCTGCTAACAAATAAACAATCAAACAAAAACAAGCGTGACACAAGCTCTATTATCATTTCATTAGAGATCTGGGGTCAACACATCCCGAAGAATAAAAGCAACAATTTGGTCGAGGAAGCTCCAGTTGGGTCAATACTGCTTGTAGTCTTTAAAAGTTGACATCAGCCCACTAGCACTTGTTTAAGAAAACACAAGAACTATATAATAAACAGACCAAACTCCTAATAAACGATGGGTAAATGTATTTTGAAGGAACAGGTAACACCCTCACAGACCTGAACCCTCACTCCCATCCTTCTCCATTTGTCTGTTTGCTCCTGGGGACGTCCTGTATTTCCCATGCTATCCTGCTGTGTGTTAATGAAGGTTTAGCTCCACTGGAGGCCCCTCACTGCTCCGCCCCTTATCTCAGCTCTCCACTGGGTACATTATTGGTTCCATATTGGCCCCATATGATGCAAGTGAGATGACCACATCTGTTGTCATTCATTTCTGCTGGAAAAAAAAAACTTTTCCTATAAAGTAGAAACATTTAACAGTAACGGTTTTAAAGCAATATTTTATAAAATGTTCAGGTTTTTAATATTATACAGTTTTAGGATTGTTTACGCTTAAAAGTGGCTTTAGAGTGATCATTTTCATCATTTTCCTGCCTCCACTACAGTGGCAGGATTGTTGTCTTCCATTGGGGGTATGTTTCCCAATCAGGACAGAAGAGGAAAACAGTGGGAGGGTGGATGATCGCCTACAAGGACCCCCCAGGAGGAGTCATGTATTCACCCAGACATGCCTGGGGTCTTGGGGGGGGGGGGTCTGAGCGTGATTGATCATCCCCTCTTCCCCTCTCCCCTCCTCTCTCACCTGGGTGTGAGATGCCAAAAGGCCTGACACAGGACAGGCTGCGGCTGGGATACAAGATCTGACGCGGCCTCCAACGTTGCCTCGCTACGAATTAGAATAAGAAGTGCATTTGAAATCCCGACACCACTCAGAAAAGCAGACACAAAAGTTAGAGGAGACTCAACAAACCCATCACAGCTTTGTGCATCTGGTTACATATCCATGTGAAAGGAAACCGTGTTGAGATAGAAAGTCTTTGCAGAGTGCGAACACACTTTTATACAACTCAAGCATGCATTTTTTATGCATTAAAAATAAGCACTGCTCATGAGCACTGAAACTTTCTACTTTAGTTTTTCACACAAGGTGCATAACATGATGACACAACACCAGTATGATTATGTACAGAGAAGAGAGGTCGCTCTAAACTTTGCTTTTATAAAGATAACAAATGGTCCCTCTGTCAAGTAGACCCTTGTTTTTTTATATATATATAAAGAAAGCAAGAGTTTAAACAATGTTCCCTCTAAAGAGGAGGTGATGTGATGGAATCCACAAAGTCTCGCTGACTACAAGAAGACAGTGAGTAGAAAAGATACGTCAAATCGAGACATTATTACTAGATGTCTCTCAGTAGAGCGAATACTTTCAACAAGGCTCAACAATCCCCTAGAACTAAATCAAGCGGCACCAAATTTCACACACACTCATAGATACCAGTTTCATAAATGTGCCTGATTTTTTTCCATCAAGATCCATGAATTATTCACTGGGGAAACTGTGACAACGTTGAAAATCGGTCAATCTCACAATGTTAAAGAAATTGAAAAAAACACTCAAAACCACAAATATTAACAAATATTCTATCAGCATAAAAGTTCATTGTGAACATATACACAAACAAGGTAGTTTCTGGTCTTTGATTTTGTATTATATGCACTGGGCTGTAAGAGTGGTACTGTCATAATGAATATTTGCATCTAACTTCTAGAATAATCACCAAGTTCCAAAATGAAATCTACAAAAACAGGCACAATTAGAGGACATATATTCATATTTATTCATATTTATATTTTGTTCAGAATAGCACAAAGGTCTCCACAATACAGTAAAGAAGACATAAATCAAACTATGCCGATGTCACAAAAATTTTCTAATATTGCTCTGTATGCAATAAAATTAATTATTAAAAAAATGCATTCTATGATAGTTGAACCCTCTCATCGCTTGTGCTGTGGACATTAATATAGATACTGATAATGACTAGGAACAGGAGTAGGAAGAAGATGACTACATCAGTGCTCTGACTGAGCCACAAACAGCTGAGCAGCAACACAGTGACCTGTGAAGGTAACTATGAGCCACCTGCATCTGCAGACACCATGAAGCCACCTCGCCCTTTAAGAGAAGCTCAACATCAGGGCTTTGACTCCAGACGTAACAGAAATAAATCATGGTGGTGTGCACGAAGAACTGCACACACATGAAAGAACGAGTCTGTGGATCTGCTGCATTTCACTTCCAAACCAGACCCAGTGTGCATTTTGCCAACTTATTTGTTGTGTGTAAGAGGATCCAGTTCATGACCCCTCATCTGCGGAAAGGACCTTCCAACATGCAATTCGTCGCCTTCCTACTGAAGGTAACAATGCTCTTTTGATTTGCTCTCAGCTAAGATATTTGGTTTGGTTCAGTTAACAAGAGCCGGTCAGTTCCATCTGAATGTTGACAGAAGCAAGAAGCCCAGACATCCAGACAAATCAATAAAAAACGTATCTTTTAAACCTGCGTAAATGCTGCTCATTATGTTGTGTTTGTAACAGATCAACAGTCAAATCTTAATATCTCAATATTACCACATTCCTATTTCACACAATCCATGGTTTCCACAAGAGGGCAGCGCTGTCAAGGCTACTACCTCAAACAAGCCACTCCAAACCCAGGGACATGTCAAACAGGTAATTTAAACAACTTATAACTCCAGCAAGCACTGCATCCTGGGTAATGAAAATATGCAAGTTTTTAAATATGTTTTTTAGGTTGTATTTTTAAACCCTAACCCTATTTTAGTTATTAATCTGTCTCTTCCCAGACCGGTGGCAAGAAAACCAGTTATGGTGAATGAACCATTCAATATCAGGACCAAAACCAGGTGACAATCAAAGGCAGAATCACAATCAGACCACAATTTCTGTGTATAGTTTGCTAACTGGAACGTATACAAGATGTTAAGGTTGAACATTCCTGTGCAATCACACGCTAAGCACTTTCATTAAGGAAACAACAGATGGCGACGTTGCACAGACACAGACGAGCGCTTTTATCGGCTGTTTGAGAATTCAAGAGATGGCATTTTATTCCCTGAGCTGGGTAACAAGGAGTACCTGAGTAACATTTCTTATACAACAGCAACAACTTTTTAAAAACATATTTCTGTATTTCTACTCTTTTTCTTTTTCAACAGAAAAACAACCTTGGAGATTTTTTGGTCCTTACTATGAAAGATTTATGTTGCATCCAGGCTTTGGGTTCCAGTTGGTAAGTTGGAAAGGTGAGCAGACATCAAGCTGAAATTGCTCTCAGAGAGTTGAACGAGGTCAGGCGCTGTCTCTCGCAGTCTCACATATCTCATCCCTCTTCTGCAGCAGAATGACAAACCTACACATATACACAAACGTGCTGTTGAGACTACAAATGATTGTGTGTGTGAGTGAATGTGTATCTGTCTTCAGGACAGGGTATTTGTGGTTAGGGACAGCTCGAAAGGCTCTGCTGAGATCCCACTGAAGTCAAGGTTTACAACATTAAAATCCATAACCAAGAGACTCCCACTCCTTTGGCAGTGGGCTCAACAACAAAAAGGCAAAGTGAAAATGACGATGTGTGAATCTGCATTGTTATAATGAGGGGAAAATGTTGTTCCAAGTAAACTGTTAAGTTCATATCTTGTGAAATGGCCTTGAAGAGTTTGATGCAGACTTGCTGCGTTGCGTCATTAGGTCCCTGTCATCTCTTTTTGTATGCTGCTGTGCTGCAGTTTCCCTGGGGTGCAGGAGATGATTACCCATCACACACCCACCCACACACACACACACACACACACACACACACATACCGCTGCTGCTCATTGATGCCACAGACCGGATCTCTGAAGCGAGAGCCAATGTAGTCTGCTGCACCCAGTGGGACTCTGACCAGCACCGGCCCTAATGTGGGCGTTTACGTGTTGTAGTGTGTGCGTTTGCTAATTTGTGCACATGCATATTGTGTATGTGCCCTGTTTGAAACCTTTTTAGGAATATCTGAACAAATGTCACAATATTCACAATCATAAAAGGTCGTTATGTAATTCTGACTCTCTTGGTACCTTCACATGTATTTTTTGGAAAACAGAACTAGAGAAAAATTAAGACTTTTACACGGATGCTGATCTGTATAATCTATGAAACTATGTCCTCCTGACACACAACATTACCTCTGTTCTTCATGCTTCAGTTTCAAGTCAAGCTGGCAGCCGCTGCTTCAGTGCCTCCTGGATTTTTCAGACTCGGCAGCTTGTCAGGGGAGCCAACACAAACGATCAGATCACACTGCTTCAGCTGGGTTCTCACTGCAGGTTGAAAGCAAATATATTTTACAATGCTGTCACTTCTCAGATGTCCAAAAGGCCCTTTGCAAAACATATTAGGCACCACATCAAAGATTACAGCATTCATGAGCAAACAGCCTAATGTAAACACATGCTAATTAAATTTTGCTGACCATTTCTTGACCACGTCTCCATGTCGAGGTATACATTTCAAAGGGACCTATATTTCTACTGTACTAATGTTATATATAATATATATTTGACTTAAATAATGGATAAATATATTGAATTATATATGCTGCATTATTTCTTCAGTTATTTCAAAGAAAACTTGTATTCAAATGTATAACCGACACACGATACGTCATTGTGATATTGGTATTGTATGATATTTCCTTGAAACCATAAATTATGCTTTTGTATCCAAAAATAATCTGCCAGTTTCATCCTACAAACTAACTGAAAGTGAAACAAGCAGTAACACTGGTATCTGACAGAGAACATCTTGTGTTGTTTTGTCTCAGTCATTCCTTCTTTTTTTTAAATTGCCAAGACAATAAACTGTGAAGAAGAGATACAGCATGAAGAGTCACAATAACATGAATCCTTACATTTAAAAAGTTTTATTTAAGACAAAGCTCTGATGTTTGTTTCCAGCCTCTGAGATAAAAGTGAGTGCACAGTTATAATTTAGACAACAAAATAAGAACACTGCTCTGACTGCCTCTCTGCCCACATCTGTCCCCCATGGCAAAAAAAAAAAAAAAGTAGTTGCGACATCACACCTCACATCAAATTGAATGATGGAAAGCTATGTGCGTTAAATCCTTCAGTTACTCCTATCTACCCATCAGCGGGGTGGGATCTGACAGCCATCATGTAGTATCATGTACTTCCGTGCCACTGACATCTACAAGAAAAGGCTAAGCTGGGCAGCTGTACAATAACTCACTTTTGGATATCATGTTTCAGATCTGGAATAACAGTTACATCATACGCTTTGCATATTTGTAAATCATCACGGTCATCTTACTGACAATGTTATAAAGGGTGTGGATGGGGATAAAACAGTTTATACATACATGCCAGTTGATTCATACAGTTAGACATGGAGTCCAGCCCTTTGAGTATGTTTTCCACAGAAGCGGAGGGGGGAGCTTGTTCTCTGCTCTTCTCTGTATTTTCCATCTGAAAAATAATCACAAAACAGGTAAAAACTAAACTATATAAAACATTAAACTCTAACAAAGTCAAAATGCAACTGTGCATGAAGGTCAAACATTCAAATTAAAAGTCAAATATACAATAAAGTGACATTAGCAAGTTAAAAATAGAGGTTTATCTAAAAAAAAAAAAAACAACAGTCCACATTCTTAATTTAATATGTTTTATTCACTTTAACAAGGTACATAGATCAAATGACTTACTTACAAAACAAATAAGCCATGTTAACATCAACTGTTAAGAAATCAAAATACTACAGTCTACATTACTGAATAAAACATGTTTTTAACATACATTCATTTCAATGTAATCAAAGGCAGGTACGTCCAACTACCTGCTTCCCCCTTAGATCCCCACAGCAATGACAATATTTACTTGAACAAAACAACAATTCCAGTTTGAGCTTATTCTGCTTGGACAGCTTTCCTCCCTTTGTCTTCAGCACAGCATGGAGCTGGACAACAACATCAGATCTGAGAGAGGGAAGTGGCAGCAGGATCAGCACAGTCCTCCAGCTCTGGCTCCTGGCTCTGGTCTCCACACACAGCGGCTCTGCAGCGGTCGTACGCCTCCTCCAGCCTCTGCAGGAGGGCCCCCAGCTTAGGGCTGGTCCGCAGGGCCACCAGGTCATAGGCCATCCAGGTCAACTGCACTGCAGGTGGACGATATGAATAAGACACGTCAGATACACCTGAATCCCTGTAACACATGGGGGCTAACACTGATGCTACATGAAACCACAATCAAGTCACGCACCTGACATGTTCTCAGCGCATTCTGTCATCTTCTCTAAATCTTTGTTCAGCTCCAACATGTGGTCCTTGTCCACCTGAGGACGCTCGGGGGACGAAGATGAGTCGGTCATCTAAATTACAAGCCGACATGTTTTATTTTTTATCGAGCTGTCAGTCCATTAAACAGGCTACTAGCGAGCTAACCGACGCTAGCTGACAGCGCCGCTACTTTGCTGGCGGTGACCGGGTGAGGGCAGCAGTCTGTTAGCTATGCGGGCTAGCATTGGAAGCTAATCTTAACTTTTGATTTTAACAGGTTAAACCACGAAGAACAACCGCTTCAACATGTCCTGGCTGCAGTTTCTATGAACGGTCAGCGAGGCTACAGGTTGTTATCTCATTCTAAAGTTTATCCAAACTTACGTCACAAACGTTTTCTTCAGAGGAACAGTCAAATCTGTGGAGTGAGGAGCTCTCGCGAGAACTTCAGCAAAATCACCGACGTGTTGCGCGTTCTCTATTTTAACTGTAACCGGAAGTCACGTCTTGGGATTTCCACGCAACTGTTTTAATCCATTTAGACACAAGCAGGACCATTTAGAGTTAGACACACTGGATTGCCAATAATATTATGATCAAAGTATATTATTTGATATTGGCTAACATTTAAAATTGTGGAAAAATATTATCTAACATATATGCAAGTTAAATAGTCCCCTACATCGACAGGTAATAATACAATAGTATTCCCAATGGTACTGAATAGTGTAATGAAAATAATTCAGTAATATTTCTCCTACCATTTTCTTTGGAAAAAGTAAAAACATACAGCCTCCACTTACAGTACACCGACTAGTAATTATTATCCATTTTCAATTAGTCAAACAAATAAATATGTATATAAATATTTTATTTGAGTGTCTTTTAATTTTTTTATCATAATTATTTAAAAAGTAAAGACATATTAAAGAACTGGATTAATGTGAAAGGAGCAGCATGTTGTGGACAATTATTTGATTGGGGGTGAACAAAACCTGTGGAGTGACTGAAGTAAGCTGACACAGGGGAAAAAATGAGAGCTCACCTGAGAGAGCAGCCAATCAAAAGAGATGGGGCGTTTCCAGGGAAACAGATAAAGCCGGTGTGACAGGTGACTTCTTGACATAAACCAAGGGCAAACAGACAAGCAAGGGGTGGGGAAGAAGTCTACCACTGGGAAGCTTTGAGAGCATTGTTTGGATCAACTCACATTCAAATACCCAGAGAGGACTGGACAAGGAACTCTCAGGGTCTGACAGAGTTTCCACAAAGTCTGTTTGATATCAAAAGGAAGAACCTCCGCAGCAGAAAGGTGAGAAAGAACTTGACAATGTCTTCATTTGAAGCCCAGGGCCAGTCTCCTCCTCGATGTGGCCCTCAGTTCCCCAGCCTCGGACAGGAGCCCCCTGAGCTCAGCATGTACAGCGACTGTTACTACCCTCCTCCTTCACTGCCGAGTCCTCAGCGCACGACTCCGACCTCCTACGACCTGAACGACTACACCACATCCACTCCAAACCCTTACCTCTGGTTCAATGGCTCCGGGATCAACACGCCGCCGTACCTGGCCACTGCCGGCCCGTCTGGTAACCCCGGCCCCCCCTTTGTGCCTCAGCATTACGGCATGCAGAGGCCTTACCTGGGTCCAGCCGGAGCTGGGGGCCCAGGAGGGGAGCTGAGCTGGTTCTCTCTGCCCTCACAAGAAGACCTGATGAAGCTGGTCAGGCCCCCGTACTCCTATTCCGCTCTCATTGCCATGGCCATCCACGGAGCGCCTGAAAGGAGACTGACATTGAGTCAGATTTACCAGTACGTTGCTGACAATTTCCCTTTCTACAACAAGAGTAAAGCAGGCTGGCAGAACTCCATCAGACACAACCTGTCACTCAATGATTGCTTCAAAAAAGTACCCCGGGACGAGGATGACCCAGGTAATATTTAAAAATTATTTTTATTTATTACTCTGTTTCAAATAATTCTTTCTAACAGAAAATTGCTTATATGATTCATTCGCTTAATTTCCATTGCTTTTTGATTATATTGCTGTCATTTTCATGGTGTGATGTATCTTGTAAAGCTGTTTGCCCAGTTTTAAAATCTTAACTGAATCTGGACTTTCCTCTCTGATATCACAGGAAAGGGCAACTACTGGACACTTGACCCAAACTGCGAAAAGATGTTTGACAATGGAAACTTCCGCCGCAAGAGGAAGAGAAAGTCTGACACTCTCTCGGGCGGGGAAGGCAGTTCGGGGGCTCCAGAGTCAGGCGACAGTGAGAGGGGCAGCCCCAAACTCTCTGGAAACCCTGCCCTCAACATCTCCCCCTCACCGGACAGGATCCCGTCCCCCTCGTCATCGGGTCCGGCACCGTGTCTGAGCAGCTTCTTGTCTGAGATGTCTGGAGTGACCTCCGGTGCAGCTAATGAGGGGGGAGGTGATGGGTTGAGCAGGCCGCTGCAGATGAACCTGCCTCTAGATGGGCCTCATAGGCCCGCACAGCCAGTAAGCTTCAGCAGCTACTCCCCCAACTCGGTCGGCTCAGAGTGGGTACCACAAGTGTCTGCTCCCCCTGTGCTGTCCTCCTCACCCACCCATTCCTCCTTAGGGTACACGAGCCCTATCCTCAGCCAGTACAACAGCTCCAATGGGCATTTCTACCCTATGCTAGGCTCGTCAGGGATCATCTACCATCGCGAGGGCACAGAAGTTTGACAAGACAATTAAAAGGGAAAAAAGTTTGTTTTGAAAAGACCCAATGGGAAAGTGTACCTGTCTGGTTACTTGTGTTTTTTTAGAGCAGTGGAAGACAATACACACACACACACACACACACACACACAATGTATGTATACAACATTATGTTTGCGCTGACTGCGACAGTTGAGATCACGACAGCGTGTGACAGAGTAAAAAGACTTTGATTCTCACAGGAACAGCCGAGTCAGCCGCAGCGGGGCAACAAGTGTCACTCCCTGAAACCACACTCAGCCTCTCTATCAGATCCTCAGTCAGCTTTTATTCCATCCAGAGGCACTCTCTATCAGATCTGACTCATTATTAACAGATTCCAGGTCTGATCTGCTGACACCAGGCCATTCCACACTGTTATCTGGGATTCTCTGATGTTATCTCACATACAATGCTCAGGCAGCACATTTAGAGGAGTAGTTAAATTACACCATTGTCTACAACATGTTGTGTAGTCAGTGGCTTCCTAGAAATAAAAGGAGGTGAAATAAAAATGAGTTTCCTGCTGAGTTCAACTATCCGATGAACTTGCAGTCTTGTAGTTTGACATACGAATAAGTGTAAATATGTTTATGTGTCGTGTAACGTTATACATTTGTATTGTTGTTTTCTTGGTGTACAAAATGCCTTGTTGATGTATACTGTTCATTTTGTGTTTTTATTATGAATAAAAGCTTTTAAAGGTCTTCTATTGCATTTTTTGCCTCATCATATATGAAGTATTAATAAGTCAACAGGAGAAGATGCTACTTTAAGATTTCCCTCAACCAGTCCCCCACCCTTCTAGAGAGAGACAGTTACAGACAATAAGTTCTTACTGACAGAAAACAGTCCTGCCAGAAAAGCGATGACCAGCAGCATAGATCTTGCATGTCGGTGAAACCTGATCCGTGTGTGATTGATAGTTAACAGGTTCTGCTCAACAGTGAAAATCCACATTCCCATGCACCCTGTCCCTGTCTCTCGGCTACGCTAAACACAGCGCTCCATCTCTGTCACACGATCTGCACACAGATATAGCTGACTGGATGCAGGCGGCTTTATTAGGGCAAAGGAACCAACTGTAAAAAAGAAAAGAGGCTGTAAAGATGCTGCAGTGTGAAATGAGTGCTGAATAAACACAGTGACCGAACATGGCTCATAATATGTATGTATTATATTATATTATATGCATGTATTATAATTACTCAATGAGTTTCACCATTACATGGTTATCTGACAGTGGGGAGTCCAAACTGTGCATCAAATACAAACATTATCCAGCTCAAGCAACAGGCGTGAATTCAGTCAAATGAAATAGCTTTATTGTTATATGCACAGAGAAACGTGTGTATTATACAAATGTATCGTAAAAAGGGTCATTAAAGGAGAATATGTAAAGTAATATGCAGTATAAGCAATAATAATACACATTTGTAAAAGCAGACTTGGGGGAGTAGTGTAAATTTCAACAATAAGTCAGGTTCACTTTAAAAAACAAGAACCTGTACTGTATATTTAAATGTATCCATAGTAATATGGTGTGTTCTGTTATTCATTTAAATGCCTTTATTGTCAATATGCAGTGTCCCAGTGATACAGAGGGTAACACACACAAGAAGGCACATTACAGTCTAATACATAAATATGAAAACACAAGCAATAAATAGAATAAAACAAAGGGTTTTAAAACAGATGAGTATAAGTTTTCAGTGCCATTGCACATGATAATATTGAACTTGGTTAAATTCTCTTTTAGTTCCCTTTTAACTTGGTCTTGAAGGCAGACGCCACAGGTCCTTAAAAAACTATATGTTATGATACAGCAATTATAATCTATCTGTAATCTGTAATCTAAAGATTATATTTCATATACATGAGTCCCAGATTTCATCACTAAAAATACATACACGCCAACGTTGAGTATAGTTTACTTCTGCTTTGGTTACTGTAATAACCAAACACTTATTAACTGTGACTTTCACTTTTCTGCAGGTTTCCTTCCATTCAGTTCTTCAGTTATCCTACACATATAATATAAAATATGTTGTACACATAACATTATAGAATATATTCATTACACTAAAAGACACTACAGTCCACGATTAAGCCACTGATCAATATGTATTGGGTATATTTAGTCACTTTTATTTGACATGTGCAAGTTACCACAGGGTCAGCAGAACAATGAAAGGTGTTGGACGAGCAGAAACAGGTCAGCTCGGCAGTGCAATAGCAGAAAGAGCTTACTTTGAGAAAAAAGTACATAACAATACAAAACTAAATCTATATACATTCAAAGGTGCAGTGTGACATTCATTACAAATGTAGTAACCACTTTAACTGTCTGGAGTGTGTGTGAATCAGTGATTGCCCATGTGTGTGTAGAGTTATGTGTGTTGTCATCAACCAAGCTTTAGTTTAGTTCTTTAGTTACTTTGGTTTCTTGAATAACCAAAGTGCGTTAACTGTGACATTCACTTTTCTGCAGGTTTCCTTCCATTCAGTTCTTCAGTTATCCTGTGCATGTTATTAAAATAAATATAAATGCTTGGATTGGTGTCAGCCTTAGGCCTTTATTTACCCTGAAACACAGGCAGCATGACAGCCATTTACACTAAACACAGAGAGAGGGGACGAAAGAAAGAAAAAAAGAAAGACAGAAAGAAAAAAAAGTAATTAAGCATGTGCACTTTAGAGCCAGACCAAGTGGAATTTGACATCCTGGTAGAAAATAAATAGTGCATTAGTCGGAGATTAGGGGGCCAACTTGTCTACATTTGCATAACTGATTTCAAAGCAAGTGATGAGGTTGACTAGATCATAAGTTTTGCTTTACTGGCCATGCCAGACTTGCAGACATCTCTGATGGAAGTGTCCTGTCTCAAAATGTGCCATATCTCAAAGCTAATTCAGATGATTATCTCTTTGCCAAATTCATAAGCAAATACGATGTCTTTAGCCACAGACATGACACTTGCAAAGCGGATCAGAGGATGAAAGAAAAGGGGGGATTAGTATGAAGAGGGGGGGCAAAAGTGAAAGTACAGTAAGTACAGGATTTTAGCTTTACAGCATATCATCACTCCATCTGAAATAGTCTTGGCACTATGAAACGTGAACACAGCAATTTTTTGACTGGCAGGTGAGAAATGTGACATAAAGAGCAGGGGTGGCCTCTGGCTTCTGTCGATCCTGGAGCGTATCTGCCAACAGAAACATCACAGGGCTTTTGTCTTCATTAACAGCAGATATCACCTTCTGCTCTCTTATTCAGACAGTTTCAGATGGATGCAAATTTGTAACTGTTAATCATGCCACAAACGGGGATGACAAGGTTTTAGGAGGGGGAAGAAAGCTCTAATCCAGATGGAGATTTGCTGATAAGACGTGTGAAAAAAAACCTGAGGGATTTACCTTACCTACTCCCTGAAACCTAAGTCAATTTGCTTTTCTTGTATCTCACAACACACCTTGATGTTTCGGAACTTCCCTTCATCTGTTTGTCAGTTTCTTGTATTTGGAGCAGATCTCTTCTTCATGCAGATGGTTCCCTCTTTCACCCATATCACAAATTGTTAAATTTGATAGAAAATCAAGGTATTGTATCTTTTCTTCCACCTGATATTTCTTCTACGCTCTTTTGTCTCAACAGTCTTACCTGTTCAGCTGTTTGATTTGCTCCCAAGTTTCCCTTTTAGAGCACTAAAAATGGATTCTAGTGAAAACAAATACTCATGTAGCGTGGAGCACACCAGTATCTATATGACTGAGGGGAGCCCAGCACAGCATCAATCACATGTTACTGTAGCTATAGACCTTCCTCGCCTCGGGCAGTGGAATTATTGCTCAACAGGGTGATACGATTAAAATCTATAAATCCTCATCTCCACCTGCCGCCTGGCTCGTGGCAGTCTTCCACACACCTGTCGGACTAACGGAATGCAGGCTTACACACACATGTTCGTTTATGTGTGCGTGTGTGTACGCGTTGGTGCAGTGCAGGGCATAAAAGGGTATGATGTTTGTAATATAAACTCAGACAGGGAACGATTATATGAGAGTTTGTTATGTATGAGGGATATCTGTGTTTTTAACTGTTGTGATTATATCTCTGTAAGAAGAAGAAAAAAGATGTCACACCTCGCTGTGTGTCGGAAAAAGACGTTTGTAAATCTGTTCAGGTTGATTCCTCGAAAAGTGATCGAAGAGCACTCCCTCACTCTTTGGATAACTGCTACCTGAATGGAGAGTTAACTGTTCTGGTACCAAATCAACCCAAAACACACACACACACACACACACACGCGCCTTCTGTATTTACTAAAACAGTAATGTCCTATCAAGGCTGTTTAGTAAACGACAGCAGAGAACATCAAGCCTGGAGACATGTCGTCATGCCCAGTGCTTCAGCGCCGCATCACCAACCTGCTGTTATTGTATAAACATCCAGACACACGCATGGAGGTAAAGAAAGAATGAAACACCTTGCTCTTGGTCTAGAAGTCATTGAACAACCTTTTCTTTTTTGTGTGTCCTGTAAAGGTCAGTGGAAAATCCTGGAATTGGTACGCTTCCCCTCGGCTATGCTGGCTGTTAGACACACATGAAATGCTGTTACTTTGAAAATCACCACATTGTTGTTGAATTAGCAGCTGTCCAATCAAGAAGCTATTGATCCTATTAAAACTGCTCAACAAAATACTTGTCCACAATCCCCATATATTCAGACGCTCGCCTACATTTCCATCACGAATGTCGAGCAGCCATTGTCCAAAGAAAAACGTCCCACTTAGCACCACATCTCATCAAATCTCTCCACGTACAGGAAAAGAAATGTCTCAGGTCCTTCTTTGTTAAATACTGCAGTGCATCCCAGTGTCCCACAGTCCAGACAATAAGGCAGTGAGTGATCTCCCCCTTCCCAAACATGGCTTATATACACGATTTGGAGAAAAGTGAAGTTTAAAGACAAACAGCGCACAGTGAGAGTGTGTGTATATATGAATCATTGCTATTGCCCCCTAAAATATTTTCCATGTCAACATGCAGTAAACATGACGATATGAAGAGGGCTTTGCAGTGAGGGAGGGAGAAGAAGGAAGAGGAAGAAGGGGGGTATAACGTGTCTTTACGTCGGAACCCTCTTGTTATGTAAACCCCTCTCTTTCCTTGTTTTATGTTTTGCATTTTCCTGTGTACTGACTAATGATTCTTAACAGCTTATATGGAGTACTGAAGTAGGTCAGAGTTGTTGCTCTGTGTCAGTGTAGATGTAATTGAGAGAATAAAGTCAGTTCTAAAGAAATGGTAGCAGTGTGGCCAAGAGGATGTTAATTTCAGTTGGTTGTATCACCATGAAATTCTGTATCATGATCCCCAGAGGATGTATCCTATAAACTTTGGCTTAACCCCTGGTGCCATCATCAGTATATCCACATGTCCACTTGTTGCACTGGCACAAAATTATTTTTACAAATCTCATAGTCACCAAAGGATGTGTCATAAAATCCCTGACCTTTTCTCCAGCGCCACCTGCAAGAGTTCTGTCTACATTTTGCCGTTGACTCTTTTGTTAAAAATAACCTTGATCAAAGTCCTGCACAGGTCCATTTTTGCAAACCCGCATCTACAAAGCTCCGTACTAGACCCAACTGTTACCTGCTATTTTCTCCAAGTCAAATCCGAATCCGCCCAGACCTATTAACATATGACCCATGACCCGAATCATCACCCGTCATTAAATGCTACGTATACTTCAAATAGGTTATGTCCTCCTTTTCCTCCCATTTTGGTGGTTGAGGTTTGGCTTGCGAACCGGAGGGTGGCCAGTTCAAGTCCAGGATGGACTAAAAAGTATGAAAGGTGGACTGGTAGCTGGAGAGGTGCCAGTTCACCTCCTGGGCACTGCTGAGGTGCCCTTGAGCAAGACACCAAACCCCCCAATTGCTCGCAGGGTGCTTCTCCGTGGCTGCACATCACTCTACCATCTCTCTCCATATATTGCATGTCTATGAGCCCTTTGTGTGTGTGGGGGATTGTGGGTTAATAAACTGCATGTATAAAAATGAGTGTAAAAAGAATTTCCCCCTTGGGGGATCAATAAAGTATCTCTTCTTCTCTTCTGTTCACTTAGCTTTCATTGCATTTCCTCAGTGTTGAGGTGTCTAGCTAGCGGCTATCAAAGACTAACACATGGTGGCAGTTTTTACAAGCAGGACAGCTGCTGAGAACAAATTCACCACTGGCTGTTTTTGTCTTCATGTGATCCATTTTGATGTGTTCAGCTAGTCTGGTGTCAGTAGTGACAGTTATTTGAGTAGAAGTGAAGGGCTCAGAGGTTGAGTCATAGGCTTTCACAATAACCCCCTGCGGCTGACTACATTTCATATGAATTGATTTTGATGTTAAATATGGCACAATAATTTTAATTTCAGATTTCCCAAGATTTTTTTTTTACTGTCCACTGTTGCCCAACCATAAACATTTAATTTTCAGCCATATGTTTTTACCCAATACACAATAGGTAACAGTGTAGGATTCTATCCTTGGTTGTAAAACATGTGCAGGTAGAAATAATCTTCTCAGCATAATGTGACTAACAAAGCAAATACACTACAATATTCTGTAGAGCATAGTCCAGAGATTTTTTGGGAGGATATTAATCAGTCAAAGCTTATGTGAAAATAAGATCTTGTCATGTCTTGTCTTATATTTACCTCAGTTATTGCCACTGATGATACAGTAAAGGCAAAGTGGAGATATATGTTATTCCCAGGGAGTTTTATCTAATATCATTCCTCCTGGATGAAACCAAGAATGAAATGATTTTATCAGATTAAAGCGGATTACATCAACGTCTTCTAGATGCTGAATCACACATACTTTATGAGGCTGTATTTCAGCATGCAGGGTGTGCACTAACACACTCTGTATGGAAGAGACTCACATTTATTTCCATTGACCAGGTCTGAGAGTGGATGAGACAGCAGCACTTGCATTCAAACTTTGTCCACTTTGATGATAAATTGCTTAACAGTATATTAATTAACAGTAAACTGAAACCAAAAGCAATTAAAGCAAGAAATCAAGTTTCTGTCTGCAAATGGGTCGATTAACCTTCAGACTTCGACTTTCCTTCAACTCTGCCTCAGGCAGCAGAATGGTTGTTTGCATTAGTATTGTAATAGAAGCCTATTTGGAACTGAAACAAAGTGTCTCATAGAATTGTCACATCAGATCACTCACACACAGTATAATTATGCAAAGCAGTGGTGTTGGACATGTAACACAAGAATCACTGTTTATTAATGTTTTCTTTTTTACAAGTGCTAGTTTGTTTGTCTTTGTATTTGGGTACAAATTTGCCCAGAATGAAATAATTTATGGTCATGGTTCATCTTGTTGCTAGTCACCCTGGAACTGAAACTCATAGCACTTAATATTTAAAAGGATTATCTGAAACGTAGGCAAACTAGAGCAGTTCTAAAAGTGGGTGGTCCAATGCTGTATTGATTTTTATTGAACTCATCTTACTCATCAATACATGGTCATGTATAGACCCACCAAAGCTCTTATAAAAACTGATTTAATAGCGTAGTTGTACTTTGCTTCAGGTGTAAATGCTGCACACACACATGCAGAAGATGTATTGACACAGACTGAGGCTGCGGCAGCATCGGCCATTTGAAAGCACTGACACTCCATTATGTTGTAAACAAGCAGAGGTGCAACTCACTCACACACTCACTTTGAGTGAGATATATAGGCTTCTACATTGGAGCAGAGGGAGAGATGTATGGTTTTGTGGCTGCGCAGGAAAATACTGAGCTGTGAGAAATGTCCCTCTATTTTTGCCATTCAGATTTAACAGGCCACACACACATACACACATACACACATTGGCAAGTCTTCTCCCACAATTTACCAGTAGAGCTAGACACAATACATCTCACCTTAAAGTGCATGGTGCCTTAGTGCCTTTAGTCTGTTGTTGCCAGAGCCTGAAGTTTACCTATGATGGATTACATGTCACATATATTGTACATGAATAACAGCAGAAGACAGTAAGAGACAGACATGTCTTCCAAACCCGCATAACCTGCATGTTGTGACACACTGCTCTGACTCCATGGACAAAAACAAGGGTCCTCACTCCACTGGTTAGATAGGTGCCGTTAGGGATTTTCCGGTTGCTATTTGGAGTCTTGCACAAAGAGCGATTAAGGCAAATATGTCTTTGATACTTAAAGGTTCAGTGTGTAAGATGTAGGTGAAAGGGATCTATTGGCACAAATTGAATATAAAAAAAAAATCCTAGTGATGGTTTCACTAGTGTGTTTCATCTAAATTGTACAAATGTTTGTTTTCTTTACCCCAATATTTAAAGACTTTATATTTACATCTAGAGTGGGTCCTTTCCATGGACGTCGCCATTTGTTTTTGTTTTTTTACACCTTTTAAGTTTTAAGGGCAACTGAAGTCTAACACAGGTTTTCTTTTAGGTTTGGGGTATTTATTTTGAGGGGTATTCAGCTGCAACATGAAACTTCACCACTAAATGTCACTAAATTCTACACACTGAACCTTTAACTAGTTTGCTTTATATGTGCAGCGGCACAAAGTAGAACCAGAACCAGGTCTTGTTTCAGAGAGAAAAAGTAGTGTTCCGAATTTTTGACATTTTCCCACAGTTTTGCTCAACTGGCAAAGAACAGCAGCATTTTATGATGATCTACGTTTGATGTAGTGAAAACAGATTGACAGGACTTTATGAGCCCATATAAGAATTAACAAGGTGACAAATTGTTTGTCTCTGTCATGCCATCAAACTGTTAAAAGCTTAGGATGATCAGTCAAGTCTGTTTTACCTGGCTGAAAGACAAATTTCCCCCAACTGACAAAACTGACAGAACAAACATAAAGTATTAATAAAAATTGAGTTGCACACTTCAATAACTGCAATAGTCCTGGGATTAGTAGCAATATGGATTATTTTTTGTTTAATTCACAATTTACATTTTCTCAACTCAAAAAAAACACGAGGAAGGAATATGTTGGTGCTCGGTAAATCCAGTTAAGGCAGCTGTAAAAAGTCTCAGGTTAATAAGAAAGTATCACGACAACATAAGTTTATGCTTGATGTCTGCAAGTGTGAGCTGATCTGCTTTGGTTTGTGTGATGGTCCACCTGTGCCCCTTTATGGATGTCCACATGCAGCACAACATTTTTGACCTCACTGAACATACACATATATCAAGAACACCAGCTGGATATGCACTGGATTCTTGTTTTGATGATACGGTTCATGAGTTCAGTTCATCTCTTCTTACAACTGCCTGTTGCCATGTTACACCCCCCACAGTTGTCTCATGAGCCCATGTTGCTTGTGCTGTGGACAACTGCCTTGGAGAACTTCCTCTATTTCTTGATTTTTATAGCAGCCGGAAAATAACTTTCTGGTGTGTTAATGGCCCCAAGTGCAATGGAGTGTGATTTGGCAAATGCATTTGACCCTAAACCAAGAAACAACACCTGCAGCATGTCTGCACATGCAGAATGAATGTCCAAACCTTAAGTTGTAAAAGTGTTCAACAAAGAATGATTCAAAATGCTTCCAGTATTTTTAGACAACTTGAGTTCAGCAGATCCTTCTTGCCTTTCCTTGAGGGAGCAGCAACCTGACTGGGTGTGACATGAGCTGCAGTATCCTGAAAGCAAAGAGTCCATCTAGTGGACACTGAAAGAAATCTCAGTTTTACATTTAGCAGTCACAGCAGCACACACATATGCAGTGGTGCATTTGTGTGAGTGTTGACCTCTGACATCTTTGACCTAATGAAATGTTGCACTGCGTCAGAAAGGTACCACACTAAGATCCTGTAGGTCTGTTAATGAAGATACCAAAGCCACCCGGCATTTTTTTAATTGCATGTTCATCTGATATTTCATTACTGTGCTGATCTTTGCAGGTCAAAGTGAGAATCAATGGTGAATTAATTACCTGCTTTGTCCGAGTAAAATTAGGGTTTTTATACATGAACAGCATAGATAATCAATCCACTGGGGGACTGTACTCCTTGATAATGGCCAATTAGAGGGTCTATAATCACAACACAAGCGGGAACGATTGAATAATTGACTGTAACTTTGTCGAATGGAGATGTAGGATTAGACTCTGCAAGTACAGCGACTGATGTTATGGTTAATTGTCTAATCATCCAGAGTGTGTCTGGCCAAATCTCAGGCACATACTTTACATGTCCACATCACATGTAAAGTGTGCCCGAATTTATCCTCACCACATGCACATACTTGGGCCCATATTCATTTCCATATACATGAGGCCCAAGAGAACATGGAGAGAACAATACACCATAGGTGGGCTATCTTCTGCTCTGAGGGGTTGTACGAAGCAAACGATGAGGGAAATTACATGAGAGAGGAAGACAGAGGAGGCTGGAGGAATAACAAGTGTGGGTGTTGGAGTAAGAATTATTCACAAGTGTCCAAGAAGGTGTAAGAGAGATGGAATGGGGGAACAGAAAAGGAAAACAAGGAGAAACAAAAGATAATTTGTATTGAGAAAGCCATCGAGGCGGGACCCTCCCGGAAAACATCGGGGAGAACAAGTGATTCCCAGGGCAGGAATAAATGAATTTACTTTCCACTTGATAACCATTAAAACAGAATATATTTTCCCAAGATGCTAATCCAACGAGGACTCCACTGCTCACCTAAGTATTTCAGTATATTGTATAGTTAGCCATTATACTGTTGTACTGGGAAATCTGCATACAGAATGTCCTCCATGTAATATTGGATATGTCAAAACTGTACAAAATCCTCCCTCATCAAATTTGAAAGTTAGAAAAATTACATGAGGCAATTTATTATGTTATATTCTTTATATGTGGGGAGTACATTTCTCATTTGCACAGTGACAATTGGTGTTGGAAACATTTCATAAAAAATTTAAGCAGAGTTTGATTTGCTGAAAAACTACATAGAACTTTGGAATAAATTATGAATAGCTTTCAAATAGAAACTAAGGTTTTCTATTTTTTTTCCACGAAAGCTAGCGTTCTGTTCAATCGTGAGAAGATTGCACCATCCGTTAGACCAAGAATGTACATATTGAGCTGACTATTAAGGGAAAATTCATTTGTTTGTGTCTTCACGTGTGCATTGATTTATCATCATGGAAAAAGAATTGTAGCATTAAAGCCACAACGGTTACTATGTGAGTTTTAATGCCCATTACACAATAATTGGCTATTTAGCTGGAATTGCCTCAGAAGTCATCACACCAAAGAAATAACTGTGTGCTTAATTATTCCTTCTGCAGGCTCAGAGCCTCAGCCCTCTGATCCTTTATCTTCCCACTGGGCTTTTCTCCAGTTCCTGGTTAAATCAACTGGTGCAGAGTAATTGGTGTGTCTTTAGCCCTGTGGCAAAAGGAGGACCAGTTTGTGTGTGCATGTGTATGCGTATGTATGTGGGTGGAGGAGTCTCCGCTGGACCATGTAAATTAGTCAGGTCTAACAACTGCTTCAGGAGAAATCCTTGATTTGACAGTGCAGTGGTTCTATTTAGACACCATCCACTTGCAAGCACACACACATGCACACACTCTTCAAAGAGGTAAATACTATGTTCTTCCTAATGCAGCCCAGGCCTTAAATCAACATTCATCTTTAAATAATCATATGAGGATTTTTGTCAGCTCCATTTATCAGAGCCATGCAGGCTGTTTCCTCCTGTTCCCTGTCTGTGAGATTGTGCTGTTAAGCTATTCATCTGATCTCTTCAAAATGTTGGCAAGTAAGTGAATAGGATTATCTGCACAAACTAATCCTTTAGACTAAAACTTAGGAAAGAAATAAAAACGGATGCACAACTGACCCATAAATATAATTTACTTTAGTGCTTTCCAGAAATGCACTGAAGTGCTGACATTTTCCTGAATTTCCCAGGTCAATTTTCTGCCAACCCCCCTTCTGAAATATGTCAGAAAATGTCTGAGTGAGTTTATTTGAAATACAGCAGAACATTTTTGATGTGATGATGACCTTTCTAATACGCAACAGTGGCAAAACTGTATATCACTTTTCATCATTTTATTATGCAGGAAAATAAACATTACTGTTGATCAATAGCTTATTCTCCCACCATCTGCAAACTGTGATTTCCACAGAGTTATTTATACGTCATGTTCTGCCTCCTGTGTGCTCATCTGGGCGCAACCCCCGTCTAACTGTTCCGGATATTTCCCTGTTGTTCTAAACGCATCTAACCCAGACAATCTCCAGCTGCGTTCTCATACGTGAAAGGCAAGCTAATGTCCGAAAACAGTATTAGACAATCAAGATTTTCTCGAACAAAAGAAAACCGTCAAAATAAACAATTCTTGTAAAACAGGGAACGTATTCCCTGTCCAGCTCCTCCCTCCTGTGGAATTAAATGAGATGTCACCCTGATCCAGACGATAACCACTCCCGACACTTCACTTCACTCATCTGAATTTCAAGCAGAGAGGCCGAGTGGACAGGACTTGCTCCAGGGGGACAGGGTAATTCTGGGAGGAGGGACCATGGGTCAACACACTGATTTGACGAAGGCAGGAGGTGCCATGATAAACAGAAGACAGCCAAGAAATTGCATAGGAGTGAGAGGAGGGTGCCAAAGCTAATGCTTTGAATAGAAATTGTATGATAATGTAATGAACCTGAGAATCACAGGGAATTCACTTGCAATACGTTTCTGCACAAACTTGGAGTGTTAACATACGCTTATACCCTTGACCCGTCTTTTACCACGGTTATGGTCAATGAAATGACCTGCATCAGCAAGACATCCTGGGGACTTGCAAGGCTGCTTGATGGATTCACACTTCAGCTGCTCGATAGACTGAAGCACTTATTGAAGAACGACTGACCGATAAAGATGGAGACAACTGAGAAAAGGAAAATGGCGAACAGAGAGATGGTGTGAGAAAGGAGGGTTTAAAAAAATTGGTTCAGAGCAAGCATGAAGCATTTAAAATGTTCAACAGTAAACAACAGTCATGTTGTGATTGCCTTTCAAGCATTTTAGGAAATACAATGATTTGAAGAGGCAGCAGAACATCTGAGGATGAAGAACATTGAATTGAAAGCAGTAGCTAAATTCTTAGCCAGAGTATTAGCTGCAGTTTATCTTCTCTTACCCCCCACAATTGCTGGATTACAGGTCAACTGATAAGACAGACTGTTTCTAAAGGAGGGGAAATCAAGGTGTTAATACGCAAACCAACAGCTGTTAGTAAAACAGAGAAGAGGGTAAGTAACAAAATAAAACAGGACATAAACTGAAAATCAGCTTAAACCGAAGAAAAAAATTAGCTCAAGGAACAGGCGTAACACTTTTGTTCATTCACCTGAAACTATTCATGAGGTCACTCTTGTATTTGTGAATTTAATTACAGTTGGCAGATATGTGTGTAAAGTTGCTTTAGCGGAAGCATTGGTCCCACAACCTTCGAAACAAACCACAATTTACCGGCACATGGCATCGTAGGTGTGCTCCAGTATAGCACTGCACCTCTGGAGATTATCCTGCACATTACATCTCAGCCTCGATGTTTTCTCCTGCCCACATCCCACTAGTCCCTTAGTGTTAAAAAATGTACATGTGCATTTAAAAAGCATTTCCCTGCAAATGGAAAAACCCTGGTTCGACATTTTGCTCGTGGAATGATCCCTTGACAGAAATTGAGATTGTCGTGAGCTCTAATTGGTGGAGAAGTGCCTCACATTCCCAAGTGAATTGTAAGTGTAATGGCTAAGGGGGTAGCGAAGTCCCAAAGCTATGCTAGGATAAGGTAAAAAAAAAAGAATTTCTTATATTATAGATAGGCTTTCCTTCCTGGTGGGTCTAGATGCACTGTGTCCACAGAGAGTATCTTTCAGTCTTCTCTGCCACTGACAGCTCTAATAACAGCCCGGCTGGACCTGAGGGAAGAGCAGGCAGGAGCTCCATGACCACGAGAGAGTGTCATACAGTTTTTCTTCCTTCCAGCTTGCAGACAGAAAACCTAAATCCATTGTGGATTAATGTAATACAGTGTGAAATCCATATTATTATTGTATCAACACAAGATTTGCCTATTACAGAATGTAAGAGTTTATCCCTGGGGATAAAAAGAACGATGGTTTGATAAAGACGGGATTGGAGGCAGATATTCATGGGTGTTATTATCTAGAGACTAACTGTAACAGTCTGTTAAAGTCATGCAAATTTTCTCTGCCCTGCCAGCTATATTTTAGATCAAACAGTGAATGATTGACTCACTCAGGTATACAGCAATTCACAATGTCAGTTTGCTCAAGAAAATGATCTCACATCTTTGGCCACAAAGCTGGGGAAAAAATTAACTGTATTTGCTTGCAGACAGTATATCCCACCACACATCATGTTGTTGTAGAGATTCAAAAGTTTGAAGCTGCCAACCATTTCGAGTAGCAGGTGGGTGAAGACGGAAAATGAGATGTTAACATTAAGGGAGTAAAGAGATTATTTTGCACTAGATTATTTGATTTTCACCCTCTCTGGGCTCTGTTCCAAATCCCCAAGTCCTCATGGGAAAGCGGCAAAGCAGCTGCTCTTCTAATGAATCCAAAATATTATGGTGTGACTCTAACTGCTAAGAGGATAGAATCCTCCTCCACAGACTAACGCATGTCTTATCACTCAAGTTGTATAGAATTCATTGTGCACACAGGGATTTAGGGTCAAAACATGCAGTGACCTGTCTTTAATTTATCCTGTTTTCCTCAACTACGGTGTTGCTGGAGATTTTCATGTTGAATACTCAATATTCAGAATCAAATTATCCTTGGGAGTTCAGCCTTGTCTTTATCTTTACCGAGTGTGCATTGGATAAAGTTTGATTTCGTGAAGAATCCATATTCTTTATTTTAATATTTTGTGTATCACTGTTGCTGACAGACTGATGTGCCTGATTTACCTACTAACTCCACAACTGTCTGTATGTATTTGGATATCTTGTGACCTGTTCATCTTATCGGCTTCACACTTGGTGTGTGTATTGTTAATGGCACAGGGAAGTGCACTTTGGAATTTAGTGTGATTTGGACAATTGATACATTTAATAATAAGCTTTGAATAAACAGACGACCAGCGCTCTGTAGCAGGGTTGAACATTTCTTTCTAAGTCCTTGGTTAAACTACAGCAGTGGTCAGGAACAAAATCACACACCAGATCATTTTGATTATTTTCATTACACTGTATTACACCCTTTTTATCTGAATGCAACAAATATAAACTCTAATAATAATATACTTTAAAGACATAAAGATGTGACATCAGATCAGCACATTATACTCACCAATACCCGACCTGGAACTTTTTAGGTGCATTTCCGATGCTGGAACATCTTGAGTACTCACTCCAGATCCTTTTGCCTGTCTTGGTTCAGAAGTGATGTTTAAAACTGAACTGCTCATCGGTTTTAGCACCGAGCACTGATCAAATGCAAATAGCCTTGGGGCGTCTGAACCAGACGATCCCTCCAGCTCTTATTTGGTCGTGTTGTTTCTAATCCCCCGAGGTTCTGTACTTTTAATAAGGTACTTTCCTAATGTACCGCATGCGGTTGTTTGTATTCCTAAAGGTTTCTGCTCCCAGTCCCACACAGAATGCTGTGTCATGCTATACGAACACTGCCTTCAAAGCATTTTAATTATACTTTAGTGGATACATAGTTCTTCATGGAACAGACACCTAATATCACAGTAGACAGATCACAGATTTATTTATTTATTTAGAAAACACTTAAAAATACTTAAAATCAGAGAAACTGTAAGAGGATGTTGAAATAAAGACAGTCGACTGCTTTGAGATCAGCAAGTTCAGCGGCGAGGTGGGATTTCATTTGCTTTATCCTAAAACTACCAGACTGAGAGTCAAAAAAAAAAGATTAACCACAGGAAAAGCCTCAGGATCAAGCCAACAGAGCCTGTGTGTAAATCTTCTCAGAAACAAAGGATGATAAATTACAATTTTATGTCCATTTTATCTGAAGGAACACATTTCTCAAGTAGACACAACAATCACTGAGATATGACAGCCGGCTCAGAGCGGGGTCTAGCGCAGAGGGATCAAATTCTAGGCCATGTTGATTCATACTCGTTCCTTCTGGACAAGGCAGCCGTCACTGTCATTTAAGAGAGATGTATCTCTGTCCCTCTCATGGGCAGTCCTGTGGCATTTCCACTTGTCACATGACCGAACTGCAGGCACATGACATTTCCATTTTCTGTTCCCCCCCTTGGAGATGAACATTACCTGAGACATGGTATCATCAAAATGCTAATTCTCGTTGATAGAGACAGGGAGAGAAAGATATATTCAAAACAAAGGTGAAGAGATTTAGAGAAGCAGCGGATTTATAGGAAAGAAACATATGTAGAGCATTGGGTGTTGGCCAGAAAGAAAATAACAAGGGAGGATGTAGGAAGGATCATGGAATTCTTGGATGGGTGTATGGATGGATGGGTGGATGGATGAAAGCATGGATGGATGAGATTTGCTCCCAATTGGCTAAAAGTGCAGTCAGTAGTACTTGTTGAAAACTGTAGTAACAATTTAAGAAGCCAAATAATACATTAAACTCAACATTTTGTCATTGTCTAATTATGTCTTGTGCTGTTCTTAACTGAAATAATACAACAAATTGTCACATACACGCTGCCAGTTGTGTCCCAACCAGGCTCAGCCAGGCTCCATCGGTTTTTGGCACATGTCTAAAGACTGGACAAGCAGATTTAACTTCAGACACAATCAAACCTCAAGCATTTTTGGGTTTGACAAGATGTTGAAGCTAAAGCAGCCAGAATACAAACTGGCACATAAATAAATGTAAATGTAAATGTTCTTTATTTATACAGCCCTTTACAACAATCATTTCGGTGAACCAAAGTGCTTTACAATTACATAGTCAAATAAAAACAATAAAAATTATAAAAGCAATCAAGTAGAATAAAATAAAATAAAGTAAAAATAAAATAAAGTAAAATAAAAGTGTCACCACACTACTGGGTATACCAAATAGTCAGATGATTTGAGAAGAGGTAGAGACGGAACTTCAAACAAGTGAATCTGGAAAGTGGGCTGGCTAATAGATGAGAAACGGACAGGTGGACAGATAGATGAACAAGGATATCATGTGCACGCTGTGGTGAGAGAAAAAGGAAAACATACTGATACTGGGTTGACGGAGGAGGCAGTTAGACAGAGGCAGCCAGGTGGATGCTGACTAACACTGAGTTGTCTGCCTCTGAGACACTGCTTCTCCGAGTCTAATTATTCTTAAGCCCCCTAACTCACAGATCAATCATTTACACACACCCGCAGGTGCCTCAATAAAGTCTACATTTGTCTCATTCACTGTCATGGATGGTGTGTGCACTCACATGATTCTGGAGGTGGATGCATCTCTGATTATCTCATGTTCTTTCCAGGTGCTTTTCAGCCTTTTGATCCATTAATACTAAAAGACCTGTTATTCCAGAATAGAACCAGCCGTGCCACCGAATGGAAGTGAGGATAGAAGAGCTTAGTGAGAACACTGCGTTACTGCGGCACTGAATAAACCAGGAAAGCAACATATCAGCTTGTTAGTGACCAGTTAAATCATTATACTGGAGAATGGGCTGCAGCAGGTTGAGTGCCTGCACTGAAATCTCATAAGGTATTATATGCTACTATACCCCCAAGGCTTTCTCCACGCATGCTGCAGCCCCTGCTAGTGGATCGTTTGGGCTCAGGCTGTAAACTATAAGTTTAAATTGAAGCTTGAAGCTACCAAGCCAAAAGAGAGCAAAGAGATAGAAGAGATTAAGTCTGTAGTGAAAGTCATCACTTCAAATATCACAATATTGCTCCTGTCCAATAATCAACATCAGCAACAAAAGAGACATTAGAGTGGGTACCACCATGGTTAGATCTGGAAATTATACTTATGGGACTACAGCAGAGAAGCAAGAGGAAAATGGATTTTTCACCTCAGATAGAAGCCACATGGGTATTTCATGAAAGTGAAGACGAAGGCAGGAGAGGAAACTTATCCAGATAAGGCTGCAGAGCTGGATGTGAGGAGGGAGAGGGCATGTCGGAATGGGAGAGAGGGGAGCTTTGAAGCCCAGAGGGAGGTGCTGGTGTCGGTGCAACCGGGAGGAAAGCGAAGGTAGGTAGAGATAAAGGGAGGGAGAAGATGTGGGAGGAGGGGAATGAGAAAATAAAGAAGTGGTGAAGGCAATCAAACTTGACGTTAATGTGTGTGCAAAAAAGAGGGGGAGAGATGCAGCGTAAGTGAGAGGGTGAATGGCATAAACAGAGAGGGAGAGAGCAGAAGAGGAGGAGGGGGAGTTGTGGGGGTGCACAGTGGCTTTGTGGGGAGAGGAATACAGATGTGCAGAGTCAGAGGCAGACGCACAAACAGTGAAACAACCAGTAGCCACTCACACCAGGACCAAATAACAGAGGCAGCTGTGATTCATTGGTGAATGGGAGCAAACGCTGAGATTTAATCGGTAAGTAGAGGAAGGGGAACAATCACAGAGGGAAAAAACAGAGGAGTGTGGAGGAGAAAACAAAGGAAGGAACAGAGCCAGAAGAGGAGTGACCTGAGGTGGAGAAAGAAAACAAGAGGACTGAAACAGGTAGGTGAAATAGAAAAATGTGAAAATGAATGAATGGTGCACTTGTAAGACGATGAGATGTTTCTCAGTGTGTGCATGCCACTTTTCGCCAAAGTAAAGAAAAGAAAAAAGATACTGCGGACAAATATACTAATCTGTAGTTTGCGAAAACATGACTTACAAACAAAAGATTGATGAAGTGTGGACTCAAAGAGGAATGAGAGAAGATGAAGCACAAACAGGCGAAGAAAAAAAAAATCACCTGACATGTAAATTACAAAGTAGTACACAGGAAAATTAATGAAAAAAGAAAAATATGTTGGCATGAAATAATCATGACTGCAATGTGGAGACAAACAAATTATAATTATATCCTATCACTTATGTTCTGTGACTGTCATTTCAGCCATTAGGATGGAAAAACAATCAGTTTTCTTCTATGCTGTGTAAATAATACATTGAATATTTAATGGTATTGCTTTTCTAAGGTTCTAGCAACATGTCAATATAATGTTTGTGCTCTGGGAATAGCTGGAGACACAAAGACATGCATAATAGAATCTGATTAGTGAGAGGAAAGTATGACAGCATTATGGGGTTAATCACTTGCAGTGACATCTGAAACAGAGAGGGGAGGTGGTGAGAAACCACCAGAAATACTTGATGAGCTGCATACAGGAAAAGTTATGGGTGAGGCTTTGTGAATAAATCATGAGGTAGTGGACACATTCATCAGCAGGTGACATACTCTATAGGACACACTTGTGTGTAGGAAACACACAAAAACAGCTGTGTCCTTATCTAGACACTGCGGTTATTGCCGTGTGTGTCTAAGGTATTCTGTATTCTGTGGGGAACTAAACCTGTTGTCTAATTGGGGAGATTTGTCTTCCATGCAGAGACAACAACACAATGTAAATCATTGGGGTAATATTAGGAGTAGGGTCGGTTTGGGATTAGATAAATATTAGGAAAAGTAAGGATAGGAATAAAATAATATTAGGATTAGGGTGAAGTTGGTTTTGAGGTAATATCAGGACTAGGATAATGTTCGGATTAGGGTTATAATAGGATTAGGAAAAAACTGGGATTAGGATAAATTTATGATTAGGGCAATATCAAGAATAGGGTAATGTTAGGATTAGGATTAAAGTAGGCCATGGGTAATGTTAGGATTAAGGGAAAATTAGGATTAAGTAGAGTCATAGTTACGGTTAGCGCAAGTTAAAAGAAAATAAATACCATGTCCTCTGGATCATTGAGTGCGTGTGCCAAAATGGAGAAGTCATTAATACATTCATAGAGGCGGGGGAGGAAATCGATACAAGCTTCCTGTAAATTTGACATGCATTGGTGCAGGGAGAACCCCCCAGTATTAAAACTCCCAAAGGTGAGAACGGTTCTGCTGCAGATTTCCTCTGAGGTTTGTGATCGTATTGGTTGAGGTGCTGCCACACTATGGTGACACTGCTCTATCCCATTAAAATGTGTGATTTGTGGTCAGTGATTCATGTTGTGGACCTGTGTCTCCTGGCCAGAGCTGCTGACCTCTGCCCTGCTGATCAACAATGTCGGTGCAGCCGCTCACGCTGATGATCCTCTGCCTGACTATCGCAGAGGAGTGAGTGACCTCAGGTCCAACACCACACACCGATATTGATATTGACAGGAAATGCAAACACTCTATACAAACGGCTTTTGTCCATTTTCCTCCTTCACCCTTTTCTTGTCCCTCTCTCTCTTTTGCATCAGTGCTTGTATGGTCCATAACCATCACTGGGGCGAGTGGAATGACTCTCAGCTTCAGCCAACCATTCAGAAGCTGATGAAAGGATACAACCGCTACCTCAGACCTAATTTTAATGGTAGGAAGGAGCTGGAAAAGTGATTGTTTCATTAACATTCTTTAAGTGGCCTTCTTCTTTCAAGGCCCCTCATTGAAAATTTACTGATTTGCTCTCTCCCTGTCTTTGAAAGAGGGTCCTGTAGAAATTGGAATGAGCCTTGATATCGCCAGTATCGATGCCATCTCCGAAATCAATATGGTATGGGACCCTATCAGCTTTTCTGTGCCACTGAGGGAAGATGAATGAATGACTTGACAAATGACTGGTGGTTTACATCATCTTTTCAGGACTACACTGCGACCATCTTCCTGCGTCAGCGCTGGCGTGATTCCAGGCTGGTGTTTCCTGGAAACGAGAGCGTCAGTTTGGACGGACGTCTGGTGTCACTCCTCTGGATCCCGGACACCTTCATCCCAGACTCCAAGCGTTCCTTCCTGCATGACGTCACGGTGGAAAACCGCCTCATACGCATCTTCAGCAATGGGACTGTTCTATACGCACTTCGGTACCTTTTTCTAAGAGGTTACAATGTATTGATTTGACATTTACTGACATTTGATGCTGCTTATCTCACAAGATAAGCTTTTTAGATTAGGCTGAGCTCGTAGAGAAAGACTGACCTGACAGAATAGAAAATGAAAGGAGGTTAGTCATTGAGAATGTTGGAAGATAAGAAGACAACAACATATTCTTCTAATTTTTTGTTTCGTGATTGTCATACTAATCAACAGTGAATTGGCCTTGGGTTTAAAAGAAACTCTTATTTATCATCATTCAGTCATAAAGTTTAACTTCTCTGAATTCATGTCCCTCAAATAGTTCAGATTGTGTTAGTGAATGTTTGCAGAGTCCCTCCAGGCCAAAGTAGAAATGTATCATGACGTCTTTTATCGTGTGTTACTGACTGAAAGCCTTATTGTGACCAGACAGCTTTATTGAGGACACTGAGGTCAGTTCTCTGCAGGGAACTGAGGATCATTTTTGAAACTGCGAGGGATTTAGTAGGAAAGCTTTTTGATTCCTGACTTAACTCAGACTTTTTCCAATATAACACATTTTTTGCAGCAACACATCAGGAACCTACATTTTTGCTTTGTAAGAAATAATACATGAACAGAAGAATTTAGATTCAAACGCCCTGAAAATATTATCATTATATAATAAATGCTTCATGCACAGAAATGTTGGCACTTCAGATATGAGTCTTTATCTGCTCAGGGGCAGAGAGTTTTCCATGCTCAGCAATTATTAATTACCCTGTTGTACATCAAACGATTTTAGAGTTTTTGAAGGTTGCCAATGTGGTTTTTTCTCTTTTTCTATGAACACACACCACAGCATCACGGCTACGATCGCCTGCAACATGGACCTGACCAAGTATCCCATGGACAGACAGGTGTGCACTCTGCAGCTGGAGAGCTGTGAGTAATACCTGTGAGCCCCCATCAGCCCCCCCACCACAACCTCATCACCTCCTCATCACCATTTTCATCAATCTCATCATCATCAGTGTCGTGAGTATCAATTTTAAGAGACAATGTCTTGCTCGCCAGGTCAGATTCAACATGACTTCATTTCTTTGTTTGTGATCAGGGGGCTACAACCTGCAGGACGTGGTGTTCTATTGGACCAGAGGGAATGATTCAGTGAAGGGTCTCAACACGCTGCGTCTGGCTCAGTACAGCATCGAGAGTTACTATACATCAGTGTCGGAGGCTGTGTATGAAACAGGTGCAACACTTCAACTCCCAGAATTCACCTCAGCCATGGAGTTATATAGAAGGGTCCTAAGGTAAAGCACATATGTAACACACTGTCTTCAACATCTCATTATGTGTCTTCACAGGACAATACCCAAAGCTGGTGCTGCATTTTGCGCTGCGTCGGAACGTGTTGTTCTTCATCTTGGAGACGTATGTTCCCTCCATTCTGCTCGTGGTTCTATCCTGGGTCTCGTTCTGGATTAGCCAGTCCTCTGTGCCTGCTAGAACCTGCATTGGTCAGTACAATATATTACTTTTAATCTATTGTATGTTCAGGTTATATCATTTTGGCACAAAAAGAAGAATAACTTCCACTGTACAACATAAAGCGAATTAGGTAGTGATTCATACTGTCCCTATTTGGTCATATATGATTCACATATGCTAATGCATCAATCAACTGTAGAACAACACTGGAAGAGCTGGAGCCAATCCCAGCTGGCAGTTGGGGAGAGGCGAGGCACACTCTGTTCAGAGCCACCACACACAGACAAACAACCATTCACTCCCACATTCATACATTTTAGACTTTGCCCCCCAAAGAAAACCAACCAGACACAAGGAGAACATGCAAACTCCAGACAGAAAGATCCCAGCTGAACTGGGATTTAAACCTGTAACCAAGACACCACCATTCCACTGTGCCCCTCATCTAATGGAGAATAATTTTATTGCATTTAAATTTGTCTTAATCCCAGTAACTCTACGGCTCTTGCAGTCATACATCATAGTTATGAAACTAAGGCAGCAGCTTTTACCAATGATGCAGTTCAGTGAATCAAGCTCAGAGATGTATTCTACTATCCTGCATTGATTTGACACATCACTACCTCAGTGCAACCATAGTTAACCACACGCATCTTGATGATTAGATTGTTTACTCAGACCACTGGCCGATCAGAAACTGGATTAGTGAGCCGCTAGATAAATAAGGGGAAGTGGAAAATCTGACAAAGATGAGGAGGGGCTGCAAAAAAATGTCTGAACTGACTACCATAGAAGGATTATGTATAAGACAACATTGTAATGTGTTCTACAGGCGTGACCACAGTCTTGACCATGACTACTCTGATGATGGGCGCCCGGACATCTTTGCCCAATGCCAACTGCTTCATTAAGGCCATAGATGTTTACCTTGGCATCTGCTTCACCTTCATATTTGGCGCACTGCTGGAGTATGCCTGTGCTCACTTTTACACCGTGCAGCACCAGACCATCGAGGATTTACACAGAGTGAGAACGTTTGAACTGAAACATGAGATGAAAAAGCATTATTTTCACGTTACATGATGAAGACATTGTTAAGTCCATCTTTCTGTCCATCTGTTAGGACCTTCTGAAGGAGTTCATCGAGTCCAACGGAAATGGCTCCATCCCCATCGTCAGATCCACTCAACCCAACCAGTCTGTGGTGATCAGCTCCACCGCAGTGGAGCCCACGGAGCACTCAGTGAAGAGTGATGCCATGAGCGACACTGGACCCAAAGAGAAGGTGTCGGGACAGGGTTGTAGCCTGTCCTCGGTGAAGGATGCGTCTCGCAGGGTGGCGTCTGTCTTCATTGTGGAAAACCCACACAACATTGATCGCCACGCCCGCACAGTCTTCCCCACTGCGTTCCTGTTTGTCAATATCCTCTATTGGCTGTACTATCTCTTTCTCTGAGCGCTGGTTCCAAGCTGCTGCATTTAGTCAATGTCACCATTGTGAAGCTGATCTACCTCCTCATTCGAGACCCAATACCAGTCACCACTGCCTGGATCACAACTGACCATGCAACCTTTTTGTACCATACATAGAAAACTTGCTTGTCCCTCAATAGGGCTACAAATTAATGAAAATCAATCTGCTTGGGCTGAGGAACCAGCTTTACATTATATTCAGTATTGAAAGCTGTTTGTCATGTGAATGGATGGCTACCAAAAGATAAACATGTAAAAGTGATGACTGCTGACGGATCCATATAACAAATAAGTTACCTGGCTGCCTGAACAGCACCACACTATATTGTGGTCCATTGAGTTGCCTTCATTAAGTGACTGATGTAGATGTGTTTTTTGCTTGTTTTAGCTTTCGTATGGTGATTTTATGAGATCATATACTATATACTTACTTCACAGCATCTCATATGAAATTAAAAGTCAGTAGCTGATCATGCGTTGGTGAATTTTAATGAAGGAATCTCTATTGTAATTTATGGAGGAGGAAATAAGAAAAGGTTTCTCTTATCCAGGTGGAAGAACGATAAAGTGCAAAAGACATCAATAGGTTCAGAAAGATGGTTTGTATCACTTGATAGCACCACTTTGTTAGTCAATCAGTTTTCTATAGCGAGGTCAAGAAGATGTAGGGTCTGGTTTCAGCCAGATAATTAGGCAGATATTCACTGAACAGCTTCAAATGTCAGAGGACCTGAGTGCAATAAAAAAATATTGAATGCACCATCGATCCACAGCACTGCAGCTGAAAACTCATAACGGGTAAATCATCATGATGATGAGAAGGAAAACATTGTCCAGTAGAACAGAATAAAGTATATAAAACAGTAGTCGTGGCTCAGTATATACAGGCAGAACATAAAAACAATACGTCACATTAAAAGGCACATCATGGCTTAAACTACCCTCTAATCCTCTTCTTTTCCAACACATTACATGTCTTAGTTTAACTTACCCATGTGGCACGTTCACATTTTACTTAATGCAACACTGGTTCCAACACAATCCTCTGTTGTTTTTCCATGACAACGGTGCATTCTATACACTTGCTGTGCTCTTTAATACACTTTTCATGGGTCTTTCTTCAACATACGACTTCTCTCTGTTTCTGTTTGAACCACAGACAATGAAAATATTTGGATATGAATAATGTGAAGTCCTCTGAGGAAGATAGGAGAGAGTATTCAGTGGGATGTACCTCCACCTAGTGGCTGAATTATTTCATTACAGTCAATTTCTGTGCTTTGGATGTTGTCCTTTGTGGGATAACAGGTTGAAAAAAGTCCCACCCTGGTGCATCAGTCCTTTTTATGATGCTTCTTTTAGGTTCCTTTCTTTGACTCCCATTCCTGAAGAAATAGAAAGGTTAGGAGATTTACTTCAAGAAATGAATTTCAAACAAGTGTAGTAATAAGCTATACTGAATATACATAACAACAAATGAAACAATTTTAGTTAGCATAGTCGTATGTAATAGAGAAATGTGTCTACAAACAACTATATAGAAAAATGCTAAATAAGTAATTTTTAATTTATAGTAATGTAGCAAAATGGCTGTGCTAGACACTATTGTTCAAACTAAATAAAAATAATCCTCAATAGTACAACACAGCTTTGTAAACAGCAACATTTTTACATATAATAACATAAAAAGGCAAATCAAGAGGCTAAATAATTTATTTTATGGACTAATGGCTGTGTAGCACTGCAAGCTACAGCCATTATCACAACACTCAAGTAAGCCAAAGGCAATCACCGCATTACTCAATAATGAGAACATATAATTATAAATACATTTGGCTTCCACTCAGTCGCAGAAGTTATTTTGTTTACACGTACTCAAAACGCCCAAGTAGCAAGTAACATAATGTAGTAGTTTATCACACTGACTTCGTTTCAAGTTTCCAAGTAAACATCTGGAAAAACAGTACAATCACTGTGAAAATGACAGCTATTCTATTCCATTGATGTATGTAGCTGCCGTCTCCAAAGAGAATACCTCTTATATCGTATTCACTTGTAAAAACGGCCCAGCCCTGCTGTTATGTAGGTAATAGTGGCTGAATAAAACATAATTAAACATCCACGTGTTGTGAGAGAATCCAATTTGATTAAAATCACATAAAATACATTCACACATGCAGGTACTTTGGTGTAAATGTCCAAAATGAAAAAGCACCAACACACACAAACCTAGACAGATAATTTGTTTGTGTAAAACTCACTCGATGATAAAAACATGCTGCTGTTCTATTTTTCATCCTCTCTGATAAAGAAAGAAGAATAGACAAATAAGAACTGGATGATTGTTACCTTTGCTTTCTGCATGACAGTTCCTGTAGAAGAAGCATAGACAGAGGGAGGTCTCCTGCGTATTTCTGAGGCACAATTTACTGGCAGTGACTCACTGTAGATGTTCTGCTTCTTTTTGGTGGAGGCCTGAACACAAAAAAGTAAAGAGGAAAATAGAAATATGTATTCACAGGTGTGCTTGTAAGCAAATCTTTCCACATGCAACAACAAAATATACCTTAACAGGTGGTTTAGCCTCGACTGGTGCACCCAGCGCGCCACCTGCCTGACTCTTCTTCAGGTTTTCTTTGACCTGAGTGAGTCGCAGCTCCAGGTCCACCCTCTCTGCCTCCTTAGCTCGACACACTTCCTCCAGATGGGACACACGTTTGTTCAGGGAGGACTTCCTCTTATCTGCAAACACGTGGACGTATAAAACATATATACAACACAATGAGACAAACTAAGACTACGACAGTAGAATCTGTATTTACATGTCCTCTAAATACAAGATGGCTTTCAAAGTAAAGTATATTAGTGATTGACTTGATAGTTTCTTTTTTCAAATATTTAATATTTGTAATATTCTGTCTTTATTTATAGGACAAAGAATGTGGCAAAGACATGCAGCAAAAGGTCAAGTCGCTGCAGGTAAGCTCAACCAGGTGTGCTAATAAAAAATCAATTGCTCAAACTTTTATTTTTATGATTGATTACTGTGCTTATCCCCAGATCCCACAGTGACTTCTTTAAATCGCCTGTTTAGTCCAGTCAACAATTTAAACCTCAATGACATTCAGTTTACTATCTTATAAGACAAATAAAAGCGTCAAATACTTACTGAGAAACTGAGAAACAATTGACTGATAATATTAAATTAATAGAGCTTATCTGAAATTAGAGTGTACATGTGGCACTATGTGAAACTAGATGAATTTAATTAGATTTAGAAGGAATTTAGTTTTAATAAGAGCAATTAGATGGTTTATTGAGGCCTGTAGGGAAACTCTCCGCTCACATGGCCCTTTAATAACAGAGGTCAATGTCGCATACAGAGCAGAGATGTCTGCATTTGATATTCAAGCTTTGTGCACAGGCGTTATTCAATACTAGAGTATCCTTCAAATATGTCATAAATACAAAAAAGAGAACAGTCAACACATAAAAAGGTTCACTTTTTTCTGATTTTCGAAAATTCGGAGTGAAATCCAGAGATGACCAAAAACTATATGAGTAGCATCTGTTGTTTCAAATCTCCGTACCAGAGGCTGTCTTTAACTCTTCCTTCAGCTCTTGCTTCTCTTGTCGTAGGGTCACCAGTGCATTTCGTATCCCATCTCTCTCCCGCTCCAGCTCCTCTTTTTCTTTAAGATAACGCTTGGCATCCTCCTCCGCTCGTGTTTTCCCATACCTTCCATACTGGTTGGCATCTGGTAGGGAGCAAAGGTGAGAGGTCAGACGTGCAGGGGTTATGGGAAGAAGACAAAACGTCTCATGGTGTTCAGTCTTCTTGTTATGTTTAATATGCAACTCTTTACATGAAGGGAGTGACACCACCTCTACAAGTCATACAAAACTGTAGCACTCTAATGTGACCTTTTTCATTATTCAAGAATGTTTGTGAGGGAACAAAGATATGATGCACAAATAAAAGATAAACACATGCAGTCTCCTGTAGAGCAAGGAGGCAAGCCAGCGGATCTAATGTGAGTGTCCAATAAATCTCAGGTTACATCCTGAAGCTTTCAGCCCTGGAGAGCGCCGGCTCTTTGATGTGTCACAGTGAAGGGCTGTGAAACAGCGCAGAGAAGAGCACTGAGCTGTCTGACCGCACCAATATCACTTTCCTAAACCCTGGACGCTCAACTGCTTTATTTGTAATGTTAGAGTCCGACTGACACGGTGAAGCTAATGGGAGCGCACAGAGAGAAGGGAAGAGATTATAGATGGAAAATAAGAGGATGATTGAGAGGAGAGAGAAGAGGGAATATTGAGCCGGATGAGAGCTTAGATTTTACGACTGTCAGTGAATTGGCACACCACTGAAGTGACTGTATGAATAGTGTAAGTTACAATAAAACTAGAGCTTTGGAATATATGACTGCTGTGTGACACAACTATATTATAATGGATCATCTGTAAAACTAGTTGTTTCCTTCAAAGGGCAGCAGGCTGCTATAGTTTCAATTTATTTATGTATTTAGAGATAGATGGAAATGGAGGGGCGCAAAGTTGAGAAGTCAAATCTAATAAGATTTCATGAAACTGACTGGCTAGCAGTGTGTGTTTCCTTCGTCATACTTCTTTGCCCCAGAAGTTATAGCAGAAACGGACAAAAACTTAAGTAAGTACAAAATATATAACACAGGCCTTGTCGTTTGAAAGAACATGTTAAATTTTATATTTTTAAACTAAAACGTGGCTCATTTACAAGAAACAATCCATATAAAAGGGCAGAAAACAACAACAAACATTCATGAAGCTAGTAGACACTGTCGTTCTTTTATCCATTTGTAAGAGCCATTCTACACATCAGTGCATTTTTTACAAAACATATATCCCACAGATGAGAGTAACACTGTCCCCTTTTTTATTTGTGAAATATAACTGCAACAGCTACTTGCATATGTAAATCATCGTCTAGTCTAGAAGAACAAAGATGCTAAACCCCACATGTGCAGGCTGCAGGCTGGTAGAACAAGCCTCAAGAATTAAAACCTTAGGTAAATTTGCATTTAGCTTCTATGCACCTTAGACATAGAATACATTTCCCTGACAAACTAATGTGTTAGTCTCTCTAATTGAAATCCACCAGTTGAATAAGAAGCTCCTGTAATTACTGTGCATGAGGCTTTGCTAAAGAAAAGACCAATTGAAGTACAGCAGTGGAAAACCAACCAATCACACTTACTTGAGCCAGTCCGCTTGAGGGAAACTAATGGTTTAGTTCTGTCGGAGTCACTGCTTGAGAAACTTGAGCGCCGCTTCCCTTGATTCCCAGACTGCGGCCTGCGGTTCTCCCCTGACTGGGTGGAGTACAGAGGAGCGGAGGGAGGACATGACAAATGTGAGAAGGGTGAAAAAAGGATGAGGAGGGAGAAAAAAAAAAAGGCAAAGCAATAAACTAATCTTTAGATTTATTGGTTTAAGGCCGCTGAGGTGTGTATGTTTGTGTCTGTAGGATGTGAGGGGGTGAGTGTTTAAGTGCGGGGCAGTGAGGTTAAGAAAGAGGTTTACAGGCTGTAAAAGTGCCCTGACCTCTTGCTTTGCTGTCACCAGTTTGATTGTTTTTTGGGTCTTTTTTTTCTCTGCTGTGCCCACACAGTACTTTGTCTCTGACCCGCAAAAAGCCGGCATTGAAAGGCGTGTAACAGAGCACTGTCTGTCTGTGTGGGTGACTGATATGGGGTGTCATATTCAGACGTGGACCATCCCAAACAGCTGCACACACACAGACACACAGCCTCTAATCTTGTCATATTAGAGCAAAGCATGACACAGGAGATTTAAGTGAATTTTGGGAAAGTGTGTGCAGGTCTGTGCACATGCAACCCACCTGCATGTCCTCATTAGGGACCTCATCATATGTTCTAGAGTCTATAGAGGCACCGCTGGAGGAGGTGGCCCACCTAGGATCAGAGAGAGGGGACAAAGGAAGTCAGAGAGAGGTCAAAGCATCCCCAGTCTGGTTGGTGGCCTTGCACTGACCTCGTCCAAATATCTCAAACCACCAGCCCCCCCCCCCCCCCCCCCCCCCCCCCCCCCCCCTTCCCCCTTTCCCCCAGACAGTCTCACTCACAGGAAGGAATTACGTGCTGCATCACGGATATTAGCAATGGTTTCCACATCAACATAGTCGTAATGCAGTGACTCTGGGTCTGTGGTAGAGCCCGTTTCTGCCAAAAGGACACCCAGCCACCGTCCAAGTTCATCAGAGCTGCCAGCCTGAAAGGAGACAGGACGAATCAGTTTTGAAATTCCAGAATTTGAACATTACAGGTGGGAAAACAGTGTCTTTTGTGACATGGGGCCACTGAAACAAGCCTTAAAAACAACTTCTGAACTCATGTTTCTGGCCTCTAAATTAAGGCAAGTAAAACATCCATTGCTCAGTTTTTGGTCTCCACCACCTCCTGAGGAAATGTCTTGAATCTTAGCAGCTAAGTACAATGTACAATGACTGGCTTGCAGCTTATGCTGTTTGGTGTTGGGCAGAAAGCTTACAGTGCGTTTATCAGAGCCTCATTCTTGAAAGCAGTTGGCTGATGCTGCTCAAGATAAGGTTGATGAGAGCAATAAAGTTGAAGCCTGCTAAAGGGAAACGATGAGCTGAAAGGTGATAAAATGCTTTGTAAATCTGAGGAAATCTGCGGAGTCCAGTGATAATTCTCTGTTATTTACTACGGGCAGCTCTTATCAAATCACACACAGTCCTTTGACTCTAAGTAATATTAAAATACTGAGTACTGCAACTACGAACTAAGAAAATCAAGGTACTCTACCTCCAGAGCAGCAACCTCTTTGCTGTTGCGTAGGATCCGAAATGCAAAAGGGTGTTTAGGTCCAAGCCCCGGCACCACCTCACAGCTGTGTAGAGGAAGTGAAGGCAGAGAGGTTCGAGTGTCTGCCTTGTCAAGGTAGAAGTACAGGAAGCCTCTGCACACACAGCACCACTGTTCCCGCCACATCTGGTTCACCAGCACCGACAGGTAGCCTTTGTTGTGAGGAGGGAAAATAAGAATGATGCCTCTACAAACTTGTGACAACAGAAGAGTGATGCGAGGCAGGGTCTGACCTTGACGAGGGTCGCCGAAGGGCGTCCGGGGATCACCAGGCCGAGGGGGCTTCTTCTTGGAGAAGCTGATGATGCGAGTGATTTTGCGTCCTGCAGCGATAGCTCCTCGTTTCACCTTGCCTACATGCAAAAGGATTCCACTGTTTGTCCAAATTCATCTGGTCAGAATATGAAACTTGAAATTTACTTCAAACATGAGAGAAAGCCCGTGAGAAAATTCTAATCCCAACTCAAGATACAAATACGAGCTTTTTTTCCCAGAGCCATCAACTGCATCTCATGGTCTTCATCAGCAAATGCTCAGTTTTCATGGAGAAAACTCAACTGTGTTGAACTTTGCTGTGACTTAATGCTGCATTTATCTTTCTGACATGTAAACAGCCTACACATCCACATCCCAGTGATAATTATGACTGGGAGAGTCAGAGGTTTCTGAAGGCCCTCGTATATCCGCCTTGGCAACTCATAATAAAGATGTGGCTGAAATCCAAATAAATATGGATGCCTTATGTGAGCCAACGCTTTTTTCTTCGAGGTGATTAAACCAGATTGTTATTTTAAACATTCTCATATCCAATTCTGCAATCATACAACTGTCTTGAGCTATAAACATCAACACTTACCCATCTTCTCCACTCATTCCACACGCATGTTGTGTGAATGTTAAGTGGACTATTTTTATATATCTATACTCTTATCAACCACTTACAGTTCAAGTCACATTCACACACATTCATACAGCGCAACTATTCACAGTGCCTTCTCTATCACACATTAGGTATCCATGGTAGGAGGTACTGCCTGTGTTACAGGGTGTTCAGGCACACATAGATTACATAACATCATCAGTTTCATTTTTATGACATTAGGACATACAACTTGTTTGGTTCATCTTGTGTAGCACCAACATCACCAGTTATCAATTCTTGTGATAGTGTATTCTCTGTGCAGCAGCTGGGTAGAGAGTAATTTGAAATAATTGTTTCTGGCCGACCCAAGCCCAACCGAGTAGTGACCGAGCGGGTGTCCAGCCCAACCCCTCACATACCTTCAGAGTCACATCACAGAGTAATGAAGTCGTATCACATGATGAGAGAAGAACTGATTGACAAGGACGATTAGGATCTGGTGTTAAAGGCAATTAAAACACTGGAAGAACTTTGAGGGTTTAGTGTGTTGCCCATGGATACCGGGATTGAACCACTGAGCCTCTAGTTAGTGGATGGCCCACTCTACCTCCTGAGCCACAGCTGACCACATGAGCAAACTCCTTCTGCTGAAGAAGACCATGAGAGAGACGCAGTAGGGGAAAACGCTGGTAAATGGTATGGATTTGAGGATGTGTGTGTCTGTCTCACCATTCTCTCTGCAGTTATCTCCAGCTGACACACCCACACTGTCTGAATCTGATGTGTTCCTCTCTGCTGATAACCTCTGAGGAAGAAACACACAAACACAGTTTCAGAATTAAAACTAAATTACTATCCCTGAGACGAGCTGGGACACATACCCATCCTGGATTCTTTCATTCTCTCATGACCACAAACATCCGCTGCCGTTTCTCTGACCAAATTAATGGCGGCTCTGCTCTCCTCACTCTGTGATTGTTGCAGTTTAAGTTATGACAGGTAGAACATTTTAAAAGAGGATCTGCCTGTTCCAACTCCGACTCCCTGCCACCCCTTTAATTTCTGTCTTAACACCCGATCACACCATCTCCTCTTTGTTCTGGATGCCAAACACAGGTATAACTGCACTCTGTGTCAAGCCAAACTGTTGTTTAAGGAAATTGATGGTGACAACACAATTGCAGCCTGCTCCCGACTTTTCTCAGTTCGACTGTGAAGATGAATTATTGTGTTGAGGATAAAAACGACAGGATCTAACTCACACAAACATCCTCTCTGCCACACTTACCTTGTCAAGTTCCGTTTTTCTTGGACTGATGGGAGATGCAGACTCCTCAGGGCCTGTGCTCTGACCGCACACCTCTCTAACAACCTGCAGGAATATTTCACATGTGTCAACCTTTAACAGTAAATTCCTTTAGACGTTTGCCAAACCCACTTCCAGTGATTGTCAGCATGACTCCTGGCTGTGTTACTGTATAACTACATACATATGTATCTAAGCTGGAATACAGAGCAGAGCGCAGCTTACTCTAAGCCATCTGTGGGCCTGTTCCTTGCTTTGTACTGCCAGCACCAGTGCATCGCCATTAGGCAACGTGAAACGTAGCTCATGGTGCTTCCTCTTGCTGTCTTTGGGTGCATAGACCACAGTGCACTGGGGCAGCAGTAGGTCCACATACGGGCATGTGTCCTTGGAACTCTTATAGCACTGCAGAAAGGAGGACAAATAGGACACTGTAGGTTTAAGGATAGAAATATGAAAGTTAAGAGCATTTATCCTTCTATGAGTGTCTAAATTCTAACCTGCAGTCTGTTCTCCCGTATGACTGTGAGCTGTTTGGCCCACTGACCGAAGCGTTTCTTGCGCAGCAGGAAGGCACAGATGCGACAGTCTCTGGCAGGAGGCATGGAGCTCTCATCCGAAGGCCACTGATGAGTGAGTTGGACACCAGGGCTTCTCTCTTCCTCATCCTCCTCGTAAGACTCGTATGAACTGCTCAGAGCGTCAGAATCATTGTCTGTGAGAGCAGCGACAGAAAACATGAAGTTAAGTTTATCTCTTGTCTGTTTTTATCCTGCAATCAGATTCTTTTCAGGGTTAATTCCTTAAAGACTCACAAGAGTTTTTACGGTGTGAATTTATGCAGGTGGTGGGGTAGTTATTTTCAGCATCTTCATATCCGTCTTCTATAGAGTTGGGAGGACTAGACCTGACTGCAAATGGGAGAGAAAAATCTATAATTAGTGCTTTTGTTTTATTGTGCCCTTGTACTAGTGCAGTATGTCAATATAGCTGCTTTGAGACATGCACTGAACACAGGATAATCTCCTGACATTATCCAGAGGGGATGTATGTGGAAACGTTTATGTCCAAGTGAGAGGCTCCAGACTGTCTGTCAAGTTTCTCCGGCCAGGCCCCGAATAAAAACTTGGTTAAACTGAATAACGTCCAAATGAGCCCATGTGAGAAAACAGAGGGAGATCTACCGGAGGATTCAGCGTAAGTGAGAAGGCGTGTTGACGACGTAACCAACACGTGACAGATTCAAAAAACAAACAGAAAACAAAGACGTCAAAAGAGAGCTTATGGTGATAATGGCAGATGCCAGTGTAGATGGGCTGTAAACCAAAACACGTCACAGGCCTAACCAATTTTCGTTACGTCCTGCCTCTGCCTGTGTGTGCTTTAAAGGCTGAGCAGTGACTTTGAGGTATTTACAGCAAAATGACATGATGGCTGTGAGGCGGGAGGATGCTGACCTCGTGTGATGATGTACTCCGGCAGTTTGCCAGGACTGAGCGGTACAGCCTCCTCGTAATACTCCTCAGGAGGCGGTGTGGTGGGCAGAGGGGGAGGAGAGTCCGCTGAGTGTAGGGCCGGGGAGTCTGCACAGCTCTGTAAAAAGGAGACAAAAACATAACTCTCAAATTTCCACCACAACCATGCACGATTTGTTTTTTCACACCCAAAACAATGCATCATCAAAGAAATGGAGAGTAAAAGCCTAAAAATGAGATCCATTAATTAGACACATGCACTCTGGGTGAATTCCAGCATCTTAACACTTCCAACAGCTGGCAGAGTGACATGTGCACGGGAAACCCCCACAACAAGGAATACTCTCCCCATTTTTATTTGCTTTGCCTCCATAAGTCATTTGTTTAGAGGTGTAATAGTTTCATACAAAGTTGGATTTGACTGCTGACAAGATGGACATCAAACAACACAAACCCACACAAGCAGTGTCAAACCTCCAGGATTTCATATGTAATTGATATATATTGTAAGGGAGAGGGAGTGTGGAACTTTTGGCAACTTGCCTGATTTAAAGTGTCAGTTTGGGTGTTCTTGTCTTCCTTGGTATCATCTACATCATCCTTCAGGTCTCCGAGCTCGCAGTCTATAAATGAAAACATACAGTTACACTCCCACTTCTTTTCTCTATGAAGAAAACATAATCAGTGCAGCTTCTATGACGACAATGCTGTGTGTTTTGCAGCACTGTGCTGAAACTTAAACTCACCAAATGTCTCAAAGAGGGACTCGACAAAGCTGGTGCCATTTCTGTAAACTGCTGAGTTCATGTAGATGTAGTCTGTTCCTGGCACTGAGAAAAAGGAAAACATTAAATAACTTCCTGCGTGGTAACAACATGATCAGCATTAGAGGATAGGAAGGGTGCAAATCTATATGAATGGATGCAGATGATTCTGATAAATGCAAAACAAAAAATGGATTATGCATATGCTGCAATCATTACCTCCTCCAAGAAGGAGTCTTTATCAACGTCTGTTAGTTAGCAGGATTACACAAAAAATACTGGATGGATTACCACAAAACTTGGAAGGATGTGATATGGGTCAGGGGGCGGATCCACCAATTTTTTTTCATTTTCTTTAACATTGTGTGATAGGCTGTTAGTCCACATTTAGTGAACAACTTCAGTACAATGAAATGCACAAACATTCCCCACGATACTGCATGAACAGTCACTGTGTCAGTGATTTCTCTCTGACCTGATGGCTGTAGCTGCTGCAGGAGGTTCCACACTGATGTCTTCTTCTCCTGGGTGGAGGAGCTGAGGTTCTCCTGGTCCAGCATCTTCAGCAGAACTCCCAGCTCATTCACCAACCCCTCCATGGCTGCACAGGGTCAGGGGGCAAATGTCAGAGGGGGCGCAAGTTCAGCGTTTCGGCAGAGAGGGCAAAGGTCAGGCTGACAAGTCCAAACAAACCCCAGGAGTCATGTCAAAGATGCTGATTCTGCTTAGCTTCCCGTGTTTTCTGTCACTTTGCTTCACAGGTTGTTGATATCAATCTGACACCTTACTGTGGTATGCCTGTTACTAACCAGACTAAACAACAACATCAGGGAGGAGTGACAGGAAACAGGTTTGCTAATTGCTCATTAGCCCAGAAGCAAAGAAAAGTGAACACAAAGCCACCAAAAACAAGAATCTTATGCAGCATTTGAACAGAACATCCTGCATGAAAATAGTTCAGCTGCACCTCTGACATGATGTTTGCTCAACATAATGGGCACAAACCCAAAAAGTCCAGAGCAAACCAGCATGCAGTTTAATTCATAGGGATCTTTATCCAACAGTTGAAGTCATGAGCTGACTCAGACCCCCCGGCCTCCAGCGAGCCTTCACATCATGTGTTGATCTGGGAGCTGGGATTGATCCACTCCCTGTTTTCAGAACAGCTTAATAAACTTAAATAAACTGTCTCCCTCTGACAGCAGTGGGACACCCTGAGAACAGACCCGCTGCTGCTGCCGCTGCTGCTGATGTGTGTCTGAATTCCTCCTTTGTCAGATTTCATGGCAGACGCAAGCAAAAGCCACCAGTCCGTCTCCTTATCTTTTCCTTCTTCTTCCATAATTTAAAAAGGCTTTATCATCTTTCTTCTCTACTGCTGCGTCCTACTATTCATATTTTTATGTCCAATCCCTCTGCCAATTTTCACAGTTGAACCACATCAGAGCCACTGACCCGTGCATCTTCCCGGAGTCAGCCACAGGACAGCCACTGAGTCAGAGAGCTTTTTTGTTTGGTGGGCGGTCATTTGGAAACAAGACCTGTTACACTACACTAACTCCAGTGCGTGCACAGACACACAAAAGTGCACAAAAATCTAAAACACACAGGAAGGGTTACATTTTGTGTATTTAGTGAGGTGGGTCTAAAATGAACATCAGTGTACCTGTCTATAAAAAAGCACTGAAGTCCTTATGAGTCCTGGTTAAAGTTAGTGGTAAGATGTGTGTGTTCCAGGTATAAACGATGTGGGAACCTAAATCTGTTTACATTCACTTTATTGGGACTTGTCTTCCTTATGGGGATAAAAAGAAAGTTTTCATAACCTAAATAATTAAAGTATAAGGTACAGACATGTTTTAAGGTTAGGTTTAGGATAGAGCGAAGGTTCAGGTTAGTTACTTTGGTTAAGGTTACAATAAGTCTCCAGGAAATCAATGTAAGTCAATATAATGTCCTCTGAAGTCGTGGAGACGTGTATGTGTGTGCACACACACACACACACACATGCTCCACACAGACTGCTCCCACTCCTTGAAGAGAGACATACTTTCCTGAGGTGGGTCTTCCTATGGGCCGACACAGTGCCCAGTTAAAGCTACACAATAGGTGTGTGTTTGTCTGTGCATGTTAATCCACTTCATCTTCTCAACTAGAGCAGCTTCCATCCATTGAAATAAATAATAAATGTGCTTTTCATGCAGGGATCTGAGATGTTACCTAATTAAGATCTGATTCACGCAGCAGAAAAGGAAGAGGAGTTCAGGGAGGAAAACTCATGAGCGAGGGATTTGTTGGCCTAGTGAATGCTGTCTTTCTGCCAGATGTTTCAGCTGTTCAGATCCTGGCTCGAGTGCACCACTGGGCTTCCCCTACCCTAGTGGAGGAAACTTATCCACAGCATGACTCACTCCCTGCACAGAGAGAGAGATTTACACCATTCAGCACTAAATCAAATCGTTCACAGAAATCTAGGCTGCAGTGCTTTTAAGGAGTCAGCATGAAGTAGGACAACACACTAATAAAAAACTATCCACTTGTGCTGCAGGTCCAAAAAGCCAATTATCTGCTTTGACATTTACAGTATTGAAATGAGAAAAAAGTCTGGCATGGGAGGCACTTAAGACTACCCTTCAGTCATGCATGTATAATCAACACTGCTCTTCTCACATGGGTACCCACACATCTCAAACAGCACATGATCCTTTAAATCTCTGCTGCAGGAACCGTGTGTGTGTGTGTGTGTGTGTGTGTGTGTGTGTGTGTGTGTGTGTGTGTGTGTGTTTCCCTCTGATGTCTTTCAAAAGCCAGATTAAACAGATTGTGAGCCCAGCACCTGAGGGAGACTACACACAAGCCCCCATATGATGATAACACTACATAAAAGCAGGTTGGATAAGGTTTAATCAAAGACATACAAAGGTGAAATTGAAACGTTTGCAGCTTCACCAAGGACAAACCATGACTTTAATCTGAGCTCTGATTACAGCTTCTTTTAAGCCTTGACAAAAAACATTATGAGGGGATATTCCACTCAAAAAAAACACCACAAAAGATGGGTACGGGAATGTCGAAAGCTTTTCAAAGGGTTGACACATTTCCCTCCTCACACATCCCTGACAATAGCTGTTAAACACCAGACACATTCCTCACGTTGTTAAAAGTGCAAGACTCTGCAAAGTGCATTTGTGCTTGTGTGTGTGTGTGTGTGTGTGTGTGTGTGTGTGTGTGTGTGTGTGTGTGCAGCAGAGGGAGTAGTTAGTTTAACACTGCAGACTCAGAGTTTTAAAATAGGCTTACATTAGAAGAGGGAGTGAAAGAGAGGAGGGGGTGGAGGAGGATAATGTCAGCGAGTTGAGCACCTGTGCTAACATGTCCAATAATATGAAGCGTAATGCCACCTCAATCAGATGTGCAGATGTGGCTCTGCTGCATGATAAGCTTATCTCTCTTACACACAAACACGCAGACACACAGTTTCCCATGTGTGTCTAAAGTGACAACATTTAGTCATTCTGCAGCCCCGTTTCACAATACTGTTGAAGGCAGACATTCCAGCTAACCACACATGAAACTGAAAATAAAACGGGTCTTTAGAGCCTTAAACAATTACAATGCTGCATTATGAAGTCTAGGTGGAAAACTGTTCTCAACAATTCAGGATTACAGCCTTTCTCTACATTTCATCAATCAGGCATGATGCTTAAGGCATAAAGTCAACATCACCTGACATGTTTTACGTCTTTACGTTGTTGGGTACATTTCCATATCTTCAAAAATCCTTCCTTAGCTTAATTTACCTACAGCTCTAATGTACTGAGTTATAAAAACGTTCTTTCTACACTCACCCTCAACAGCAGTGGATGACAGTCCCACCATTTTCCGAGGTCACGGAGGAGAAAAAAAACTTTAATTCACACACACACACACACACAGATACTGCAGGAGATGTTCCACATTCAAAGCCTCTCACTGTGTGTGTTTCCTATTCAGTCTTTGTATTGAAGCTGAGCTACTGCTGCATATACACTCCCCCTTACCTCTCTCTTCCTCCCTGTGATCTGTTATCTCCCTCCATCCCCTCCCACACTTCATCTCCCCTCCTCTCTTTTCTTTTGGTGGGGTAGAAAGGTGGTGGTGCTCTGTGCGCGTGTGTGTGTGTGTGTGTACTGTGAAGCTCTATTGAACCCTCCCCCTCTGCTGTAATCCCAGGGATCGTATAGCACCTGGGAAAGGCTTGCTGTGTAAACACACACATGTGGACTAATAGCTAACTCACATTCTTTATTCCTTCACATTCTTCCCCTCAGTGCACATTATTAACATTTAACTAGCTGTACACACAGTCGGTCGTCCACAAGATGCCAGTGAACCCACTGACACAACCAGTAAGGCTTTGGTACAGCAGCCTTATCACAGTCATTTAAATCAAGCTGCAGTGGATCATTTCAGTATAGTAACTGCATTGAAAACACAATGTGAATGATAAAGGAGTGAGTGAGTGCAATGTAGGTAAAGGCAAGTTGAGACTTTTCAGGAGTTACATGTGGATAACTTGTTGCCTCAGGGCAGACTCGTGTGTCCCAGCACGATGTGACATGCTGCCTTCAATCACACTGGCACCAGCGTTGCACAAACAAAGCCTCAAGCGCACATTGACAAATTCACAGCAGTGTGTAACAACAGAGCAAACTCTCTCACACACACACACACACACACACACACACACACACACACACACACACACACACACACACACACACACACACACACACACACACAATGTAATTATCTCCATTTTTTTACACAATTCCAGTTCATGTCAAAGATAAATATTATGCAATAAAATTAATAAAAGTATAGTAGACTATACATCTCTCGAAGGAAAGAGATTTTAGAAATGTTTTTCTAACCAATAACAGACACCTGTTTTAATGTCTTAGGGAAGTATACATCTGCATTACTTTTAGCTTTAGCTGTCCGTATAAGCGTGACAGGCATACAGTCACTGCCTTGTGCTCAGAGTAAACTGCGTACATGCAACCCTCACTCACAGGCCAGGCCTACTAAGTAGACATTTCTGTTTTTTATTCAAAGATTGCAACATGCCCACATGCAGAGGGGCTGTAAGGTTCCAACTGGATGAATTGTAATTAAATTAAAAATAGCAAAGTTGTCTCCATCCATTGTTTTGTGCCTTTCTTTAATGATGCCTCATTTTAAAAACCATAAACATGTTTTTCTGCAAAACTCTTCACAAAAGACACCAAAGAATTTCAAAAAAGTAAAGAGAGACTACTAATGTGACCAGATATTCCACATATTGGTACTTTAAACAAAGGTTTGACATCCTGTCCTACTATACTTATACTATACTATAGACAATTTAAAACAAAAAAACAAAAACCTTTCAAAGAAAGAGACATGATACAGAATTAACTATGAACATTGACAAGAACAATGCCGAAATAATACATTAGTCATACAGAGGATAAAAAATCCCAGGGTTGTCAGTGAAGATGATGGAAAATTAACTTCCTAATTATGTACGTAGGACGTCCTCCTACTGTCTAATTTCATACATGGACCAGACCTTCCCTGAGGCTCGTGTGGCATTTTCCAGCTTCTCCAAAACCCCCTCTAACCGTGATGCCACAGACACACCCTGACAAACCTCTCCTCTAAATGTGACCCTGCCAGGAAAGTTGTTAACTCACACAGGATAGTGGATACACAGAGGAGATGGGGAAACACACAACACTGAAAAATACACCTCTCGTTACAACTACTTGGTAAATACTGTAGCACTCATGTGTTTGTGTAACATTTGAGTATTCCGGATAGGCGGTAGAAACACATTTGAAACTTGGGAATTTCTAAAGAAAATAGATTCATATTGAGTTTTTTCTTTAATTAAATGTCCTTTTTTTAAATTAACTTATTGCATTGCTGAGCTGACCTGTCCTTCTCCTCCAACACTTTTCATTGTACTGCTGATGAACCTGTGTTAACTTGCATAATGAATAAAACTTGAAATTTGATTGATTATACAACTAGAACGACACTCAGTAGAGTCCATACCTCTGCCCAACAGTCCCATAATAAAACCACATTTAAATTCACTAGATTAACATTTTTATTTGGATCTGCACACACTCATGTGATTATTTTCATTATGATCCTCAAATAAAGAAATAAGAAATAAACACCCCCATAGAAATGGGTTGAATACTTTTTGCAAAATCCTGCTAACAAACAAACGGATAAAAACATAACCTCCTTCACAGAGGTTATACAAAACAAAAATGTAACCATATAGAGGTAAATCCTGTTTGGCAAAGCTGCTGTGAGAACCTCAAAGTACCATCTGTGACTCCACAAGAGATCAGTGTCTAATGAAAACTGCTGGGTTTTTCTGGGAAGTCTCCTCTTCCTTATTGTCTTTGGACATGTTAGGTATACAGTGCAGCCATTTCCCAACCTGATCTGACATGAAAGAGCGCTGCAGGTCGAAGACTCTGAGGTGTCCACAAACACAGTGTGAGACTCTCTTTGTCTCATCACTGCAGAGGCCAGATGAACAATATGACCCCGCGACTTTCCCATCATGTTAACAAGTCACAGGAGAGGTTTGAATGTTATCTTCATACCGTGTGAGGGTTATCTTAATACCACCATCCAACTTAGTCATCAAAGCTGGGACATGAAGCTGAATCACAGCTTTTAGAGACACAGATGAGGAGATGTCATATCTCCGGTTCAGAAACCACAGGCTTTATCACACCCCTCTGGCTCTGCTTAGATGACTGAGGTGTGTGTGGAACCAGCACACTAACAAAGGTGAGCCAAACCAGATGGCTACAGTCATTTAATTATATTAAGAGCTGTGCCAAAGATGTCTTCTCTCACCAGCCTGTGCCCCATCATGATGAAATCTCCTCCCAGTCGACAGATTCCAGGCATTTTCTAAGTGTGACGGTTCTCCTCTCCCCCAGCACTAAACGTGTCTGGGCATTCTGATATCTGCGGAGCCCATGAAAGTTAAACAGAGACTGTTCTGGTTCAATGGTCAGATGATAAGAATCAGCATGACTACATCTCTGACCTGACTGACATTAAACTTGGCTACTGTTTGCTCAGTATAGTCATCAATTTAGCCTGGATTTGAAGAAATGAAAATATGTGGGTCGAGAAAATGAATCAAATTACAGTGATTCCCAGGAGAACGAAGAAAAAGGAAGCACATCAAAAAATGGCGAACACATATGGATGGAGAATCACGGTTCCAAGTCTTATAAAACAATCAAATAAGCAGAGATAAGGCTGAGACCATCAGAGTGGACATTTAAATGTCATGCTAACTCTGATCAGCTAACAACTGATTTCAGTCTCATTGAGCATGCTACCAACTTGTTTCCTGTCCTACATTAGTTAATGGACTGACCAACTGTACTGCGATGCCCCATGTGCTCCCTATAGAGATGGAGCTTCCTCCCTCTGTTGATGACATCACTTATCACCTCCAACCGTCTGTTTCCTCTTCCTGTCAGCTGACCCACTCCCACTTTTATGGTACCGTCTCTGGTGACCCTATTCTCAATGCATTGTCTCAATCCTGAGCTCAATACAATTGACTGTCTACTTTTACAACTGTATCTCAAAGGTGTGACAATATAATGGAGCTCTTAAAACGCGCCATTATTACGAAGCTTTATTTAGCTACTGCAGTATAGTCCCCCTCAAGAGTGTGAATTTCATTTTTATAGCTTTGATATGGACATTAATCATGCTGCTGGACATTTTAGACAAACATACAGAGCACATGCCCTTTACATAACATGCCGGAGACGAGCAGCAGGTGAGGGGCACATGTGGAAAAACTTATTTGGTTTGGAGGAGTCGTAAAGTTACACAAATTGAGGCGAGAGGAGGAAAAACATGTTATGCCCACTGTTTTTATTGTAGACGGGGAGATGCTTCAGGTTATCATAAAACAGTCTACAGATCCTACACTCTATTTTAATCAGTGTAGAGAGTATAGTAATACTAGAGATGAGAAATGTCCATGGATATATAGATGCTTTGAATTGTTTTGTGAATACTGCAGGTAGTATTCTTTCCTTGTTTTGACTGGTACAACTGATTGAACATGGCTTTGTTAAAAGCATCCACTTGTATGGCTTTTTACATATTTGTATACATCATTGAAATTAAGGTTGTATGTATCCTGCAGTCTACGTCTAGAACAAATATCTAGCTTGAACGTGCATCCTCACTCCCTCTAATTAGGCCGATCTACTGAGCTCGTCCCAGGGAGACAAATCTAGTCTAAGTCATTAGACCTTTCAGATGGCTGAGACGTTTCCATGGTGACGTGGTAGGAGAATTATGGGTAGGTGCAGTCCCTGATCACCTGTTTTAGCATTATCAGGCTTTTGAAGGCCAGCGACAGAGCACTGACGCTTTTGATGTGTGTGTCACGTACACGTACACACACACACACACACTAAGGAATCTTTAAAAGCTCATGATTTAACAAAGACAGTTGTGTCAGAATAAGTTGTTCCATTACTCGCGCAACAGTGCTCATTCATCCTCCCAAAAACCTTATGCCCCCTGTTAATCCTTTACTTCCTGCCTATCGTGCTAATAGCTGATCAGTGTGCCAATTTAGTGCTCCGATAGGATCAGGAAGCCTCCAGGGGATTTCCTAGTCTTTCCTTCCTTTTCCCTCGTCTTTTCATTCATTCTGCCTGAGACATACTCATGTACCCACATACCAAAGAAAAGCAGGTAAATCATGGAAAGAGGTGGAGGTGGTGTAATCTTGGAATAGTAGCACACAAGACTGTATATACAAAGAGCTGGTCAGGTGGCAAAATGTGCATCTGCATTTTTGTCAACATGGCTTTCGGTCAATGGTCAAAGGTCACAAAACCGCTCATGGTGTGGGCGATGTCCGTCTGCTCAACTTCTCTTCCTTCTCCCCCATTTTTCATCTAATCTATTCAAGTCCGGGATGGCACAGAGGGCTTGACTCAGCCTGCTGCCAGACAAAGGCTCTACAGTATTATTCAGATCCTGTATCTGCCCTGAGTCCTATGAGATCACCACAATGCTATGTCTCCCTCACACTAAAGTATTCACACACTGAGAAAGATGCTATTCTGCAAGTGGAAGTACAGCTCTACATTGATGTTGCGCAGACTCTGGTAATATACACAGAACACACATGCACGCAGGCCAGGAAACACACACTTACAGGCTCACACAAGCACAAAGGGGAAAAGGAACTGCTTTGTCTCGATTTGGGATTTTTTGTGTTAATGGGATTTTGACCGGAGCAACGTCTTCAGTCATTCAGCAGAAAACTAGGACACTCTTGAAATCTTATAGCTGTTGTCTGATTTGTATTCTTCATACAAATTCTCAGTGATTATCTGAGGTGCACTTTGTATTTTGTGCCAACTAGTAATACGAAGGGGAACCACCAAAATATAATCAAATTCTTAGAAAGAATAAAGTAGTGACTGTGCTCCTCATCAATGCTGTTCTAACTTATTGTTGTGGTTTCATATATCTGCACACTTTCTTAAGACTAAACACCCTTTCACCACCGTTCAATCACTTCTTAAAGTAAGTTAATTATCTCCAGAATCAATAATCATGTAAACTGTCAGTTTTTAAAGCAGCGTTTGATGATGGAACAGGGGATGTATTATGTCACAATTTTCAAATATTCTTACAACAAAGGACACAATGAAGCTGAAAGGGTAAGTTGTATATCCCTAATTGAAAAAGATGAATGTTACTCTGAATTAATACACAACAGCTCAAATACAAGCTTAAACAATTATCACAGAATTTACTCAGCACAGTTTCACTACTGTAAAGTACTAAAGTAGTAGTAGTTGCAGACAGTATTTGTAGTTAACTTTGTTTGAATCATCAATACTAAAAATTATTTGTTGGATCAATAAGCTAACAACATCAAGAGAGTTTTATGGAGATTAAAAGTCTCTACAGTTCACGAACATAGAAGACAAAGAGTGAGTGTGGGCAGTGTGAAGATGAGGGCTCAATAACTGTATTTTCATGAAAATGTTTTCATTTCAATAATCTCTGCATTACAAATGAACACAGGGAGGACATTTTACAAACTTTAACTTCTTGTTGTTGCATTTAACACAGTTATGCCTGTGGGGTAAGTAGAGAGATAGTTTTGTCAATAAAAGTCCAGAATCACATTGTCAGTACAATTTGTTCACTGCTCTATTAGAACATCTACCTGGATTCTCCCTTTCGCCTAAAAAAATAAAATTTCTATACATGTATAATAACTAAATCATATATCAGTGCTAAATTATAGCTGTCAAGTAACATACATTAAAACTAACAAATAACAGCTCTTATTAGTGCTAGTACATACCTGTGTGCATATGAACCCCAGGCAGCGTCACTTTTCACCCTCTGCAACACAAGAAAACACCACATTGTCACATACACTCTATAGACCCCTGCTGTAATGTTGTGCAGCATATCTCCATGGACACTCTACATAAACAGCTGTGCAGAGAATGACCATTGTCTATACATGGTGCACATGTGCACGACCACACACAGACACACGGCCACGGACACACAGACACACACACACACACACACACATGAATCATCGTGATCTACTCATTACTGGGTTACAGAGGGGAATTCCATTCTTATAGGGCTGGTCCACCGCAGACATGCATGATTTACAGTTCAATGTCATGATGGGGCATATAGAAATATATAATAATATAAGTAATACAAAAATACTGTATGTAGGAGTGTCAGCAAGTCTGCACAAGTATTTTACGTCTGAATTTCTGATCTGTTAGAGAAATCAAAACAATGAAACTTAAGAGTTTCTTCAAGGGCTGGGCAATTTAACTATGTCGATATGAATCTGAATATATTTTTCATCAATATCAATACATTAAAAGTTTGATATACATCAATATAATGATGCAGATGTATATTATTGATCAACTTCATTTTTGTAAAATGTTTTGCGGTTTATTCTCTGCTCATAAAGAAGAGTTAACCATCACTTAGGAGCAAAAATCTGTCTTTACACCTAAATGCAATAATAATATAACACTGAGTGATGATTGATATGAATTAATTTACTTTGATGTAAATGTGGTCAAATTGAAGCCCTAGTTTCTTCTGACTGGAAACTTTTGTCCACAATCAGGACAATGACATTGTAGTTAGATTAGCTAAAACTGCTTAACACTCAGCCTCTAACATAGTGTATCAGTCTTTAACAATGTTATAAACCATTTCCACAAACGCTGCTTTTGTTGCATGAACATGCAGATTGCAGTGTACATAATGAGAAATGTGTTATACATGCACACACAGTGAGGTCACTCACTGACCATGGGATAGATGACGACAGCAGAATGCATTTTAATCCTGCTCATTTGACCTCCTAATCTAAACCCAGTGAAAACACGTGTAAATTCAAATGAAGCTCTTAACAAGCCTAAAGACTCAGCGTTATGCTGAATAAAAATGAATTCCCTATTTATCTCAAATGACATGCACAGATTCTCTTTTTACAGATCTCTCAGAGGAATGTCGATATGTGGAGCACTCCAACCATCTCATTAGAAGAAAGGCATGGATTGAAAAGGGATTTCAATCCATGCAGTATGGTTAATTTACACATGATTGTCCACAGCAGATCACCGTTTTATCCACATATTAAGTATGCACCTAAATAATCCTGACAAAAGCTGCAATTCATCATATCTGCAGGGCTAAATCACAGACAATCCCAGCCCTGCAATGCATGTCAGTGGGGACAGCCTCTCCCCTCTCACACCCACCTGATGCTCAGCTTCTCATGAGGTGACGGTGGAAACAAAACCTTTATTACGCTGCTGCTCCAGCTGGCTTGCAGAGCGCATATTAAAAGTCTCCCACCATTCAAGCTCATACCTGCCTCTCATCAAACTTACCAAGCTTGAAGTTGTATAACTCCACACAGCAAGGCAATACCAGACGTAACTTTTGAGGCAAATGCTGACTTAGGTAGTTATTTATTCGGTTAACTCTCATTAACACCTTATCTCAGCTTTTGTAGCTAAAATCAGACAAGGCTAGTGATTACAATGTAGCATTAGCATTCTAAGAGGATAATTCGTGCTGCCTTTATGTACCAAACGAGATATGCCCGTTTAAAACGATGCAACATCACTGCCCACATAGTTCCACATGTCCTTTATGTTGGCATGTCTCTTGAGCAATACATCTCTTAGAGGACAGCACAGAGACAAGAGGGCCTGACAATAACATGTTGATGGTGAAGGAGGTTTTGACGATGCGTCTCTTTAGAAAGAGATATTAGTGGCTGTTCACTTTGCCCAGTGAAGTTACATCATAAAGATGCCTGTAGTTTGTTACCAACTCACAAAGTCTCTCCTCGGAAAAGTTCGGTCATCGTTGAAATGTCATTCTTGTGTTTTATAGTTGAACTATTGGCTACCCTGCCCCCACTATTTCCTGTGGTACTACTCTATTTTGTCCATATCTTTGAGCTTTCAGAAGATGCACAAATAAGGGAAAAAACGACAGAGTACGGACAGAAGGCTCTGTACGTTGCCATATATATCTACCATTGAGCATAAATGAGCTTTAGGAGCCACACTTCTATCAGGTGTTAGTGAAGAACAAAAATGTAGATTGAATACAGGACAAACATCAGGTTCACACAACCATGGTTCTGAATATAAACTAATATGCTCTGTATCCCAATTCAGGAGTCATTTCCGTTGGAGAACTCGGCCTACAAAGGAAGGGTCTTCATAGGCAGAATCAACTGCAGATGCCATGAAAAATGTATCAGTCTGGTCTACAGAGCATTACCTCACCAGCTTGTCCCAGCCTTGCTGTTGAATTGTCAGCTACCTTGAGACACTGCACTTACTGCAGCTTAGTCCCCTGCGTAACTAGCTTGTTAGCTTCACGTGTAATGACTCCTTGAATAAGTCGGCCAGAGAAAGATTCATTTGTTGTATCCTTCGTTACTAAGGACTGAAATTTGCACTTGAAGGAGCCTTTGCAATGTGACAGGTTAGTCAAAACATGATAGCGCATCCTCAAATGCAGCCTCCGAAGGATGTAGCCACTGAATTAGGACAAAGCACATGTCTGCTAGGTGTATATAAGGCTGCCACATTCACCATATCATCTTTAATTTGTATATAATGATAATACAATATGTCAGAGTCAAGTTTCAGCTCATTGTGCTGCCCCCAGGTGGATACAATGTCAATGAATGCTGCTTCAATAATTGTTGCTCAGACCAAGTAAACAAGAAGAAAGCCCCATTTTGAGCTTGCCAAGAGTATTTGTTATTATTTGTAATTCATTTATATATTTACTGATGACTGAACTAACCATTACTCACTGCTCTATTGAACAAAAACAAAGGCTAAGAATATTGACAATAGCTAATCCATTCTTTTAAAGAGCATACAAACAGTTGGGTGCTCCCTTGGGATCACCAGCCCTCACCGTGTGTTTTCTCCTGCAGGGTTTAAAACACAAAGCTCAGATAGAAAGTTAGTCAAGCGAAGTTCCTGTGTGTGTTTGTGTGTGCGAGTGTGTTGACAGGGATGAGAGTGACAGACTAAGGTTTCTATCAATATGGACAATGGCTAAAGACACATCCTCTTTTGGATACTTTGTGTTACGCTAAACAGACGGCTAACATCCACATACACTGACGATCCGAGGAGGGATGGAAAATAGTTCAATCCAATGCTGGAAAGACAGGAAATAAACGACTAAAAATAAAGTCTCTAATTTATTTCATGTATGCAATGAGACTATTAAACAGCTGCAGGAAATAAGAAGACAGAAGATAAAGAACCATGTGCAGTTCGTTCCATTTCCTTTCACCTCCAGTCAGTCGAGTTAAACTGTCCATAAAGTTGATCCTCATAATCACTACCACATGTTTACCTGCCGGGCGACTCGCAGCCAGTCTGTGAGAGGCGCACAAGTGTTTCCAGCTATATGAGCAGTAACATGATACAGCAACATCAGCTGAGAGTAACAAAAAAAACTGATCTGACAGCTTTAATCAGCTGTAAACTGAAATCCTCATAAACGCTGCGTTGGGCCACACCTCATCCTGTCACTGCTGTCATTTCTAATCTTACTGCCAAAAGCCCACAAGGAAGCTAATTCCATTTATTTGCTTTGACAATGAGGAAAAATGTTGTACTGCATGTGATGAACCCCTCCCAGAATAAAAACCCACATGGAGCAGAATAAAAACATTTCTTATTCCCAGCTTTTAAAACACAAAAACACTGTATCCTCCATGGGCCTGCATGGACGATTCACTGCAAATGGTGTAAAATATCACAGATTACCATGACAACCCTACATATCATTTCATCCAGATATTTGAATTGACTGGGGAGGAGTGGGATTTACTTTTCAACACAATAATCCGTCAAGGATCAGAACGTGGCTTTAGGTCTTCAGTAGAAGCAACATTCACTTTTAAAAATGTGCACCACCATTATGTTTTTCAAATGAAGTGGCAGACAATTGATTTCTGATTGAAAACGTACATTTCCAGAATATCTCTGAAGCAGATTGTGCAATATGTCAGAAACGTATTCAAACTTTAACTTTAAGATGAAAAGTACAAAATGCCAGCTATCTCCCCAGTAAACCCAGTGGAGGGTAGAGGTCATCGTCTGTGTGACACATTCACACATAATGACAAACGTGCATCTCTAGAACCACATTAACAAACTGCACAAAGAGACGCAAACCAGCCAAACCAGTCCAAACACACGTTTATCAAGAAAAGTCAACTTACATGTGTGGCCGCTTGTGTCCATTCCGCCGGTGAAGAAGTGAGAGGCTGTTGAAACTGTGTGTGTGTGTGTTTTGGTCCTGTGTGTGTGTGTGTGTGTGTGTGTGTGTGTGTGTGTGTGTGTGTGTGTGTGTGTGTATACAGTGGTTGCTGCTGCCTCTCCGCTGGGTCCTACAGTCTGCCTCCATTAATCCTCCGTCATGTTCTACTACACACGCGCGCGCACACGCAGGTGTTTTCTGATTACATCCCTGCCTGGCTATATGGGCGTGGACATGTTGACTGACAGCTGTGGGCGGGATGATTTTGGACCTGGCGTCAATCTCATTGGTGTTTAGAGTTTCATGAAGTCATGCATTTCACATACAAACCATGAAATTGTTGTAGTTGTTGTTGTTGTTGCTGCTGCTGCTGTTATTGTTGTTGTTGTTGTTGCTGCTGCTGCTGTTATTGTTGTTGTTGTTGCTGCTGCCGTTGTTGCTGCTGCGGCTGTTGTTGTGGATGTATGTTACATTACCTTCTGGACTCTTAATCCATTTTTGCTCTACTGTCATCCTATCCACTGTGTGCCTTTTGTACTATGTACTATGTTGTACTGTGTTTTGAATACTTAATATGTTGCATACTTATATGTTCTGTCTACTTATAAGATCAGAGCAAAATGGCATTTCGATCCTGTCTATGTCCTGTACATATATGGTAGAATTGACAATAAAGTTTAACTCGACTGAAGACTGGAAATAAAGTACACATTGTGTTATAGATGGTGTTTTTTATTAGAATGTGCTATTTGTACATATGTTGAAGCTGCAAAATAGAATAAAGAGAGCTTTAAAAATTACATAAAATGCTAGTTGGGATTACGTTTGTGTTCATGGTGAAACTCTGGATGTCATTATCAAGGGAATGCATGATGGACTTCTCAATGGACGTGGAGGTGTCCTCTTCAAATCTTGGTAGAGTAGACGGTTGTTTTTCATGTTCTTTAAGATGACCTCACTGGTTTTGCTAAGATAATAGAAATGAAAGACTGATTTGAATTTCTGATCTTGAACATCACAACCTGACAACTGGGAAACTCATTTTAAAAATGGAAACTGCACAACCTCAAGCCTTAACTGACACTCGAACCTGCTTAGGGATACAATAAGATAAACAATATAAAAATGAATGTAAGCTTTATGAATGGGGTCACATGAGTGGACAGCCACTGTATATCTGAATGACATCAGAACAACCAAACCAGACAAAATATTTGACTCCTCCATATCGCAGTTGTTATAGTTCATAGTTGGACAACTGTAATCTCTCCGAAGATTTCCCATCTTATATTCTGCAGAGTGTTTCATTTACTTACCTTTCCCTACATTATCAATATCTGCATTTCTTATTCTCTTTTCTCCTGTGTATAAAATGTCTTCGTCTTCTAAGCCAAAGAAACTATTGCTTGGTAACTTTTTGGGAAAACAGGTAGGACGAGAACAAAGGAGTATAGGTATGTGTGTCTGACGGATGTGGAGATGTAAAGTGAAGACACTTCCAACAGGAACACAAACACAGAAAGAACCGATGATTGTGTTCTTCAAAGATTAAACTGAATAATATTTTTTTATCAGAAGTTATATGTCTAATTGCATTTAACGTAGACCAAGAATTTACTCATCACCACATGGAATAATAACTATCAACTGTAATAAATGTTTGATCTTAGTTTTCTATTGTGTGTTTGTTTTTACAAGTGTTGCTCGGACTTTTCTTATATTCAGTAGAAGTATCTGGGTTTCAGTCTACTGTGTTTGAAAGCTGCTGATGTGGAGCTTTCTCTATATCTCAACTTTAGATCCTGAAGGGTCACAAACCAAAGGGTGAGCAGGACACGCGAACACTGTACGCACCAATACCATTACATCAACATACTGTATATCATGTGTAAAGTGCATATGTATTGATGCTTTTTACCGGAACCTGCTGAAAGATGATGCATTCAGATTCAGTGAACCGTGGTGTAACAGCTGAGACTCTGAGCCCTCCCTCTTCACCCACACACAGAACTTGTCTCAACAAACCACAGGAATGCTCCACCATTTCTTTAGCGTTACCTTCACAGATTAGCCAAACGTAATACAGTGTCCTCCTTTTTTTCTGTTTGAGACAATGGTGTTGTGAAAGCTACAGTCCAGCAGCCTGACTCCTGAACTTTGTCTCTATTTCTGAGAGACCATGTGAGGCAACACCACTGTCTGTCTGTGTAGTTCTGGTGTTATTTTGTTCTCATTCCATTATCATTTACTGTGTGAAAACCATATAATTCATTTCAATTTTTGAGCCAAACCATAATATACATAACATACATTATGTAAAAGCACTCTACATAGTAATTTTCAATGGAAACCTGTTGGCTTATATGGTTATATACTTTTTGGAAGATGTAATCAAAAGCAGTAAATTTGACTTTTCCTCAAATGGACAGTATCAAGTCTTTAACACATGATGAGAACAGTGTGAGCTGTGGTAGAGGGAGTTGCTAGTGCACTGCGGGATGATGAAATGCAAAATTTGTGTTTCCATTAAAGATTCAAGCAGCCTGTAGAAGTCTGAATTCTGTGTATAGCAGCAACTAAATAATGAAGAGGTGTGAAATAGGCTTGAACCAGAGCCAGACTAAGGATCCTATGTGATGCTGAAGAAGAAAACATATTTTTATTCATCAGTTTGAGCTCAGGTAACCCTGTCTTATGAAAAGGCTGTTGAACTGTTGAATTGCACCTGTGAATCGAGTAATGGTCTCTTTTTTTTTTTGCACTCTATATAAGCTACAGGTCAACAAACTCATGGAACAGCACACACAGTCAAATATCATCTTATCGTCTTTGTATGATGTTGCTCCATCAATATTTCTTTATTTACCAAAACCAGTGTTGTTTTCTGGCGCTACACTGCCCCCACCTGGTGTAGAGGAGTAATGACTATTAATCATAAAACATTTAGAGATGCACCTGTGCTTCATGCTGTCTTAAATATTAAATATGAAGTACAGTGTTGGTTTGTATTATTTAAGTATTAAATATTTTACTTTTAAGCACAGGTAATTTTTTTAAGCACAGTGTAATTTATTGAAAAAATTATACAATTATTATAATTTAACAATTTCAAGAGGGATGCAGACAGAAAAACTATTTATGATGCCAAAAATGAGATTGTAAAAAGTGTTTGGCATAATATATTTGTTTTGTGAGCGTATTTGTGGTGTAGCTGGATTGTTGTAGGGGAAGATGAAAATTAACATCAGGAGAAAACTGAACCTGGAGGAACATCTCAGGGGAATCACCCAAGAGTTGAAGAAAAAACAGGCAGGTGAGACAACTTTTAAAGTTATTCTGCACAGAAGAGTCTGTCACCATGGTTTGGGAGGCTCTAAACTCACACACACGTGCACATGCACACACACACACACACACACACACACACACACACACACACACACACACACACATACACACACACACACAGAGTATTGTTTCACCATCCTCCCTGAAAGAGTTCTATCCATCTCTCTGACTGTCCGTCCATCAATCCATCTCTCTATACATGAAGGATGGATTAATTTACCATACAGACACGAGAGTGGTCTAAATTAAATATAGTAGAAATGAATGGCTCACAAATATAAATGAGAGGAGACAGATTCTGATTCAAAGTTTAATTTTTAGTGACAAAATCAAAAATAACAGTATTCAAAGGAAGTAAAGTCTTCAACAACCCTGGATCTTTGTCAGTGTGTTAAATACCTTGCAGAGCATTTTTACCGTGAGTGAATATAATCTCTGAAGTTACAAAATTATTGGATTATCATCAAAATCAAAAGAATATAAATAATAGTGAATTAAAATGTATGAATGACTACAGTCCTCATCCTATAAAACATTGAGCCATAATTGTATTGCAATGAGCTGGAGAATGTGGAACAGGACTGAACTGATGTTTCCTTCATCTATTACATTAAATGGATTGCACATTCTTTTTACCACACAGCTGCACAGTGAACTGCATCTACTCATGGTCCTTCACTACTGGACCAGAACGTTACATGGAAGTGATCTGCTAATCCATTTATTTGCATCCTCACTTTGGTTTTTTATTTTTTATTTTCACACAAATCTATGCAGGTCACACAAACATTTGTATACGTTCACCTCAGATTGCTTTGTGTATTTTGTGTGTGTGTGTGTGTGTGTGTATCAGTTAGTCTAAACCAGAGGTACACAGTATTAAATGTGGGAAAGCGAAAGCGGGGGAATAGGTAAACAAAACGCATCCTTATAAACCAAAGCAAAGTGATGCTGTAGGCTCACATACTCATTCCTCTCATCTAATCATTCGCACTGATAAAGTGTCAGAAATGATATGCTGTATCTACATTCTACTCATTCAGATTGCTGGTGCTGCACACTCATAACTAAGAGAGCATTACAAATAAGGCAAAACCAAAATTCTCCTCAATTTGTTTTAAGTACTGCGGCTCTGGTCACAGACGTCCCCTCGTGAGGCCTTCCTTCATCTTGCAGGCTCAGGACAAAGCACAACACTGCAGTCTCTATTGCAAACACTCCACCCCAGCACACAGCCACAGTTGCAGTCCGTGCATCATGTCTCTGCGGCCCTCCCTCGGCATCCCACAAGTCCACGCTGCTGTGACCAGAATTTGGTTCGTCGTATGAGGAGCTCTAGAACAGGTTCTCAGCCATGGCAGTGACACTGAGTAGAAGTCTTCTTCTCGCTCCCTCTCCTTCCTACAGTCAGTAAAGTCTGCGCTCTGCTTATGGCGGCGTTCAGTGGATGTGAGTGCATCGCTAAAAGAGTCGAGCCTGTTTCTTTAGCTCGTTCTTCTTCCACAGAGCCAGACGGTCGAAATCCTCCACTGTCATACCAAACACTTGCAGAAACTCCTCTGGGGACAGGTGACGCTGAAAACACAGAGACAACACACGGTTATAGGTCCAACATTGATCTATCACACACTGTTTTATCAACAGGTAGATACTGTTGAGAACATCAAGGTTAAATCCCATTTAATATTTGTTCAAGTAAACATTCAGTGATTTTACATATGTGATGGGCAGTAACTGATGACTTCAATATGTAATATGAAGTCATGCATTACAAAGAACTCCTCAGCTTAAACTGATGTGATTGCCTTTTTCATTAATGCTTAGTGTGAGGGAGTACAACTTAACTTAAAGTCCAGTCATTGCAACAGCTACTCATCCCAGTCATGCTTCATTTGGGGCTCGATTTGTTCACTGTGTTAATTTCAAAGTTGGTTGATTTGCAAATGTTGCCACAGGACTCACTTATCTTTTAGAGATGGAGGTTGTTTCTCCATACTGGGACGTCTGGAGTTCTGCTACTGTCTGGATGGTCAATCCTCCACTAAGGAGGTTATGTTGTCATTTGTGTTACTTTGTCTCTCTGTCGGTTATTTAGCAGGATTACACAAAAACCACTGGAAGGACTAGCACTAAAGTTGGTGGAAGGATATGGTGTGGGTCAGGGAAGATCCATTTCAATTTGTGTGAATTTAGTGTGAAGTCAGGGGGCAGATAAAACAAAACATTGTGAGATAGGGTGTTTTTAACATTTCAGTTCGGTTCAAAGAATATTTCATGGATCTTGATGAAAAAAATCTGTCTTGTTTAGGAGAATGATATTCAGAGTTTGTGCAATTTGGTGCAGACCCAAATAAAATCTGGATGAAGTGAATCTAAATGTGGTTTCAAGGGGACTGAAGGTACTGTATGTTCTCTACTGAGAGTCATTCCACGTAGTTTCTACATGTCTAAACAGCCGACAGCTGAGTTAAGAAAGTACATTTTATCTTATTTAATTCCACTGCTGGACACTGAGTACAGCAATTCCCTCTATAGGGGTAAGGAGTAAATAATTTACTGCTAGCTTTAAGTCAGTTTTCTAAGGCCAAAAACTAAATTAAGATAAAAAGAGAATATACAAAGGTGTCTATATGTTAAAATTAACAACAAATATTATTAAATATATAAGTTAAATTAGAATTGTTCTGTTTTCATTTTAGAAGACTTTGGTTTTAGGCTTGTCAGTCCTTTCTTACATGGGTGTGGTTCTGCTGGGGACTTCAGTGTCTCTAAAACCTTGGCAACCAGTTTGAAACTGGACCCAGGCCAACGTCTTCGCAGCACAGTTGAGCCTGAGGACATATTCATAACTCACCTCCAGTCTGGCTCTGTCTACGTCTTTGGGCAGCCTGTTGCGCCCCCTGGTGGTGACAATGAGGGCTTCATAGGGGTAAACCTGCAGGGAAGGAGAGGCAGCAATGCTTAATCAGACTTCAGGGACAAGGTTACAACAAGACTTGGCTGACATGCTCGCATGGAATTAAATAATTAAGTAATTATGTTAAAACCTTACCTTGTACTCTGCTGGGAGAGAAAAAAACAGAGTCAAGTCAGTACAAGAGAAGAAAAGCAGCTTTGAATTAATTGCTTCAATCTAATAAGTGTTAGGTGATTTAAATGTATATTAAATTACCTCTGCTTCCCCAGTTGACCTCACTGCCACTGTCGTACTGGTACTGGTAGCAGTCTGCACTCTGAGGCTGCACATGCAAAATGGGACCGTTCAATAAGAGCAGCCAGAAGTAGGACAAAGATAAGCAGATGCATAAGAAGACATTCCGTTTTAAAAGTAAAAGTTGGATCAGAAATACATTAAGTCACAACAAATGAAAAGCTTATCATGTCACGTGTTACACGCTGCAGTCTTACCCTCTGGAGGCCATTGCGTCTATATCCTGGTAGTGAGGCCGACTTACAAACAAAATCTAAAACACAGAAAGCAGATGTAAAATACTAACGAAATAGTTGCTAAAATCTTCATCCAATTTGTTACAATTGATTGTCTCAGATAACAGTGACTAGATAATGCCAGAAGATGGCGCTCATGACTAACTAAAATATCCCAATGTTCCAGATGCGTGCACATAACACTGGAGTAACCAGTTCATCAAACATTTAAAAGCAGCTATAGAATATTCATATAAATTATAAACTCACCACTGTCAGTGCTGTACTGAGAGCGTGGAGCTGTGAAATAAAGAAATCATACAGTTATGTATATATGGCATCTTCCTTATTGCACAACAACACAAAAGCTGCAGCATCTCTAATCTTCCCTGCTCTCCCCATCTTTCTCTGTAATTTTGATTAAACTCCCTAAAATATATTCAGAAAATTGCTGAAGAGATTTGACAGCCATCTGTCGAGTTTGAGGCTTAACAAAGAAACAGAAGAGGAGCAAGTTGGGCTCCCGTCAAGGCCTGGGAGGAATACAAAACATCAAAGTGGCAATAAGGCAGAAAGAGGCCAAGACTGGTTCAGGGGGAAAAAAAACTGAAAAACATACAATCACACCAGCACAAAAAAAACAGACCACACACTCCCACCATCTAATCGCACCACACAGCTTGTCTGGTTACAAGCCTTTGTTGCCTTTCAACCGCAGCCAGCAGAGTCCTGTTCGGTTGTGTTCCCTCCCATCTGAGAAACAGCTTTAATGAGAGATCTTACCGCTCATAAATAAAACAGGATGTGGGACACCAGCTGTGAGAGTGAGAGAGGGAGGTACACATAGATACACGGATAGACGGATGCATAGATGGAGAGGTAAGAAAGTAGAGGGCAATTTCAGGAGAGGGTGGAAGAAGAGAAAAAGATGAGAGATGGGAGAAAGAGATGGGAGAAAGAGATGGAGCGAGGGAGTGAAACCAAGTATGTAAAGGGGGGGACAGTTGGATGGAGATGAAGACAGACTGGTGTCTGAGCGTCAGAGGAAGAAATAGCTTCCCCACTACGCTGCGAGACCAGCGAAGCTTACGAACAGAAACAACTCTGGTGGATTCACATCTGGCAAGTGTGAACACCTGGTTGAACGCTCCGTAGCTTAAAACGCTCAGAATGATCAGATATCCTCAAAACGATGGCGGGGCACATCTGGTGCTGCTGCCGCTGCCGGGCCACAACAGGTTTGGCAGCAGCTGTTCTCCAATCACAGCTTCTTTCCACGTCAATAAACCACCCGGCCTGCAGCAGCCATGACCCTGTCTGACCTGCATCCACAACCCCGCCGCCCTTGCCTCAAACCCTGATGACAGTATATGTGGAGGCTCATAAAAAGGCTGCACGTGACGTGACGTGCTGTTCATCAACTTGCAGGAACAGACAAAAGAGGGAGAGGCATAGGGGGCAGGGTGGATCCTTACAGCCATTGACAGTGTTGTTGTACGCCGTGGTACCGTAGCCTGTGGTGTTGAGCGCTTCCTTGCTCCCGCAACGAGAATTCCTCGCACTGCCCCAGGGGTCATTGTCATAGGAACCAGATCTGGCTTTCATCTCCTCCTTGAGGATCATCCTCCCAATGCCACTCCCAATCTGAGAGCAAAAAGAACAAGGAAAAGAGGGAGACGGAGGGGGTAAAAAATGGAGGGATACATTAGGGAAAACTACTAATTTAATGTACTGTGATTGCAAAGCTGGTGAGAGAAGCAAAAAGGAAGGTTGTTTAAGTGCCATACAAAGAAAAGGAGGTGCGTTACTTATGGGTGTTTCTGAGGAGGGGCTTTTCTTCATGTTGGAGAAAGTGAGACATAAAATAATGAAGTTCTTACTCTTTGAAGACTGTGACTCCAACTCTCTTCATCTCCTCCTGTCGAGAAGCGTCTTCTCGGAGCGCGATAGGCTGAGCGAGCAAAGAGATGAAAGAGATTCCCTTGTTTGAATATAGAGCTCAGAGTGGAACGAAGTAACAGAGTGGGTGAGTGAATAAATATGACAACACAGACTTACAAAATCAACTGCACTCCTACAGTATGTCTGTGTTTGGTCCAGTGGAAAATGAAAAAAAATTATGGGAGTTAACTGCTCAGCTTGTCACTCTAAACTCATTGAAATGATCCTTCCTACCCTTGGGGGAGCTGCTGTAGGGGTAGTAGTCACACTCTGACTGGGTGTATGGCTCAGGAGAGTAGGTGGACAGCCTGGAGGATCTGAGGATGTCCTCGCTGGTCCTGCTTTTGGTGGCTGCATCCAAGTGATTGTCTGTGAAGAAAGGGATGAGTTAAGAGAGAAAAGAAAAGCAGACAGGACCAAATTCTGGAAAAGAATAGTTTGGCATTTTGGGAAATATGAGGAGGAAGCTGGAGGAGGAAGGCTACTGTAAAAGGAAACGGAGAAACACAAGCACGTCTGAAGCTCTGTAAATAACATGTCATGTTTGTGTAAAGGAGACACATGATGCTTTTTCTTTTCCGTGTGCATCGTGTGTAGGTTCTTGTGTATTGTAAAAGTATTAGAAAAATGTATTCCAATAAGCACGTCCGTCATTCCTTCAAACAAAGACAGGTAAAGCAACATTTCATACGAAAAAAACTGACAAGTTGCATGAAGTCACTGTGCTCGATTTTTGAAAATATTAAACAACTCTATATAGTGTCTTAGTTGGATTAATCAGCGAACTTTAAGAGGGGATGATGGGCAGATTTGAATAAGTTAAATACGGGCAGACTTGCTGTTTCCAGTTTTCATGCTAAGGGACAAACATGAGATACAATTTTACTGGTGATTATGTGCCAGACTATTTCAAGTCATCCTGGTTTTTGTATGGATTAAACCAACAAGATAAAACATTTGAAACAGAGGTTTCTGTTACACAACTTGTTGTTTTCTCTTGTTTCCAGTCTTTATGCTAACCTTAACTATACGTATTCTGACTCATTATAAGTTTCCATAAATAGGGAGACATGACGGTGGCATTTATCTTCTTGTCTAACTCTTACCAATAAGTTCACATCTCGTTGGTTTAACTTTTTAGAAAAATGTTGAACTGAAAAATTAAAAGATTTATGCACCATAATATTTTCAATCACCCTGGTTTTGTATAACAAGATATAAAATGTCAACCAGTGAGCACTACAGGTATTGCAACATGGATTTAGTTATTATTTTCAAAGGTTACACTGCTCCCTTGCTTCCAGACTTTATGCAAACCTAAACTCAACGTATCCTGACTCCATATTACTTCATATTAATGGAGAGACATGATAGTGGTATTGATCTTCTCACAAAGCTCTCAGCAAGAAATCGAATCCGTGTATTTCCCAAAATACCAAACTATTGTCATAAGACTGTCACTGCAGTGTGTTCAGGAGTAAAAATGTGACAATGAACATCACAACAGCGAGAGATTTACATCATCCCACCATTCCTGTCAGAGAAGATCAATATTTCAGCCAGCAGTGTGAAAATAGTCAGTATTAACGTGAGTTCAGTTACTGCTCAGCCTGCGGCATTCAGTCGCTTCATGAGTGGTGTGAGGCGATGATATTGATGCCTCTCTGCACTAAAGCACAGTCAATGGAAGTCAATGGGGGTGACATGCAATGTAATTCCAGATAGATCGTTCTTCACTCTGTTAGCCATTAGCCATGCCGGCCCCAGTCCATGATCCATTGAATTCCTATACACATGATGCACCATGACACCAGCGGCAGATGTTCCCATCTTCTTCTTTCACTGGGCGTATGGTTGTACAATATACTGACACATGGGATAACAAACACTGAACACGTACAGACGGACATGTGAGTTATCTTTTCTACGGACAGTGAGTGAAACAGCGAGAGGAAGGAGATACTTACAGCGGCAAGGTCACCGGGTAAAGTGGAGCAGAAGGTGAAGGGAAGTGAATAAAAGTGATTGGGTGCAATAAAAAAAGAGGTAAGAAAGAAAAAGGGAAATATTATTGGAGAGTCCCAGAGGGAGATGTGACAATGTGAATGATTTGCTACCCGTACAGAGCTCAAGGACACACTCAGCAAAACCGTGGTGGTGTTATAAAGACTCTTTCCTATACAGGTAGCAAACTTGTTAACTAATTAGTACGCAACGGGCCATTGATGTGCACAGCAACTCCAAATGTCTGTTGTGAATTTAAATCAATCATGTTTAGTGCTGAAACAAGAGGAAATAATTATCAGGTCCGTTCAGGAAGACATTAAGTACAAGCAGGGATCAATTTGACTGATGGAGAAGTGTTGGCTGAATGTCAGAGTTTTAACAAGGTTTGTTGAACTTGCTGTTTGCAGCAGATGCTGAAGGTTCATTACTTCCTATGACGCATTATGGCCAGTGATGTACTAATTGTAGCTGAGTAACAACGAAGGGTGAGGGTGTCTATGCACAGATCGACATGGTTCACTAACTAACCCACAAATACGAACACACACGGTACAGAGCAACATGCAGGACAACAACAAAGATAAACTATCCTCCATCAGGGGCTCTGAAGTCTTGTGACTGAACTGAAAGTCCCACTGTAACGTGACAAGGGGATAGTGAATCTTTTCTTATAAATGTTTATACTCAATGCACGCGATCAAGATGGCCGAACTCCATTTAAGTTTAATGACTTGTAAAAAGGAGAGAGGCAAAAATAGCGTCTTGTGTTAACAGCGCTGCCATGCTGTCTGACTGAGCGACAAAATCCACACAATTAAGAAATCAGACTTCCCCTTTCGCATGCTCTCGTCTGTTTTTGAGCACAACAGTTCTCTGCAAATTCCTTTAAAAACACAACCACACTATCCAGTAAAACACACACTGGTCGCTGGCTAACCAGGTTAGACTTAGAAAATAAAAAGAAGTCTCCACAGTAAATATAAATTCAAGTTTATAAATTCCACTGCGCTTTGTTGCACTGCTTTGTTCTATCCTGCAGAATTGTGGGTCCTCAGAGTCTAAAGTACTCAACATTTGTCACGCCTGAGCAACCTTTCCTTCATTCACGGCCTATTCCAGCCCTATTTGCTGAACCTGTCGTGCTGTGTGGGGTCTGCACGCAGCAGCAGGCATGCACGCTAAATGTCGCTCCTTTACATTCCTAGTGCAACAAGTCCATTTAATCGTTATCATCAATTTTAGAACAAGTGGCACGAGTCGAACTCTATTTCATTTGCACATTTTAGATCAATTCCATTGATCTAGTTTTGTTTGACGGCTTCAATTTCAATCATAAGTGGGACATCAATACTAATCAATGCTGAAGCACAAGGGGCTGCTGAAGAACATCGACAGGTCTGTGAACACATCTACACGGAGAACTCAAACACAGCATGACTAAACTGACAGCAGGACAGGCAGGCTAAGGCGGGGCTAACTGCACTGTACCCGTTCTCTGATAGATAGGAGGCTTCCTGTAGATGTTGGGGTCCCCTGTGGCTGAGGAGAGAAAGAGGAGATGAAGAGGTGACACGTGGAGGAGCGAGAGAAGGAGGTGATGTGAGTTTTTGGCGAGGTGATGGGACGAAAGAAGGAGAGACGGTGGAGGTAGATTGTTTTAAAGGAAGGTAAAGACGCAGTGTGAGGGGAAGAATATGCCAGAGCAATTATGATCTGTATAAAAATACGAGATAGTCACATATGTACACCCCCGCCTTCCCACGGAACTTAAAGTGACCTTTCTGAATAATTTGCATTAGTGAGTAATGGCTGATGAAATCTTCCAGGGGCCGTATAGGTCTACATGAGAGTGTGTAAGGCGATGAGGGGATGAGGAGTTCCTACCTGGTACATGAAAATGTTTAGGGGGCTGGTTTGTGGTGGGTGTGCTTGACCGGCCCTCTTGGCTGTAATAAGGTGAACTCCTGCCACTCTCAGAGCCTGCAGCCAGCCACAGCCAATCACAGCAAAGGAAACGTGAGCGGGAAAGAGAGGACCTCGATACATGCAGATGAAAACTGAACAGCCTAAACATTCACTCATATTATAAAAGTGACATCAGGGAACTTTTCCACTTGTGTAATGACAGGTTATTGACTTGCCTGTGGTTATTACAGTGTCAATGCACATGTGCAAGAGTTATATGAAATGACAGCAACGGAGCAACTGAGCGTATGAGTTAGCCAAACAAGTATTTAAGGAGAAGTGAAACGACACTCTGCCCTAATATGGCAGATTTGTTGATACTGATATAAGGGCATATTTGTTGCCTATACTAGAGGTAATGGCAATCTCATGGACATGAAAAGCAATTTTAACCTCACGACACAACTTCAAAGGTGCTGGTAAGTAACTGGATTTTGTAAACTTTAACCAGAACCACATTAGCTTCCAGGCCAGTTTTCAGTCATTAACTAAGCTAAGTGGCTGCTGCCTTTAGCTTCCTGCTAAATGGACAGATTTTAGAGTAGTATCAATCATCTCATCTAATTCTCTCACAACATTTTAAATAATCCTTTTATTGACCTCTCTTAAATAAAAGTAAAATTCAGAAACTTGGTGGGTGCTTTAACCTTTTTAAATGTACATCTCACATTGCAAATGTCATGATCCAGTTGATTTAGTATGTTAATTCAACAGACTCATGCTAAGGTTATAAGCAGAAATTTTCCTCGACTCACCAGGGTAGACATAGTGCTGTGGAGAGCGAGGCATGATGGGTGACATGCCTTGACGACTATACGTCGGTGAGTCAATGTAACCTGGACTGGAGCACCGCCTCTGCTTTATATCCAGGCTGTCATAGTCCTATAAAGACAAAGAAGAAATATGAGTCTTGAGAGAAAAGCTAGGGGCAGCGGGGAGACAGTGAGCTTAGTGACAGGTCAAAATGAGCTCACTTGTTTAAACTCGTCCTGTAAGTGCTCTGCTAATTACCCCGGGAGGAAGAATGCTTACCTGAGAGTACGGAGAGAGCGTCCCGAGCGACTGGAGAACCAGCAGAGAGAATAGAATTGTTATTTGCACTTTTGCAAAGGAGGGGATGAAATATTATACATCACATGTCATCTTTATTAACAGGAGAAAAAGAAAAAAACAGTCTTCAATGCAACATTTTTGTTGGAGTTTGCTGCATGGAACAAAGATGTATTATTCTAAGGTCTGTGTTAAATTCACTACTTAATTATTTAAATCTCTTTGGTTTAATCAGTGGATACATTGGCTTCATTAGGGAGATTTAGAGGTGATGGTGTGTAAAGATGTATTTTTTATTCAGTAGTACATCTCCAAAAAAGTCAAATTATTCCATTTGTAATGAGTCAGATATAAAGCTGAATTATTTGCATATTGCAAAAGTCCATAATCTGTAAATTCAAACAAAGACTAGAAAATATACACAAAAAGTTCAAGCTCATTATTTAAAGTTATTTACCAGACCTCTTGAAGAAATACCCACTATTTTAACAGAAGTTGAGTTAAACAAAATTTTCCTCTTGATTTAAATCCCAATGATTATGTCCACTCTAGCAAAAAGCACAAAGTTCACCATGTTTTATGGACAACAAGATTCTCAAGTTGATAGCTGAGTAAATACTTCCAGTAAATGTTGTACCTTGGCAAATCATATGCTTTCAATCAGTTTTCCATCACAATTTCCAGTTTGTCTGAATCGCAATTTACCAAAATAAAAGAGATTTTCTTCTCAATTAATAACAAATACCACATAATTAAGTGTGATGAACACATACACTTCAACTGCACCTAAAAAAAACTTTCTTCTGCAGTGCTGAGACCAATGTTTGGCCTGGAGTGTGTGACAGTAGTACCTCCCCATAGCTGTAAGTGTCTAGCCTGTCATCAGACGTGTATCTGTGGTAGGGCTGGTATGAGGAGGATATGAGGTCTGGCTGTTGGACCTCGTATATGGCCTTGATCTTTGGCAGGGCAGCTAGGTCCTTATAATCTAGGATCTCATTCTCCACTCTGGCCTGGAGAGAGGACAAATACACAATACATACACCCACCACAGACATCAAGCAGAGCAACAACACCCAACATTAACCACATGGACGATGCACAGTAACAAAGTAGAATGGAAACTCTAGCAGTTTAGTGATGAAGCACACGCACGGCTGCACATGCATATGCAGTTTTGGCATGTGTGTGCACTCACCAAAATTGCATATGTATGCTGTAGAACCTGACAGTAGCTGTTGACCTTCAGGAGCTCAGCATGTATGAACATTTACTAAAGCAAAGCAGAGTGAGGATAAACGAGAGCATGCTTACACTGCATTCCTCCCTCATCCATCACCTTAAACAGAAAGGTCATTGATTATGAGACGAGAGCGGGGCAGGGCCGAGCAGAGAGAGCAGACTCCTGCTCGCATGCAGAAAACACTTGACATGCTAATACTGGAGACGTGCATTAACACTCAGCCAGCAGAATACAATTAGACCATGTTCCACATCTGACTGAAGCTTTGTTACCACCACCAAGGAACTAATGTTTTCACCCCTGTCTGTTTATTAGTTTGTTTCTTTGTCAGTAGGGTTACACAAAAACTACTGAATGAATTACTATGAAACACATTGGAAGGATGGGACATGGACCCAGAAAGAGCCCATTCAGTTTTGGTACATCAGACTCAAACCAAGGAGCCGATGTGGGATTTTATTTTTCACTTTCTTTAACACTGCAGGATTTCTAAAATGTTTGTTGATTTCTCAATAATTTCTCAATAATTCAGTAACTTGGTGCGGATGCAAATACAAATTCTGATCTAGTGAATTTGAATGTTGACTTTTGAACATTGGCGGAGGTATTGACTCCACTGAGTTGCATTCTAGTTTTTGAAATGGAACTGGTCTAACTGGTGTGCTCAGATTGATAATCTCATAAACCTGGCATGTGCCTTTTCTCACACACACACACATGCACACAGGGTGCGTATGTTAAGAAGACATTTGATGAAATATAAAAGTTGAATTAAAAAATGAAAAGCCTTTATCACTGAAGCTTTATAATTAAAAAAAATTCCACAGAGTTCTTCCTCAGAATTCCAATCCTCAGGAAAACCAATTAACGTTAATAGCGCAGGACCAAAACCCTGAGGAAGATCATCCTGCAGACAACACATGTTGGTCTGGTAGAATTGGTAGTGTATATTTATTTATATCTTGCACTTTAATAAAGCACCCTAATGTGATTTCATTGATGATTTCACTCCCTTACAGACAGTATTTAAACTGCAAGTGCATTGGGAGTGCCTACTTTACCAGCTTGGTGTTTGATACATTTCACCCACTGGTGGCACTAAAGGGTTCAACAAAGTTAACAGGAGACATCCTCTGTGGGACTCTGAGTTTTGGTACAACAACAGTTGTAGAGAAGTCTCAGTCTGATGCTGCCATCCCCAGAGCCACACTATCAGAAACTTTCATTTTAATCCAGATTCAGCCGAGTTAGAATCTCAATTTCTGAATGTTTTACGACTTGCAAATATCAATACATTGATGACTAGAGATGATCATCATAATTACTAAGTAACACATTTGTATTTTGTTAATCTTGATTTGGTGATGAGAAAAAATCGGGAAAAAGAAGGAGACCAATATGTCTTAGTGTGTTTTAAATTTCCCCACATATTTTTAACCCCAGCCACATCACATGACAACAGAGCAGGAAGAACACAGACAAGTGAACAGGCCAAGGGAGTGAGCAGTGTTTCAGGTTGCTGCCTAACCACTCTCGCCTATGGGTAGTGCTGGTGTCTCTGGTGTAGCAGTTGTGCTTTTAAGGGGAAGCTCGTGCTGGTGGCAGCTCAAAAGAGGGCTGAAAGCTGCAGACACACAGGTTACTTACACATATAACCCTGCTGGGAGAGCCCACTGACGAGCCCGGTGGAGAGATGGAGGTTTCTGACAGGCGTCTGTGCTGTGAGATACAAACACACAAAAGTAGAGGTGGGGGAAGCGCGCGTTTTTTAATTTTATTCAAACATTAATTTAAAATTCTGTCTCACCCTCAGTCTCCTCTCTGCTCTGGCTGCTTGCTTGCATAATGGGTGCCACACCTCGCATCCTGAAGAAGAGAGAGACATGGTGTTGGGTGTTCCTACATACCACACATTTGTCTACACTGGCGTGTGTGTGTGTGTGTGTGTGTGTGTGTGTGTGTGTGTGTGTGTGTGTGTGGGTGTGTATGTGTGCATGTGTGTGTGTGCAGCTATCTTTTCCTCATATTCGGACCCACCTTTAATGGGTTGTTTGGGGGTTAAGACTTAGGGTTAAGGTTAGAATTAGATTTAGGTTAGGTTAAGGGTTAGGAGCTAGCGAATGCATTATGCCAATGAGCGTCCTCACTCAGATAGAAGTACAAACATGTCTGGGTGTATGAGTGTGTGTGTCAGTGAGCGGATGCATTGGCATCGAGTTTCACCTGTCAGGTACATTTCCTCTCCCTCTTTAAACATCATGTTACAGCGGACACAGCGGGCGCAGGTCGGATGGTACTGTTTCCCTCCAGCCTGAAGGACAGAAGATAAAAGAAGCTGGTGTGACTGAACATGTGTTATCATTTTAAACAGCAGGTCAGCATCTATATATCTTTTCTGCTGTATATCACCTGACCACCACTGGCCTAATTATATATACAGACATTATTGTGCAGCCTGTAGCTGTTTCATCAGCATGCAGCAATCACATGATTGTGCCCACTATCCATTCTCCCCCACGCCATAAATAGAGCAAAGATCCCTGTAGGTCAGTCACATGAAGAAGAGTGTTGGAGAGTATGTAGGAGTGTGTGTGGGAGAAGCAGAGATAGTAGGTAGCCATGTAAGTGAAGGACATAAGAGTCTGATGCATGTCCTTGGACATTCAGTGGGACCCCGAGGGACCACAAGCCAAAAACAATGGACGCAGTGGAAATGGACACGTGAAATGATGCAGTGTGATGTCACAGAGATGCGCTTGTCCATTAGTCAGCTTCACTGTCGAGATGTCTCACACGTGTCCGACGACTGAGGCGTGGCCCCCGTCCCATCACCTCTACCTTCCCTGACACACCATTAGAGAATTTCTATTAATAGACGCACCGCTGACAAGAGGTGTGTCAAGGAGACCTGAGCGGCTTTACCCGAACAGAACCAGTGTGTCTGACTGTGTGCGGTGGTGTTATGTCATTTTCCCCCTGTCTGTCTCAGGTTACCCTGAAAGGAAAGCCAGCAGAGGATGCAGCACTTCCGTCTCCTGCCTTCCGAGCAGCAGCGTGTTTACCGTCTGTGGTCGCATAGGTATCAGCTCAGCGACTGCTGTTACCATTTCTAATGAGGCGCCCATTCTCCCCGCTGACATTAATTGGCTGCTATATTTATTGGCAATGAAGGAGTGAGGAGGAGGAGGAGAAAAGAAGAGAAAGAAAGGTTCTGTGCTGCTCTGTCTTCTACTTCCTCTCTTTTTGTCTCCCTGTCTCCGCCTTTTCTAAAACAGCTTGTTACACTAACAACTTTTGGCTCTGGAAAGTTGGGCAGAAGAGGGAACAAGTCTAATCATCAACAGAGTCACAAACACAGACAGATTAGTCTGGATTTTCAGTAGTGGAAAGTTACTGAGAGCATTTACTGAAGTACAGTACTTTAGTACAACAGGGGTACAACTTTAAGAATTTGAGAAGTGACTTTATATTTTAAGTTTTTTTTTTCACCTCAAACTTGAAAAGCACAATTAAAGTACTGTCACTTCATGCAATAAACAGGTAGAGCTAAAACAATGAGTTGATTTATTGATCTGACTGACAACTCTTATGACAATGGTTTGTGTTATTTTTCAAGCAAAATATTTAATAGAGGAGAATCCCCTTCTTTCTATTAGGTTTTCACTTCTGGCAAGGAGGTTTTGTTTTCGTCTGCGTTTATTTTTGTTAGTTTTTGTTGTTTGTTATTTAGCAGGATTACGCAAAAACTACCTGTCTGATTTCCTCAGAACTTGGTGGAAGGATGCAGTACAAGTCAGAGAAGAATCCATAAGTCAAAAAATGTTTTAGTTAAAATGTGACTAATAGAAATGCAGCTGGGAAAGTGCCAACACATGACATCTATATATTATTCTCATCCTAAATGTAAATGTCTGAGGAGGGAGCGTGTCAAATCAATCGCACGCTGGATTTTAAAGAAGTGATATCATTATGATATCACAATTTGACAGGCAAAAAGAATGAAGCTACGCACACAAGCATTTGCACATTGAGTGAGTGAGAGAGAGAGAGAGAGAGAGAGAGAGAGAGAGAGAGAGAGAGAGAGATAAAGGCTGAAATGTCCCATGTCTATAAATAGTCCAGAGAGGCTGACAGTCAGGAACAAAGCACTTTACACCAGACATTCTGACAAGCTAGAGGAGTGCAGGGACAACAAGGCCCAGTGTGTGTGTGTGTGTGTGTGTGTGTGTGTGTGTGTTCCCGTCTGTCTAGTAAATCTTTATATGTCCTATTCTCAGGAACCATGCAGTTGACAGAAGACTTCATCCAGAGACTCTTCCAAAACATTTAATTATCATCTGCACTTTATCACTCCAATCGTTATTTCCCCTTCACGTCTTCCCTTCGTCCATCTCGGCCTCTTCCTGGATCTTCCATTAAAAATTGCTTCAGTGTAACAGCATGCAATGTGCAAATGTGATTTTCAGTTTTAATCATTTCCAAGTTTTCCCCTTCACTCTTTCCTCTCAGTTCTTTTTATGGCTTCTTTTCCTCTCAACGGCTTTCACATATTTTTGCCTGCTTTCACTGCAGCTCGACCGTGGTGCTCCTCCAGTCTGCTTTCTGTAGTGTCCTTGGGCAAGATAATGAACTGCATCTTGTGCTTTAACTGTATAACTATACAAAATACAGTCCACTTACCGGTGAACAGTTCACAGTGAATCTGTGCTTGTGGACCTCTGCTGGATCACACTTACAAACTGTAGCTGAACTTGTTTTGGTTTAGAAAAGCAGGACAGACATTTTTTTTTGTTATCACCCCCCAATCTTAAGTCGCTCCCTTCCCAAAGCACAGCGAGAATTAGACTGAGCTGAGGATGAAATGCGACTGCTCATTTCTGATAACACTATTTACGCTCGGTTACGAAAGTCCATGCAGTTTCGATTCCTTTATTTTTGTGCAGCTCAATCTATGTTAGAACCATCTCATGTATGAATCCACGCTCACCTCCAGAACCCTTCCACTGATGTATCTGCTGCAGGTCTCACATTTCACCCCGTACTGGGCGTGGTAATCTGCCTCACAGTATGGCACTCCATCTCTGTAATATAGAAAGTATGAATGAAGCTGCCGTAGCGTGTCAAACGCACAGTTTACCACTTCTGGAGAAAAACTAGATATGAAGAATATCAAAGATAATCGTTTTTTTGCAACTCACTTGCTGATGTATTCTCCTGTGAGGACCATGTTGCAGGTCCGACATCTGAAGCAGCTCACGTGCCACTGTTTCTCCAACGCCAGGAGAGACTGACCCTGCTTGATCTCGGCTCCACATCCAGCACAGTCTGGAGAGAACCAAAATGAAGGTGCGATAAAAAGAATAGTGACCAAAAGACAGAGGTGGCAAAAGTACACAATTCTTAAGCAGAAGTACAGATAATGGAAAACACTGTTTGACTTAGACTACCTTTATAATATGTATTATTATAAAATAGAAACAATAAACTAAAAATAAGCTTTCCTCATTTTCTTCCGAGTTGTACGAGTTGGCTCTTATGCCAGGTCACTGACATAAGAGCCACGCCTCGTTTCCACGGTTGAGTATCCTCCCCGTTACGAAGGCTGCGCATGATATGCAATGACAAGGAATCGTCTTTTCTTGAAATCTGCCTTGATGTTGGTAAGGCAGCCCCGATGATGCGAAATTTAAAAAAGAAAACAGATAATCCCCCTCAAATGCCTAAACAACGAGCCTATTTTGAAAATACAAATATTTGTTTTAAAATATAGGGAGGAAAATATAAAGTCAACCAAACTTCAAAATTATAAGTAATATCTGAAAAATTCACTTAAGTAAGGTAACAAAGTATTTGTACTTCTTAACATCATATCTCTGCCAAAGGATGAATGAGTAAAGAAAGGAAAAGGAGAAGGATGCCAAAAGAAAAGAGGACATATAGAAGCAGCAGAAAGAGAGAAATTGAGTGCGCCACAGTGTAATTGTACATCTTCAAACAGCCCCTGTGCTACGAAGTGTAGTTTTCTTCCCCTTTAACACAACCACCTCCTTAATCAATAGCTGGTCTAATGCAGAGGTTGCTGAGCTGTGTGTTCTCTCCACTGTGAGCACCGTTTAACATGACTGAGTGCAGGCAGGAAGCAGATATCAGTGGAACAACCTCAGGGCATGAAATCCCCCTCATATGAGAATGTGTCTCTGTGTCCACACACACACACACACACACTAACTCTTGCTCCTCTCTCTGAGTGAGGATATTCATCGTTGTGTTACATTCCCTTGCCCCTTAACCTTCATAAATTAATAGCTAAACCAAACCCTAACCCTGCCCATAACCTAAATGCCTAAACCTAACCATCTTGGCCTGGCACCTAGAGATGCTCAACCTTTAATCAGTGCTTTTCAAACTCTTGCATGTAAAGAACCACTATTGACCAGGCTTTGGTCCCCATGAGGTCTACTGGTCCTGACAAGATCAGTGTTTATGTTGGAAGAGTCAGTAAATTCCTAATGTGTACACACACACACATGCACTGTATACAAACACACTCCACATTCCATTTCCCTCAGAACGACACCCCGGCAAGATTTATTGACCGAGGACAGCGACGAGGCTGAAAATGATGCTCGGCTTCAGGGTGTCAAAATTCTGAAAAAAGGGTCCATTTGTTTCTATTTGGAAGATGTTTGGCTCAGCTCAACCTTTTCTGACCCGGTCCACTGCCCCTGTGAGAAGCCTGGAGCCACAAGGGAGGCAGCACTTCACTTGGCGCTGTCAGCCAAGACAAACTGTGTTTGCAGTAAAAGAAAAACTGCAGTGCTGAGTAAAGTTTGCACAGACTAAATAAATCTAAGTGTCAGTCTGAGGTGATGGTGCTGAGTCTATGGGGCGAGGGTTTCAGCTCCAGACTGAGAGACACTACTGAGTCAGTATACAGTTCCTGTTTAAGCCACAGAATGATATCAGTATTGGATCCTCTGCAGTTATGTAACAGAGCTTGTGACCTGACATTATATGATACATAACAATTCACATTGAAGGAGAAATAACTGCTGGCCACACCCTAAAGGCCCCATGACAAGAAAAATACTCTTGTGTTAACTGTTCATTTATCTTTTATTTGCCAAATATGGAAAAAAAAAAAAAAGTATTTTTATATTAAAATGTTTAAAGAAATCCCTGTATTCTTTTTCTACAAATCAAACTGTTTTATGACTCATGCTGTTCTCAGGGGTGTTCAATGATAACGCTCCCTCCCTATGATTATAAATTCTGTTCCCCTGGCACTCCTACACTTTCCCATTCATTGATTAAATCTGCAGGCAAAGGTAGCAGTGAGAAGTCCTTGACAACAGAAAACAGTCATAATGACTGTCAATATTAAACTGCTGGTTATTGTCAACTCTGACACACATACAGCACTATGGTTGCTGCTTTGAATGCCAATCAATTCCCTAAAGCTTCTTGTTTTTTCCGAGCAGGCATAAATATTAAGGATCATATTGCACCCTGATTTGCATTTCACAGGATCTTTAATATAGAGATACAGCAGGAGTTTTTCTTTAGTATTACATCACTAAAGGAGGTGGGGCCAGATGTGGCCCATGTTCAACCTCTTGACCTCCATATTTATTCCTTTTTTAAATTTATTTACATGTTTTTATTCCTAAGGTTTTTGCGCATGCTTTTGTACTTTGCAAATTTTGCAGTTTCATATTTGTGTTTTCTTCCTTGACTTGGAATGTTTTCTCTATTATATGTACTTGGACATATTGTAAATGTAATTCCAAGTTACAATAAAGGTTGAGAATGTACTAATGTAAAAACTACTTTGGTTGTTCTCCCATATACAGTACAACGTCCTTTCCAACGTCACTGTTTAAAATGCGGAAACAAAATTCTCACAAAAAGAAATCTCAGCAGTCACAGTAGTGCAAATATAACTGCATTGTTTTAAAATATAATTTCAACATCATTTTCCTACTCACTGGTTCACTGCTTTCTCATACTTGCAAGTTGCTCTGGAAAGGTTTAACCTCCGCATGTCTATGCAACAGCAGTAACTTCCTGCTTTTTGTGATTTTGTGTCTTTGAATCCAAAGCTATGGCCAACAGCTGCTTAGCTTAGCTTAGCATGAAGCCCAACAAACAGGGTGAACTGTGAACTTTTGCCCAACAAAAGTCTGTTTCCACAAAACCACAATTTCCTGGTTTATTAGTGGATGATACAAACAAGATGTAGCATGTTAATTATTAAATATTAGGCTTTAACGATGTTGCTAGGTAGATACCGGTAGTTGCATTCAATCATGTTGCAGTCAATGTTAACACAATTAGCCCTCAGGCCACAGTGAAGCCCCCAATATAAAATGTATGATATGAAATGAGAAGAATTCCAGGCCTTAACAGTGTGTTGCATAATTCTTTGCAGATTTACTACATTCAGCAAGTCATTATCCATAATTTCAAAAATCCATATATATTTAATTTTTACATAAATTTTGAATTGAGATGAGAGTCATCCTTAGTACGAGCACATGAATGGGACATGAAACTTGATTAGGGTTATAAAATGTAATTCCTTTGCTTCATAACTGCTTAAATGAGGAAACCTTGATTTATGAATCTTTTCCACCAGGTTAATTCAGTATGTTTCTTCCATTCAAATCCCTTCAAATAATAACTTTGGCACTTGGCAAAGTGCATTTCCAACACTTTTCTATCCTCGGCTTCTATTTGCATTCTGCTTGTTTCACAAAATTATAGAGGAAGAGGCAGTAACAGCCAGTGCATTACATTAAGTGTCTGCACTCTGTGTCCCGTCTCATCGACTGCCTCCTCATAAGTCGGAGTGCTGAACATGTACCTGGGGAGCTGTTTGGATTTTATTCTCCTGAATAGAGCGATCTGGAAGGACAGTTACTCACTGTCTCTCTGCCATCTGTTATTACTGCACAGCTAGTGAGCGGCAGCCTGCTGTCTGCGTTCCACACTTCACAAATGATTCACTATCAATCACTATAGCTCTGTTGTGGGATAATACTTTGTCATTTTTCCTGCTTTGCACCAAATAGGAGACATCTGTGCTGCACATACCTGTATTATAAGGATATTTGTTTCATTATGTAAATTAATATTTATAATACAATATAATATACCACCAGTTGTGCATCAGATCCTCTGCATGTTAAGTGTTGACAGTAATGAATGAATGATGTGTCAGTTTGTGTTGCGTAATTGTCAGCTGGCACATCAGCTCGACAGGTCCGACCACTGATCTGACAGATACTTGATTAAGCTAAATGAGCTAAATGGGCCCCGTGGACACATCGCATTAAACTCGGCGCGCTGCAAGGCCTGGTGGTCCTAAACAGAGCGGACAGAGCAAGGCGGACGTGGGACTTACGGCTGGGCCCGTGGATCTTGATCGGTTCATTTGACTTGACGAGTTTGTGCGAGCACTGCTGGCACACGCAGTTCTTTCCGCTGAACGTCACCCGGTCTCCGATGGGGAAGGGTTTACTGAGGAGGGAAAAAACAAATCAAGAGAGAAAGAGAGAGTGAGAGAGAGAGAATTAGAAAAACTGCACACAATAGGATGTAGAATTCCTGCAGCAATTCTGTGTGTTTACATTACATGGTAGTGCACACATGGAAATAACAAATGGGTACTGGCAGAAACATGATAGGGTGACAGACAGGCCACAATCCTGCAGACACAGGCTGCATATAGTCTGACTTCCTCTATGAACATGAAAATCCATTTCAGTCAACGGGTTAATAGGACGTTGACTGTGGCAGGAGCACCTGGCTGCTCTGTGATTAAAGAGACGATAATGTGCTGCTGCCACGGGCTTCTGAAAAGAATACTGGCTCTCTCATTGAGAATGAAAACTTATTAGGAAGACTGTGTGGCATGCATACTGATCCTAACTGCCTCTTTCTCTATCCGTCTGTCCGCCCAGCTCACTCCTCACACAGCTGTTGCCACCAGGGCACCGTTTTCCTCATCGCTTAAAAGCTAAGATATAGCAAAGAGAAGTAAACACACACACACACAAGCAGGCAGGCAGACAACACGACAGCGAAGCAAACATTTAATTTACCACATCATGGTACACTGTTTTGCCTCTCTCTTCCCTCTGCTTATTTGCGACGACAGATTGATTTCTTTATGACCAGGGGAGGATGTGAGAATGAATGTGGAGCTAAAAGGCTTAGGGAAGGCTGTTTAAAAGACATAGATGGCAGTAATCCTTTTATTCCCCTGCTGAGGCCTGGAGCTGGAGCCAAGGCCCAGAGGGAGGCTGGAGTCTCCAGCAGAGCTCACAGGAGAGCAGAACACACTGAGAGATGTACAGACACATGCAGGGGTAAAGGCTTGGGCAATGTATACAGTGCAACTGTGGAGGCCTTAGAACATCAGATTCTGTCTGAATGTGTGTTTGGGGTCCCAGTATTACTAATATAGAAGGGACATAAATCTGTTTACAGTCACATTATGGGGACAAAAATCAAGATTAAGTGACAAAATCAAGTATAATGCAGATCATTGAAAATTAAGGTGACAACATGTTTACGGTTAGGGTTAGAGTTAGGTTAGGGTTAAGGTTAAGTAAGGTAAAGTAAAGTAAGGTTACATTTAGGTTAATGTTAGGTAAGGTTTGGGTTAGGTTAGGTTAGGGTTAGGGTTAGGGTTAGGTTTGGGTTAAGGTTTTGTTTAGGTTAAGGTATGGGTATTTAGGCAACTAGTAACACTAATGTTTAAGGTTAGAGTAATTCTCCAGAAAATCTATGTCAGTCAATGTAATTCCCTCTGAAGACATGAGAGTGTGTGTGTGTGTGTGTGTGTGTGTGATTTCTAATTTTAGGGACAACCATGCATAAAACAGAAAGGACAAACAAGTGTGCAGCAACATTTCAGCATCTCACAAATTATACAACAAATAAAACTCTGGTTTTACTGCTTCTTGTCACAACACTCTTACAGACCCCGGGCATCAGATGCTCTGTGGAGGACAGATGTCCCAAAATCTGAGCCAAAGTTTGAGTTAACATATGCTGAGCGTCCAGAGACTCCAACCACCAGCCAAGTTATTCCAATTTCATACGAAGAGTGAATATATACGTTGTATGAATCTTTGTTCAAAAAAAAGGACACAGTGACCTTTGACCACCAAAATCTGAATCTGGTGAACACTGAAAGGATCATGTCTCTAGTGAAATTGATATTGAGATTATATAAAGTATATTTAAATCGAATAAGATATTTTCTATTAAGGGTGCATTTTGAATTCAGCCCTTCAGTTGTTTTTCGAAAAAGCTAAACATAGAAAAACAGAGCAGACCGAGTTTGTTTTTTCGAGGTTTGTATCCGCGTGTACTTTCAACCATGACATGCTAAATCTTTTACATATCTGAGTGCGTGATCGTAGCTATCGCAGTCTGCAGCTCAAACCGAGGGCACAAAACATCATGATGGTGCAGAAAAGTGAGTAAGGTCTGTATTTGACCTGTCTTTACCTGTGTGCTGCCCTTACTCCCTCAAGACCCGCTTGCCTTGTCAGCCTTTCTCAGCGCTTTAAAAATTCACTCTGTTTACATATTTAATGCCTGCTTTTTTTTTAACTGTCTACAGGAGTGAAACTATTTCTGGGTTTAGAGATATGCCCTATGGCTTTGATCACCGCTGCTTCTTCAAAACACAGAGGGAAAAGTAAAACTTGCTTTCTGCCTTCGTTAGGAGCTGAGGCTGTGATGACAAAGAGAAAAGAGGGACGATGATGGAGACGTAAAGGAAGGAGGTGGGATGATGATGATTAAGAGTAGGAAGATGATGACAGGAATAATGAGGAGGTAGATGAAGAGGAGGAGAAGAAAGACAGGAGGGGAGGATGAAGGGGAAAAATGAGAGGCAGCACAAGAAAGGGCTGTGAGGGATGTGACAGAGGGCAGTCAGAGCAGGAAGGAGGAGATTCACCCTTCGGCACCTTGCTGTCTCTTCCACATAAGCTGACACACACACACACACACACACACACACACACACACACACACACACACACACACACACACACACACATACACACACACACACACACACACAAACACACACACACACACGCACACACACACACACACACACACACACACACACACAAACACACACACACACACACACACACACACACACACACACACATCACTGTCAGCGCCAGGACTGCTCCACTGACTGTCTCCGGCCAGTTGGTGTCAGTTCAGTTTTCTCTGCCCACGGCTGCTGGGCATGACTGTGTGTTTATCAGCCAATGTCGAGCAAACACTAGTCTCCTGGAGCGAGGGAGGGAGGATAAGATCACTCTTATGTAAACCTCATGGGGACAAAAACACAGACAGACAGTGAGGTAGAGCGCGAGCAAGACAGGTGTTCCCACACACCATTCTTGTCACATGACACATCTGACTTTTTCTGAATGAAACTCGAAAGAGTGACAAGGAGAGTGAAACGATGAGACAGGAAGAGAGGCCACACTGGGTGCTGACTCTTAGTTTGTTCAGGAGCAGCTTAAAGTGAACACTGACGGGGGTCAGAGGAGGGATGGCCTACTTCTCCTCACTCCAACAGTGCGAAACACCGGGTCAGCTCTCTCTCTTTGGATTGTGCCAAGACTAAGCAAAACGACTGCTTCATCTTTCCAGTAAGACATTTGTCACAGACTACAGGACAGTACAGATAAACATGTGATGGAGTATTGGCAACGGTATAATAACCACACAGAATAAAGGATGCTGCAAATTGATGAATTTGTCTCAATGTAGCAAAATACAATCCCAAATAATGCTCATGTTGCCCCTGTGTTGCCCAACCAGCTGTAGCTTTGCACATGGAGGATTGTGTGTTTGTTAGCGTGTGCATAAGTGTATATATGTGGTGTGTGTGTGCGTGTATACCTGCAAACACTGCAAACAAAGCACTTGGGGTGGTACGTGCGTCCCAGTGCAGAGACCACCTCCCCTGTGATGAAGCTGTCACAGCTGTCGCAGCGTGTACCGTACAGACGCTGATAGTCTGCTGTGCAGATGTACTCTCCCTTCTTCTGGAAGAAGCCAGATTGTGCAAGATCACAGTTACACACTGTGGAGAGAACGGGGGGGGAGAGAGAGAGAGCAGGAAAGTTGAAACATATGGAAAAATCTGTGGGTATCAGAAATGGTATTTTTGGCATTAAAATGTCAAAACAAATCAAGATCTTCTGTCATGTGCTCTCAAAATAAAGTTCAGTAACTGAACATTCAGTGGTAATAAGTGTCTTACTACTACATGCCTCAGACCACATGTCTTGTGTTTTTTCAGAGTGAACACCCTCCTTTTCACGTTTGTGTGCATGTGCACTGGTGCTTTTTCGTGCTGTGTGTGTCTTGACACGTTAGCTGCTGGGAAGTTATTCAGCTTCAGACAGTGCTGAGCCAATTTGCTCTGATGAGAATATAATGATATAATCAGTGGAAAAGTCATTTGTGATAAATAATGTGAAGAAGTAGACAAAACAACCAAACGCAAGTTCCCAGCATCATCAGAACATCGACTACAGGCTCATTACGTAGCAATTGGAGAGACGCGGAAATCATTTGCTGTGTACGTGAAAGATGAGCATGTAGTTTGTGCACTTGTGCGTGTGTCTCTATATTGTATACCCTAAGCAAACAATGTGTGCTACAGCACTTTGCCGTGTAATTGAGAGTGGATTCCAGTGACAGTAACAGTATAGCTAAAAGGCATTTTCACGGATCAGTGGCCAATGTGGTTTCTGGTGTCTGGTTTCTACCTACACTCTGCGGTTACAAAGAGGAAGAGTTGACAGTTATTGTGACCTCCGGCTGGAGAAAATGCTGTGAGCTGACACACACAGGGCTCTGATGAAGGTCATATGCTGTGTCAAACAAATCCGTGCCTGCATGCATTAAGAGCTAAGTTTTATAATAGTGTCAAAAGGAGACCTATGATCTTTTTTCAGTTTTCTCCTTCCTTTGGTGGGTTTAGGTTTTTGTGTATTTAATAGTTCAGCAAAGTTAAAAAGCCCAAAGTCTGGACCTCAATGTGAAGTGATGTGACATCATCTGCATAATGCATGTTGAGCCGCTAGTCATGTTCAATTACAAGGCCAGGTAAAGCGAGGGTGGAGTCTGACATCTCAAGATCCAAGTTTCAATTCAGGATTCAGGACTTTATTGTCATGTGCACAACAATTCCATTTAGCAGTCGCTGGCAATTAAATGTTTGGGTCACACGCTTGCTTTCAGTCATGCTCAAAATGTTACACAAGAAAAAATAAAATAGAATATAGAAAATTAAATAAAACTTGTGTTCAAAGTTCAAAGTGTTCAAAAAAATATAATAAACTATACACCTAAAAAGTACTGCAAATATTATAATGAAAAGTACTGCAAATATTGTTATACACTGTATATTCATTTATGCACTGGTAGCGGTTGAGCAATCACAGCAGTGTGGGCCAACTTTAATTGAGCCAAAAAATTGGTTGGATTAGCTTCACTTAGCATACAGTACATACCACAAACATGAGGACAACTAGCCTGGTTCTGTCCAATGGCAACAAAATAGGCCCAAGGATCTAGATTTGTAGGACTTAGATAGAAGATATGTGCAAACTAGGGGACTTTAAAGAGGCTATTTGAATTGAGCTGGTTCACCCTGCTTCTGTTTAAAGATAAGAAAATCTCCTCCTCTCCATCTCCCAGTGTAGAACACAACATGGAAAATCAATTACCAGCCTAGCTGACCCTGTTGTTTTTGATAACAGATGTTGTTCAGTTTAATTCTGCATTTTATACAACTGCTTACATGCATAAGAGATTAACTTTTGTTTTTGAGCAACAACAAAGTGCTTCATGTGTACACAGGCACAGGCCTGTCCAGTGTACGTGAGTGGTCATGTGCTATGGGTTTTCAGTTGTGTGAATATGGATGTGGATTAATACTGATACAGAGCCGAGGTGCTAGTGTGGACAGAGATCATCGTTTAAGTTTGAAACACAGTTTTCAAAAGACAAAGTAGTACTATGGATATAGTCTGAATCCTCAACTGATTTCATGTTTTTCTTTTTTCCAAAAAGTTGGACTGTAATGAAGTGTCATACCCTATAAAGAAATAAACAATCCTGAAAACGGTCTCTTTACTGAATCCAAAACAGTAACGATTATCACAGCATTAAAAATGGAAATATAATCAACAGAGAAAAACTGTTATTCATGAGATTAACACTCAACACACGCCAGTTAATTAAATTAGTAAATAAACACAAATCCTCATTCTGCTTGTCGAGGAATGAATAACCTCGAATATCAACAACATACTGCGGATACATGGCTTCATACTGGTCATGTTTGACTGGAGCTGCTGCTGCTACAGGCGATACTTGGCTCCCTATGGCCACCAGATTTCAGTGTTCGCTGGCAGGCCGAATTTAAAGACACACACAAACACACACAGACACACGCATACACACATAAACCCTTCAAAGGAGCTCATTTAATCTCAAGCTGTTTATGAGTGGAGCATATTGACTTAATGGCGTAATAAAAGATCAATGGGCCCTCACTTAAAAACAAAACAATCTCAGCTCCCACAGGAGGACGGAGACACATAAATCCATCCCCGATGAGATGGCACAGAGCGTACGCAGAGATTGGATGATGAAATGAGACAGTGTGTGTATGGTGAGATATGATGATGGATCTTTATCATCGTGACGGGTCATTGGATTCGAGGCGAGGCGTCTGCAGAAGTGCAGGAGTAGGGAGGAATGTGAAAAACGATAGATTAAAATAGCTTGTTTATAAAAGTGTGTGTGTTTGTGCACATGCATGTGAGTGTGCGCATGTGACGACCACATTTCCAGATCTGCTGAACAATGGCACACAGCTTGAAAAAGTGGCTCTGCTGCAGTTTGAACCAGACTAACTCAGGCTCTAACCAGAAACCCAAATCACAGGATATCTGATGCCTTAATGGAAAAAGGGAATGGAGGACTAAATATTTCCACATATACTGAGCTCTTGGCGATGAAAAAAAATCATGTGACAAGAAATGCTTCATAGTGTTCATTTAACGAAAACAATAATTTGTGGAAAACTAAATTGAGGTCAGATATACCACTATGATTTTTTCCCCTCTCTCTCTCTCTCTCTCTCTCTCTTTTTAATCTGTGCTCGGACTAATTTTCAAATGACTGCACAATTAGCCTAATGCACTTCATTAGCATTCAGACGCTTGACCACATCACAGCCGACCGACTGGACCTGCTCCGGCTGGATGGTTCACCTGTTAACGCTTATCGCATTGTTTTCTTTTGACTGGATGATTGGATGGATGCAGCGCAAAGGACGTCCCCCTTCCTCAGTTGCTATAGGAGACGTAAACCTTCCACAGTTGCCCTAGAGACAGCCAGGTCCCAATATGAATGATGGGGTGTGATTAAACTGGTGGCTGTAAATACCAAATGTTTCAGGAATGATAACTTCACATTTCATGTGTTTGTGAGAAGCACTAGAGTCAAATTTTTACTTTTTAACTTTTTACTTAATGTGGGTAAAACCCTAAAATAATTCTCAGATCTGATTAACGGCATTGACAGTACATAATAATACCCTATGAAATGTATTTATAAATATAGTAAGCTGTTTTCAGACATGCACTGAACTCCGGAGGTGTATGCGTGAGCGCAAATGTCGGAGAGAGAGCCTGCAGACTTTCTGCGGACTTTCTCTACCTGGCCCCCTGGTTTCAAGTCAGCAGAATCCGATGTGAGCACACAGCAGGGGATCCCCCGTTGGATTCACTACAAGCAAGTGGGGGGAAAATGCAAATGCAGAAATTTAAAAAAAGAAACCTTATCATATCTTCGGATGAAAAAGCAGAGCCACACCCGAGACGACAAAGATGAAGATGTCAAGAGAGCTGAAGTCTCAATGTGCTATAAACAAAAACACGTGCTCTCCGCAGCAGAAATTATATTTTACATCCGGCATCTGCCTGCTGCACCCCCCCCCCCCCCCCCCCCGAACAGATTTTCCAAAAGAAAAAAAAATTGCCTATTCACAAATAAAAAAATACATCATCACAATCTAGAGAACGGCATTCACCTTAGGTTATGAAGCATTAAATGTTTTAATTGAACAGTTGCAAAGTGACTTGTAATTTATCTGCCAGAAAAAATAATAGTGCAATATTAATTCAGTAATAATAAAGCAATGAAGGGAAGATTGACTGAGCAAACTTTTACATTACATTCTTCAAATCTCCCTCAAAGAGCCTCCAATTTTTGAATCCTGCTTTCAACCAAGCCCTCTAGTTTTCAGCTTCACTCCCTTCAGTCCTAACCATCAAGCAGAAGCTTTAAACGTATCCCTCCACATGTTGCAGCTGCCAGCACAGAGGGTGGAGTTGGGTTGAAACTCAGTGTCTCCTCCGCTGCTCCAGAGATGTGGTTTAGCTTGGCCCTGAGAAGAAAGGTTTTGGTTGCAGCCACACAACCAGCACCACATGATGCGGACACCCACCCATAAAAACAACAGCCCAATACAACCGATGTAGATTCAGAAGAGTTGGTTTCGCTGGCCCATGATTGACTTTCAGGGATTTATACTGTTGCTTCTCGTGGGAAAGCACGCACAAATCATAGCTATGTAGAATTTCAATAATGAAAAGATTTGTTTGAATGAGAAATTAATGTTACAGAGACACATCATCCTAAACTAAACATAATCAGCTTTAAAAGACTGAACTGAAAGACTTCATTTCATCTGTTTGCTCATTTTATGATCTTTCCGTGAATGTAGCTCTAATGAGAGAAACGACAAGATACTGATTCTCCTTGAGGAATTGGGATTTTTTTTTTGGCATCACAGGAAGTTAACATCTAAAGATTATAAGTCTGATGATTAGAGGCTAGCATGTATGCTAGTGCCTGCAGCTGTGGTCATTAGAACCACACTGATTAGACACCCACAGGGGGTCTGCATGATTGGGTATTTATCTCCAGCCAACAGACGCAATTAAAATTCCCATCTCAAAGTCGGCCCGGGCCAGAACCTCAAAATAGTCCTGACACCCCTGCCCCCTCCTCCCCTTCTCTTTCTCTGTCCTTTCGTTTCAAGACGGATTCCAAGTCTTTGTGGCTCTGAAGCAAATGATGTCCACTTAATCTTAATTTGCATCGTCTGTTCTCACTATCACAGCGCGCACCTCCATGCAACCTCCCCTTTCTTCCAGTCTCCCCTCTCTCCCTCAGCTCATTATGATACTGTTAGGTCTTCATCGTGTGCTATTAGGTAAATGGACATGCTTTGTACAGTTCGTCAGCGCAGCCCTTTTGCATATCCTAATGGTTTTAGTGCTGCTGTCAACATTATGCTAATTTTTAGCTTTTTTCAGGGTAATAGAGGCAGCTACATACAATCTAACATAGGGGACACATACTGTATGTAGCAGAGCAGTGACAAGTTTCAGCAGGGGAGGTGCTCACCTATTCACCCCCACATCTGCGCTACCAACATGGGGCCTGGGCTCCTCTGAGCTCCCCCTGCCCCCTGGTTTGAAGCCCCTCCGACCAGAGGAAACACTCCAAGAGTAAATAATGTGTTTTCACAGGTTGTGCCAAACGCAGGGTGGGATAAGAAATGGTCAGACGGACAGGAAGAGAAACAAAAGTCCTCCAGTCCTCACTGCAGCAGCCCTGTGAACCTGTTCAAGCTGACCTGGTGCTCTGAGATAAATGCCAATGACAGCAACATGTTTATCCTGACAAAGTAACATCTGACAATGAGCACTATGGAGGACTTACATTTCATTAGTTTGGTTTAGTTTAGTTAAGTTTAGCTTAGTTTAATGGATTGATAAATACAGTATAGACCTGATAACGCAACAGTTGAAAAGGTAATATATCATCAAAGTCATTGCAATAAACCTCATGAATGCCAAATTATCTAAAATTACCAAATGTCATGTCATAATTCCACTTTGAAACTAAGACGTCTGCCTGCACCAAATTTCATGCAAATCCATTCAATAGATATAAACACATTTTGTTATGAATCAAAGAAGTTTACTTGCTGGTGTCGCCATACGAAGGGGTCAAAGGATTGATGAAAGACAGTTGGATGTATTGTCTGGGGACCATGAAAGTTAAAGCTGTGTCAATCCCTCATGTTGATGTCAACCTATTGTACTGATTTACAGAAACTTTGACTTGGTGCCATCACAACAGCAAATGTCAGTGGTTAAACAAAGTAATTAGAATTCATCATCTGGGGATTATTAAATTATGTACTAGATTGTATTGCCTTATATTTTAATTTCATTTCAAATATTTTTTTTCAAATATTTTGTATAAACATTTCAAATAGAGTTCATCCTCTGGGGACCAATAGGGGACCAAAAGGACCCAAAGGTAATAGCTGACACTGCCATCGCACAGCTAAAAGAAGAACAGTGACACAAGGCATAAGGAGATGTGATTGTAGAAAAGAGCAAGAGGGGAGAGAGCGGGAGAGCGGGGCAGCTAAAGGCTAAAGCAGAGAGAAATAGTGCATGAGTGACAGGGTTACCCCAGCATTTGGCTATGGTGGCTGATGGAGACAGATGGTTGCCCAGTGGAGTCCATTCATACCAGCAGACCAGCCCTGCTGCTGAGGCCTTCAGCTTTTAACCCTCTGAGGGCTGATAAGAGACTCAGCTGAGGGGAAGGTAGGCGTCAATGAGATCAAAGACACACAGAGATAACCACACTGTCAGAGATGGGGCCTTGTGCACCTCTGGATCTGTGTACACATGCACTGGTTTGGTGTGTGCATGTGTGTTTGTTCAACACAGCATGGTTTGTCACTTAATGATCCTCTTTATCATTCAGAAATCATTCCTTCGCTGAGCGAGACACTTGCTCCAACTCACCGTGGCACACACACACACACACACACAGACACACACAGACACTTAAAGACAATAGGCAGGGCATCGGCGTGTGAAAATCCCTCTGGACGGTGGTGCTTCAGAGACACAAGCGGAGGAATAATCCCTGTCATCTGTCCTGGATCCTGGAGAGTTGTCGGGTAAAAGCACTGCTGCCCTCCGAGCTCCCTTCTCTGTCTGTTGGAATCTCTCCCTAGCAACCAGGCACTGGTGTGGTGATTGGACCAGCGTACCAGCGGTTGCTATAGCTACAGGAAGCTCCCCTTTCCCTGTAACCCCCCACTTTTTCTCTCTATGCTGTGTCTTTCTGTCTGTTTCTCCTCATAACCTCTCTGCCTTTCTTTTTTCTCTTTATTCTTCATACTATTTGTCTTCTCCCTCTCTTCCTCCCACTGTTCCCCTCTATCCACCCCCCCCCCCCCTTCAGAAATGCTGTACAGCACAGTGGGTTCATGTTATTAACAGTGATGATGAGTGATGGGGGCTAATAGCATCCAAAGGGAGGCTGGACTGATGGAAACAGGTCCAGGGAGGAAGAGAGAACGATGCACGAGCCCTTGTGAGAAAACTCCCCTTAGAACTGTTTTATAAGACATGATCTTTTCTGTCTAGGGTGCTTGGGAGTTCACATATCTCTGCCTCTGTGTTTTTTAAGCATGTGAGCCAACTTGCACAGGAGACACGTGTCTATATTGCCTTCGGTTTAAGCGAATAAGCTTTGCACTCGTGCCGCTGACAGACCTGGCCGTGTCTGCTGGAATCCACAAGCTCCTATTATGCTTCAGAGGCCGGGTAAGTGTGGTCACTATGTCATTGGGCCAGTATGCACGAGTCAGCCTGTCTGTTGGTAATACAACACCACATCGTCCGTACGCCACCAGCCCGTTGCTTCACTGAGAAGTGCTACGGGATCTACATAAAATCACAAAATGCACCCCCACTGCCTTCTCTGTGTCTGGAGTTGATGCATCAAGCTGTGAGACGGCTTCTGTCTCCAGCTTTTTCCACAGACTTCTGAGTTGATTGCTTGGCTGCTTTTTTTTTCATATTATGATCAGCTGCTGTATAATGGGTTCAAATGGGAGGTTAAACGCACATGATTAGTGATCTGTTCTTCTTCTGACTAATGCATGAGAGGGAAATTATGATAATGTGGCATCCGGAAGGCGATGTGGCTTTAGAAAGAGCAGACACGATGGATGTAGGTGTTTTTTACATGCTAAGTGAACGTGTGCGCTCACAGAGTATCTGCTTTAGTTAAAGTGATCTATCGTGTGGGGCAGAGTCAGCCCTTTTGAGAAAAAAGGAGACAGAAATAAGGAAAGAAAAAAGAGGAGAGGAAGGAAAAAGGGGGAAATAACTAAGATTTTATGTCATGGTGAAAAAAACCATGCATGAATGAACTGTGGAGGACACAATATCATTGGTCAAGGTCAGTAACCTGGGTAGACATGCTGATCCCCAAGAAGGAAATCAAATGCTGACACACACCCCAATCACAGAGTTTATAAACACATCAGACAGATAAGACAATTGACAGGTGACAGTGGATTGTCACTCTGGTGCGACTGTATAATACAGTTTAGCCATTAGCCTCCAAATCGCACACCCTGCATGCCAATGTCATCCTGTCCTGAGATGAGAAATTGATTTCATGCTTGGGTGACTGTCACCAGGAAAGAAGGAGGGGAGGGAGCGACAAAAAAAACTGAGGGAGAGGGAGAAAAACTGAAAGAAAAGCAAAAAAGAGAGATAGAAAATAGAGTAATCCTGCTACTCAGCCTCAGAAAATATACAAGAGGAGCTGGTGATAAGCAGACAATAGTGACACAGACAAAACAGAGTTGATGGAGTTTATGAAGTTCAAAACAACATGCAACACGTTTGTGTGCCTGAGCGTGGGTTTACAATAAAAGCTTTGGAAAACTGCTGGCTGTGCAGAGGCCCATGCAGGAGAGCACATTATGGGCAGGGATGTGGCAGAGCCTGGCCGCACAATAACGCCCCGTTGCCTCATGGGAAGAGGAGAGCTCTCTGGAAGAGGAGAGGGGGGAGGGCTGTCTGATAGGTGTGTTTAACGTGATGCTGGTCAATGACAGTTTTCCATTACTTTAACGAGGCTGCGAGCGAAGAGGCTGAGAGGAAGAGGAGAGGCAGACTAGTGTTACATTCGAGTGATGATGTAATGTTTAGGCGACAAACAGCACCCCCATCCCCCTTCTTCTTCTCCTCCTGTCTGCTCGCTTCCTGTGTTCACCCCCCCACGCACACACCCTTTTTCTCCAGGGCACAGAATACAGCCTTCTGATTGGGTAATAGCACCATAGAGATGCTGAGAATATCCACCAACCAGGGCCCGGGTGCCCCCTTCACACCGTTACCACAGCAACCCCTCACAACTCACAGCGAGCATGCATGCACGTATGGCTGCGCACGCTCGTATGCATGTGTGTATTTGCGCTCTATGAGCTTGTGTTTTCATGTGTTGTGGCGACACGTAGGGAACATGTAACAACAACAAGCCTCCAATGAATAGACTTCAGTGAGTTTGAGTGTAGAACAGCTCAGTGCTGAACGACAGTGGAGTGATGCTCATACAATGACACAAACCCAACTCACTCAGCTTCTTCTCCTCCAACAGCTGCTGAAGACTTAAATTATTGAAAAAAAACAGCTTTGAAAAAAGCCCACAGTGACTGAGTCATTTTTAAGTTTTATCCACAAACAAGTGGAGAAAAAACTTCCAAAGATTATAATACTTCATATGGGACTGAATTATACATTTCAATAAATTACACAAAAACACTGTGAAAAAAACACAAAATTGGCCCTAAAAAGCATAAAATAAAATAATAGATAATTTTTAACAGTTTTGTTATTGTTAAAATATTTTTGAGTATACTTCACACACAGACATCATAACACAGCTTGCTAGAGCTAAGTTGTCTAAGGTGTCAAGCGACGACTCCAGTAGCAGCACACACACTTTTGCGACAGAAATGTCATTCCACGGTCGTCTTGAGCAATTTGAAACACCACGCAGGCAGCAAGTGCAGAGAGAGCTGGGGCTAAAGTGTTTAAGTGGACCAGTGGTCTCGAGCTTTTCCACCTGCTGGCCCAGGCACCTGTCTCTGCCAGCGGTGTGAGAGACAGGCGAGGGGCAGGATAGGACGGTGGATGTCCGTGAATGGTAGATGATGGAGTGGTTTAGGGTTCAACGTAGATCAAAAAATTAGCTCAGCTTTCAGGATTCCCACTCATGAGCGGACGCTGGAGGCAGGGTGAACGTGTATCTTTTGTTAAAGGGCGTTAACTTCTTTAAATACATATAAATGTTATTATGTAGTGACATCCCAAATGTTGGTCTCTACATAAGAATTGGCCCTTAAGGTCCAAAATGGTTTAAAACCCTAGATAGCGTTATGTTTAACCCATAAATGTAGATTTGAATACCTTTGGTAATAAATGTGATATTAAAACCAGCACGGATTTCATCAATAAACAGACATGCTATTTATTTTACAGCTCAAAAACACATTTAAGTCTGTAGTATCTATTTGATATAAAGCTGTAAACCTGTTTTTTTTAGTATGTATGCACAAGGGTTATCTGGATGTGTGTTAAATTTCAAGCAAACATATGATTCACTGAAAACAAACCAACCATTCTTTAAAGATGGCTGTTGAGTCCACATGTCATCACGTTTTTTTCAAACTCATCTGAAAAGCATCCCATGACTCTCCTTCCTTTAGAAATAGCACGCGAACACTTGCTTCAGGCCACATAGCAGCATGACAAATAACATTTCTCAATTCTTTGATTCACAATTTGCAAAGCTCAGATACATGACTGTCATGAGCCCCTTTCAGACCGGCGTTTAACTCTGTGCAAATGTCAGCAATTTTGAACGTTAGCTCTGTGCTCACAAAGGACCCTAAGTTATTATTTCAAACGTTTTTCCTCGCTGAATCAAAACAAAAGATCATCTCATCCACCAGATTCCTATAATTTACTCTGATAGTCACACCAACAACTCGCAGCATGAAATACATTTTGCATACAAAATACACAAATGTGAGCAAAGGTTGATTTGAAGTTCAAGTTATTTTAACCTTTGCCATCTTGGTCACAGAGGTCCATTGTTATTTCTAATCAAGTTTTATTTCTTGGACATGTATTTCCCACAGTGACACCACTTTAGGTCACTTGCCCACCTGCTCACCTGTAGCGCTGCAAAGCTGGTGAAGATAGTCTCATTAGACCATAGCATACAAGGGAAAATCCGCTCCGAGCTGGCAGGGCAATAACAAGCTAACTTAGCAGGAGCATAAGTCCCCTGCAACGCACCTCTGATCCTCTCCAATCCCCACTGTGGGCTAATAGTAGCACTCAGTGTGTACAGTAGGAGACGGATGAATGAGGGCACGCTGAGTATATGTGTCAGTGTGTGTGTATTTGTAAAGACCAAGATAGTTTGTTTGCATTCTACCACTGGAACCTGAGTCCCACGTTTAACATTTCCGACCAGAGCCACCCAGGCCTGAGGACTTAGCGAGACAACACTCGTTTTGTCTGATCACTACAGCTGTTTGTCAACTCTAATGTTTGCTGTGTTGTGGGATCGAGTTGCCGTTTCTTACCGGTGCAGGTGAAGCACTTGACGTGAAAGTGGGTCTCTTGGACTCGCACCACCTCTCCTTTACAGATTTCCCGACATCGTTGGCACCGGATCGGCCCAGAGCTCCGCTCACCACCGGTCGACCCTTGATGATGATAGAAAAATAAACATTTAATATTCTGCAATGAAAAAAAAACATACATTATAAACTGCTTTGTGTTCAGCTTACAAAGAAACACAAGGTTTCACTTGGCTTTTACGATGAGGACTAATTAGTTTGTCTGGCAACAAGTTGTGTTGTTAAAATGTGAACTTCTCCTAATGAAATAGTCAAGGACAGAGCTATAAACATTAGTCTGTAACACAGACTATATATAAAGATGGATGACACATCTCCACTTCCTCCCACCATCCAGAAGTGAGGCCAAAACTTTAAATATGCCGACACAAGCTTGTGCATTTGGAGTCAGAGTCTGCGCAGTAGCGATCAGGGGTTGGAGCAGTGGTAACTAATGTCCCGTCAATACACGTGTTCGACCAATCGCAAGTTAGCCTCAGCTGTCAATCATTAAGTTGATCCCAGTTTTTAGTATCAAACAACTATTTAGAAGCAAACTTATTAGAAACATAAGCACTTGAACCAACATCAGTGTGATAAGAACAAACCAATGTAAAGTGACAGAAACCATCTCTGAGAAAAATATATTCCATGTGTGCTTTTAGTTCGGTCCATGTCCTATAAACTAACATGGAGCAGGTAAGGTTCCAGTACCATCCAGTGATTGGAATACATATATAGAAATGTATATTCTGGCATATCATAATATCTGAAACAGATAAAGTGCATTGCATTGTAATAAAGTGATATTGGTATCTATCATTACACAGATGTGAACCTGATAAGACAACGGTTTCTCCCATTAATCTTAACAAAACAGATTTTAATTTCCCAACATTTCTCCAATGAATGCAGCGATATGATACACTAGAGACCGTGTGCAGTTCACACGATGAGATCAGTGAATAGCTCTGTTAACACTTCTTGTGAAACGGAGGTCTAACACCTACAGTATGTAAGCTGGGTAAGCTCCAGGCTTTCGCTCGCACTTTCTCTATTTATCGCATACTCATTTGCGCTAACACAATTACACAGACACACACAGACACACACACTGCTGCATCATGTCAGAGAGTGGATGGATCCCCTTACCTAATTATGCATTAGACTACATGTCATTGATTTCACATTGTCAGGAAGGGAATTTCTCACATGCAGCTTTATCAGTAGGCTAATGGAATAAATGCAATCACAAGGTGTTAAGGTCAAAGTAATTCATTTGATCTTAAACGAGTGAGGGAAATGTTTCTAAGACTTCTTAGGCTGTTACAGGCTCTTTAGTAGTTCATCTTCTCCTTGTGGCAATAAATTCTCCTGCAACCAGGCTCCCAACGTCTCTTATTCAGCCCCTTCTTGAAGGAGCATCTGAGCGATCCTACACTTGGAGGAAGGGGTGTAATGACATATCCTGCTTCATCCTTCTGATTCCCTTTCACTGGGCTAATCTCAAAGGACTCTCGGCACTTAAAAAAGTCTGAGAAGCCTTTGCATTATCCGAGCCCGACCGCATTATACGCACGGTGTAGGCTCAGTGTGAGGGCATACATCCATGAGAGCAGAAGGAAATGTTTGCATGAGTGCACTTGTTTACTTTCCTGAACAAAACAGAACTGTGGGCAATGGAAATATGCAGGCATGATTAATTCCCACTCCCAATCTCCCACACTCAAGTCTCTGTTAGTTCATTGTTTTACCCACAATGCTGGCAGCTCCGCTGGGACACACTGCCCTGCCTGATAAGTGCTACTGGTCCCAATAATGACACTCCCTTCAAACTGAGTTTTTCTCTATGTGTGATAAAGGAAGGCAGTCTATTAAAACCAAAGGAGCAACACTGATCCCAACAGGTATGTCTGACTGCCTCTGTGCCAACACCTAGTCGAAACACACAACATTTATTACAATGCAGACCTTCTAAATTGGATCAAAACAAACCTCTGGCATTGTTATACAGGAGTGTAGTCTTCAAAGCAGAGGCGAGGTATTTTCCAACAAGTAGCTTCTAATTAATGAGATGCTTATGTAACTTGTTGAACCCACATGACAAAAAGGCCATGACGGAGCAGAGGATCCAGGTACACAATCAGCTCAGGAGCTGAAGCATTACGTAACTCTGTCTAATTGTGTCAGAGTGGTTGTTCTCATTGAAGGCAGCCAAGCTCTCCCCATCCTATTAGGAACCTCTCGAACAACCCTGCATCCCAACCCCCATTCTGAGGTGTTGAGTCATTCCTCCAATGTTAGCCACCAGACTACAGGTGTAATCCACTGACTCCAAATCAGTGGCGAGTGCACCGGGAGAATACAGCCTCCAGCAGACAGGTGATGAGAAGAGGGCTGGGGTCAGAGAGGCTGCCAGCATCCCTCGGGGGACTGATAGGGCTGCTGCTATTTCTGCCCCTGATCTGACAGCCCTGGGGAAGAGCCCGCCGGGAGCTCCAGTCACAAGGGATGCTGGGAGATTGGTGGTGACGAGTGAGGGGAGTAGGGCAAAGACTCAAAGGGGAAGCAAAGCAAAGGCCATGAATTATCAGAGGAAAAAATCTGTTGCTTTCTAACACAGGTTTGCTTTTCTAAAGTTTTGTGTTGTTTCTACTCACATGTCCACACATCTTCAGTTATAATAATGAACTGAATGAATTCTGGACACAGGGATCTCATGTAGAAAGATTTCACCAGGTTTAAATCATGTCTTTTCAACCTAGTCACAGTAATTAAGCTTCTTATTCAATTGGAATAAAGAACTTACATTTTCACAATCTAATATTGACAATCCAAAGTGGAGGAGTTCTGCCATAAAGGCTGTGTATTCATAAGACTATTACAGGAGCAACTTATTAGAAGACTATTTTGTGACAACACATGTTCAGCAGTAGGACTGAAGTTTTTGCAACAGGTCCGGTACCACGGATACCCAATGGGTAACCCCCCAAAAACTTGTGTAAAAATATATTTATATATGTTAACAACTCCACCCAGGGTCAACCTTAATGTCAAAGTTCACACAACCCACAAAGTGAAAGCACAACAATAACAGATCAGCAACATCATCATTCCTCCATCTGTATTGGCACACAGGATGCGTTCAGTCACTGTGACAGTTGTGTCGGCAGCGTTCAGAGCTCAGTACACAATCACTGTAATCACTTGAGGTATAATGGACTAAAGCAGACTTTAGCATTTCTACGTGTGAAAAGTAAACATAAAACACAAGTAGCCTGTGTAGACTGCAGGATTGATTCAAACACAAGTGTATTTGAATAGTCAGATGAAGATGGATGACTCGACACAACCTCCTGTGACAACAAACCTTGAGGTTTATTGGCTCCAGTGACTGAGAGATTCAGTCAACATTCCTTCAGAGAATCATGGACGACACCACTGATGCTACATCCATTGGGTCAGTCGGGCTCAGAGGAACATTACTCAATACTACTCAAACCCTGACAAGCAGTCTGAAACAGAACAGGAGCATGAGATCTGCTTCACAACAACCATGTCCTCCCTGTGTGTAATCTAACGTAACCAAAGATCAGCTCTCCCCCTGCACTTCCCCCAGTCCCTTGTCCTCTCTTTATCTCCCTCCATCTCTGTCAGGACCTTGGGCAGGAACATTCATCAGAGCCCTGGTAGTGTCCAGCGGCATCACAAACATACTGTCACTCTATGGTGAGAGAGAAGGGTCAGACCGCTGCTGACAGTCTGAATGATCACTCCATCCTACCAGAAGCCAAGGTCATGGAGACAGCAACCTCGAGGACACAACATACAGTATATGATGAATGACGGCTACTGTTCGTTCTATTCATTAGAATAAAAAACAAATCAAATCATTAAAGATGAAACTGCCAATGATATTTCTATGCAATCTCCAAAATTAAATTTACTTAAATTTTCACTAAAATCTTACCAAACACCGGTTTAGTAACCACAGGACTGTAGCAGCAACTGAATAACATGATTTTATGCTGGTGTGTAAATACATAACCACAGGTACAAGCCTGCATGAATATTCATCCCAGCATCTGTGTTTGCATCTGTGCAGCTCCCACCTTTTCTCACCTGATGAGGGAGAAGAGCAGGAATCATACATGCAGCACCCCCCTCCTCTTCTAGAGCATGTTTGTTAGTGGGTCATCTGTCCATTCATTCACACTCGTCCAACTACTCCTCTCACTGGATTGCCATGATATTCAAAATGAATATTCATGGTACCCAGAGGACCTTCTCTGGTGATATACTGGACTCCCTGACATCTTGTCCACCGACATGTTAGCAAAACCTTTTAAAATAATTATCATATTACTTGCAGTCACTCACTGATGCCAAAGGTCACATGGCTGCAGACTAAATATGCAGCAAATCAGTTGACATTTATTGATCCATCTGCCAGTTCTAGGGACAAGCTGATCGATTTATTTGGTTCTATTCTATTTTAAGTTATTGACACTTCTCAAAACATGAGAAATTTTATTTAAATAATTTATGACGAGCCAGTGGCTGGAGGCATTATGATTTCGAGTTGTACGTCCATCTGTCCCATTCCTATGAACGTGATATCTCAAGAATGCCTTGAGGGCATTTCCTTAAATTTGGTACAAATATTCATGTGGAAGTAAGGGTGATCTTAGATTAGATTTTGGTGGTCAAAGGTTAAAGGTCAAGGTCACTGTGACCTAACAAAGCAATTTTTTTCCCCTTTTAATGTGGTATCTCTGGAGGGAATTCTTTCACATCTGGCACAAACATTTACTTGAGCTTGAATTTCATGTTGGTAGCCAAAGATAAAGGTCACAGTGACTGTAAATGTGACATATTAGGACTGTATGTAAGGAATTTTTTTACTGTTACAATTCACTTGGACTCAATGATGAATTGATTCGATTACAGGGGTCAAAGGTCAAAGTCACAGTGGCTTCAGAAAACGTGTTTGCCCTCTTGAATGTGAGGTCTCTACAGTGCTTGAGTGAGTTTCTTCCAATTTTGATCAGTTGTCACTCTGACTCAAAGATAAAGTGATTATGTTTCACTTGTCAATGGTAAAGGTCACAGTGACCTTTATAGGAATCTGGAAATAAAGTATGTAGAAATATATACACAGAAACGGCAGTGGTCGGTGGAGGCATACAACCATAGTGCTGTGACTCTAATATTTCCTTTACCATCTTCAACAGGCAAAATGCTAATGTAAACATGCAAATATTCTCACAACGCTAACACACTGATGTTTTTCAAGTATTGTTCGCCATGTCAACCATCTTAGCTTCATGTGCTAAACTCCCGACACTCTCCAGAATTTTTTCAGAGAAACTGTTTAAAAGAATGCAAACGTTTTTGCTGTGCCGAGCAACTGACTCAGACATTTGCATTGTCACATACAGTCCCTCTGAGAATGTCTGAGTGAGCTCATATAGGAATATAGCAGGAAAATGTCCCAGATTGACTGGGCATGTTGATGACGTTTCCAACACACAAAAGATGCAAAACCTCTACCCAGCCACATGAATGTTCCCGACAGGTTCCTGTTTTTGCAAACACGTCTGACTCGCAAAATCTCCTGCTGTCTTCTTCATATGTGAAAGGCAAACTCTGGAGAATGTTCCAGGTTCAATTGTCCAAACAATTGATGGAGATCATATCTGAAAACGGCTTTAATGAGATAAAATTTGCACATTAGCTCTGAACAAAAAGCACAGCTCAGTGTCTAGTTTTGCAGGTATTTGGTATTTGGTATTATTTACCACTGCTGGAGAATGTTAACCTCAAGGTGACATTTAAGGAAAATTACGACTGATCAATCTTGAGGAAAATCCCCAATCTACTTTGCAAGAGAATTGTAGAGTTTTTGACATTTTATGACATTTAAACCTGGTTTACCCTAAAACATGGATCAATGCTACATACAACCAAAAGCATAATACTATAATAATATTGTACTAGATGGCTGTGCAGATAGGTCAAATTGTATTATATCAATTCAATTTAATTTTAAGCATCAAATTACAACATTAAATCATCTCATGGTTCTTTACATCGTAAGACCAAGACCTCATGACATTATGGACAAACCCAACATTTCCCTCAATGAGCAAGCCTATTGGCAACAGTGGAGACACAAAACTCCCTTTCATATCACATGTCCCTATCAAAGGCTTTCTTTCATGCAGGAGGCATCTGAAAAACAGTGAGAAGCAGCATGGTGGAGGAGGAGCAGGAGTCAAAACAGGACTCAATGTGTGGCAGTGTTGGGCCATCGAAAAATCTGTTTGTGATCACTTAGTAACACAATAAATATATAGTAAAACCAGCAAACAATATAAAGAGGTGAACGAGGGGGTCACATTTAACTTCAGTTGCTAGGGGTCTCTCAATCAAAATAATAACACAAGACATAGTTTGATGATGTCATGAAGCAGCGTTGGATCATTTCTGAATAAAATCTCCCTGAATAGACTCAGAAGCAAATCAAGTTCACGGATGAGGTAATGTATGAAAGTTTTATTAACATAACGCAGCAAACAGCAACAAATAATCTTGGTCCATTACGAGTGACCAATACAAACAGTGGAAGGGAAAAAAGTAAACAAAATCACGTCGAGCTTTAAATGGTGCAAATAGAAAAGGCCAGGCTGGTTTGAGTCAGGGTATCAATCACAGCACTACATTATAACTCGAGAAGGCAGATCATAATTCAGGTTATTGAGTGTAAAGTTGGTGATAAGACTTTTTGTGTAAGAAGTTTTAAAGTCCTGATTACAGCATTCAATCTCTGTGACACCTGAGAAGTCTGCGCTCTACAGTGAGAAGGAGACAGGAGGAGAGAGGTGGCAGTGCTGCCTGTGATGTATGACTGTAGTTCCCTTTAGGTCCCTGAGCTCAATGATCAGTATATTGATCAACATGCGTTTTATCACTCCCCTGAAACACACATACTCGACTTTCACTGTATCACGGAAATGCTCTGATTTATCAGTTCGGACAAATTTTGTGAAATAGCATCTATCAGTATTTCTTAGAGTGGGAATATATGAGTATTTTAAACTAAGGTCCTTTCCACCTGTTCTTGTTTGACAGCTGAAAAAGAGAGAGTGACCAGACACACAACACACACAAATACACAGAGAAAGCCCAGTGACCATGAGAGATAGAAGGCCCAGAAGATGAAGACAGACAGTCAGTGCTGTCTGTAATTACTCTGTGCATGTCGGTGGCCTCTGGGCTATCACAGCCAATGCAGCGGAAAACGCGGCACACACTACAGCCTAACAGGCCCATTCATGTCCAAACCTTGAGCGCGTCGGAGGGGAACATATGTTTGCCTGAGAGGAGAGGAAGAGGAGAGGAGGATGTTCTTTCCTCAGCTGTGTTGCCTCGAGCCAGAGTATGGACACATGTCACACCACCATCTGCCTGCTGTGACACACACACAGTTTCACACACACTGTAAACCACAGGTTGACACATTGTTATTGATGAGTGATGCGGGTGTGTTTGTGTGGATCCTGTTTGAGCACATGCTTTTAAATCATGAGCGTGTGAGTGCTCTCCACACACATGGCCCCACGTGCTCCTCCTCCTCCGCCGGGTGTCAGCTGAGAAAAGCGTTCTGAGGCTTAACAAAAGAATTCTACACATTTTCCCCAACAATCTCGGAGCTGCGACGCCACACCACCACTCCCCGACGGCACGCACAGCATGGCACCACAACACGGCAGTCAGGCATGGCCACCGTACCAGAGGGTTAAGAGCAGTGGATGAATAATGTAGTGCCACACAACGACAGGCGAGATTATGAATGATGCAGTGATACCCGAGTTCTCTCCTGTTGACAGAGACACGGAGGACAAGGAGCGGGAATGATGGTGCCCTGACACCATCAGTTCCTTGAGAACCCTGGAAGACGTCAGCTCCCAACTGCCTTCCTGACAGCTGAGGGACAGAGTTGGGGGGAGTAAGGAGGGTGGGTTGGTTCTTAAAAAGTCAACCTGGCAGGATCCAAGCACTCTGACGTGAATCAACTGGTGATAAGTTGTAAGAGTAGAGGCGTGCATGTGAGCGCACACACACAGCTGAGCCAGACAGGCCTGCCGGGGGAAAGCCCTGATTCAGCTGACAGAGGATCAGGGTCACAGTCAGCTGATACAAGGTCAGCTTAGCATCACTGCTGCCCCCACCCACCACCGCCAACACCACCACCCAACCCCTGGCCGTTCTGGGGTAAAGTATGACAGGGGCCCTTGGGGCTGCCATGTGCTGCGTCACCCATGTGCCAATACTCCATGAGGACGGGACAGACAGATGGACTTTAACGCAGAGGCAGCAGCTGAAAGTCTGGGTGGTCTCACCAAGAGAGAAAGGGTGTGGAAGGAGGGAAGAAGATGAAAGAGGAGTGATGGAGGAGAAGAAGGAGACATTTAGAGGGCCTGAGCAACAGCTGTCATATGTGGATGAGGAATCCCAAATATGTCACCTGAACTCAAATGCTACTTTGACCTCCAGATATTCTTGGCTCCCCTGTGCCCTCTCCAACCCTGCTCCACTTGGCTCACACGGATTCTCACATCGGCCTTGTGGATTTGTTTTTGGATAAACTGGTAAATTCTATACGATTGTAAATCTAATATTTTTTTACAGGTGAAATGAATTCAATCTTTCTTTTAAAAAGGTTCATCATCTCTAATCTGTCGTTGCACACTGGGTGATATGCTTCCATTGTTCTGTAGTAGTTCTCCCCTCTGCTCTCACCTACACTGTATTGTCCCTGCGCGTCAAGTGGAGAGAGGAAAGCGCGCACGGATGGACTTACCTCTGGAACTCATGATGATTCTTATCTCAAACAAAGCGGCTCCGGTGGAAATAATCCCATCAAGCAGGAGCAGATCCTCGCGGAGCACTTTGCTCCTCGCAAATAACAAGGAGGCTAATTATAAAGGGGACATCCAGCAAAACGCAGATGATGCTCCTCACTCTGCTCCCAGTCTATTTGTGAGGAGGTGCGCGCATGCAGCAAGGCACACGGTTTACTAATATAAATATAAAAGAAAAGATGAAGGGATATTTCCAGAGGAGGTAAAATCCAGATAAAGCTCCAGTTGTTGTGTTTCTGTTCAGTGGTGCAGATACACACATCACATCACAACACACACCAGCTCACAGCGCTGCTCACTTCCACCTTCTCCGCTCCGGGCTCACGCCAGCTCCGCCGCGCGCGCTCCTCCTGACCGTGTGCGCTGTCACCGTGCGCCCCGCACGCGCCGTCAACACACTCACAGGAAACGCTCCGCGGCCTCCCCTTTTAAAATAAAACACGCTCAAGTCGATCTCATAGTGGACTTTATCCATGAAAATATACAACATTTAATCTATGTAATATAGATTATATATAGAACAGCCTGTAATACCCCGAAATAAACACATATCTCAATCAAGGTGTGAGCTAGGTTTAATAGATATTCCAAATTTGTGTATTATTTTTGAAAAGGCCAGACCGAAGCCACTCAAAAAACACCAATTTGAATAACCCCCATTTATATGAATCGGTTCAATTCAATTAGTACATTAATGTTCTTTATCAGATGTTATTATATCGGTTAAGCCTAATTTAGAGAAACTCACAAGACAAAAACAAGATAAAACCAATGCTTTTCACTATACACGTAAAACTGAAATATTTAGACATCAACAATTAATTATTTAGTTACATTTAAATATATATATCAAAACACCCCACTTAAAAAAATACATGAATAGCAATTCGTTCATTTTACTTCATGTTATCTCGAGGCGATCCTACATTTACATAATTCAATTCAATTCAAATGGTACATTAATGTTACATAATTTACACATTAGGTTTTAAATACTTCATAAATTCATAAATATTTACTATCAGTTATTATATATAGGCTAAGCCCAACATATGGATACTCACAAGACAAAGTCTTTCAATTTCAATTTGAAATATTTAGACATCTACAATCGATTGTTAAGTCACATAAGAGATTATAACACCCCACTTAAAATACATAAATAGCCATTTATACTCATGTTATCTCTATATATAGATTGAGGTTGCATTTGTCTATTTAGTTTACAAATTATGACATAAAATCCAATGTTAGGGAGTTGGAAAGTTTTCTCCTCAAATACTTTTTTCCATCTTTAGTGAGAGGTGTACATGTACATATTCTCTGTATTTATATTTGATTCAAATGTTTTATTTTCATTTTATTTCATTGCCTGTTTTTATTCTATTGTTTTTACTTTCACATGTTTTCATGTCATATTCCTTTTTTGACTGTGTGTTGCTGTAACAACTGGATTTTTCCAGCATTGAATCAATTAAGCTTATGTTATCATATCTAATTTTATCTGATCTTATCTTTACACTTTTGTTGTCTTATTTCTGTCAACAAATTTAATCTGCATTGCAACACCAGCCACTGGTCACAGCAGACAAGTCAAGTACACGCTTGTACTGATCATGAAATATGTCATTCCATAAAAGTGACAAAAAGTTATCTACTTGATGTCAATTATGAAAAGGTAAATTGATTTTATTGTGAAAGTAAGGCTGGGTGTACTTCCGGTATTACTGTGTCTATGTGTGGTGAACTTGACTCCTCTCTCATCTAATCCTGAGTAGTCGACGTCACTCTGAGCTGCTGAACGCTCTGAGGACACTATGGCCTACATCACACTGCAAGAAGTGGGAAGTGCCCAAAAGTCATTAGTCTCAGTGTTAATTCATATCTGACATGAGGTGAGAGCTCAGACACAGTTTCACAAAATCTGCAGAATTCTAACTTCAACTAAATCTGAGTAAAGACACCGTCACTTGAGATGTGTGCATACAAATACAGACCACACTGAGAACCTTTAAACATATGTATTGTGTGAGTGTGGCTCTCTCTCTGAGTGGACTGTGTGTTTCAGTTGTGCTGCTAGGCTGGGCTTGTTGCTAAAACTATCATGACACCGCCCCCTTCTGGAAAATCAGCGTCAGCAAATTAGTTAATTGGATTATTGGAGCCGCAGACAGGGGAGGAGGTGAAGTGAGGAAGTGAGAAAGTGTTGAGGGACACGCTCCACTCTGACCCTGTGCTGAACAGAAGACTGGGCTGTGTATAGTGGATGAGCTCAGTGGCCTCAGTGTGGATAGATCTCCATCTAATGGTCAAACACGCAGCTGCTCTGTCTTTTAGTCCAGTCTCACCTCGTTTGTTCAGGAGGACAAGAACCTGACAGATGAGAGGTTCTGAAGACTGAAGGGGACATCTGAGAGCACCAGAACATTTGAAAAAAAGATAGAAAAGATTTCTAACTGAAAGAAACTCAGAAAGAGACTCATTTTCTTATCTATGCATAAGTTATGTTAGATGTTATCATTAGGATGACAACATGCAGTTTAGTAGCACTTCTTTGTTTGATTAGTTTCACTCTCTCTTTCAGTACAATCAATTTCAATGATAATAATACTAATGGAATAAAGGAAATCAAATATACATAATAAGTAATATAGGTCATAGTTATACTGTCTTTCTGTGTTGGTTTGTATCATCTTTAGGACTTAGGTTTAAGGTTAAGGGTTAAATGTGAATTGTTGTTCATAATAAATGGGTCAATGCAAAGTCTTCATAAGGAGAGCTGTGCAAACTCGTGTGTGTCTGTGTGTGTTTATGTGTATTATATTAAACTTACCAAATACCTTGTCCCGTGTCCTGAGGAAGCCCTGGTTTTGAAGCTTGGAGGAAGCTGGACAATAGAGGGATGTGACGACCGCCTCACTCTCTCCCTCTCTTCTTCTCCCTCTCTCTCTCTCTCTGCTGCCCAGCTCAATCTTACCTCCTGACTTCCGCATCTTCGTGGTTCAAGATGACCTCTGTTTGTCATTTAATCTGTTCTCCTCCCTCACTGTTTCATATCACCTTCACCTGTGAGGATAAGGTATCGATGTTACATAGGAAAAGCTTATTTATAAATTCACAGCAAACATCAAGGTCCCTGACAGGCTCAAGATCAAGTCATCATTCTCTCATCAATTAATCATGCCGCCAAGTAAACATTAAGTATGGGAGGATTTGTGTTCTGTTCTATGAACAAATGACACACAGTCACCTTCATGAAAAACTAAATGGTATAACCGAATGAGTCTCCTGGAAGAGTGTATGTTGTACTGGCTGTGCCCTGGTCAAAGATGATTATGGTCAATATGAATAATGATTGACAGATAAAAACTGTCTTCACCCGGGTGTATGTAGGTGCCCTGTGGGGCTGACGTGCACCGGCTGCTGATTGTGCTCTTGTGGCAGCCCTGCGTTGTGCTTTTGTCCTGTGAAACTGATGGGGCAGAAAAACAGGAAGCTTCCTTTCCTGTGCACTGAAAGCAGGAGGCCGCCGGGTCAACGCAGTGTTGTCACCGTATGCAAGGGCGCCAGTGCCCCTTGATCGACAAGAGAGACAAACATCTCCTGGTGTGTGTTATTACTGGAATGAACTCCCACACTGTTGACATCACCCCATCTCCTCTGAATGGAAATTGTTTGATTAGCACTGACAACAAACATTATAAAAACAGCAACTCTGAGGACAAATAACAACCTTTTTTGACCCACTGAGCACATGACACGACGATGTTACTGCCACACTGTGCGGCCCGATCGTCCACTCTGTGTTTTTCTGCTCAGGCTGTGTCCACTATCAGTTGCAGCGATCAGCAATAGGCTGCATTCTTCACTAACCCTCTCAATCCTTGCCCTTTGTCCTGCCACATGGCCTGGGGAAGGTACGGTGTAATGCTAGACTATTATCTCCACCCATTCCTGTCTATATGTAATTTGTTGCCATTCAATATAACCACATTCCCCTGGCTTTATCTACCTCGCACACACACACTCACACTTTTGCAAACAGAGCAGAATAAATGGTCTGTGTCCTGCAGCCGTGCATAGCCAATTGCATGATCACATGTGCAGCGCGGGGCTGATATTCTGCGTTCAGGGTGACTTTGTCACGGTGCACTGGAGGCTGGGGATACACAATCAGTTCCAGAGTTTATATTTAACTAAGCAGAGGGGGGAAAAAACCCAACCAGAAAGAGAAACACTACTGGCCTGGGGATTATTATGTCCCCTCACACAAACAGAAAATAAAAGAGTGTCAAAGATTGAAAAAAGGGGGTCACAACCATATCCTGTTGTTTTGTGCTGTCATCTAGCACATAGGGTTAAACTCTTTTAGTACATTGAGTGAAATGTTAGTGCTGTGAGTGTGACTCGATGGGCAGAGCTGTGAGTGTAAAGGCTCTGCACCTTAGGAATGAAGAAGAGTGATTCCTCAGGTATGGACAGAACAATTGTATGAACCAGCTGATTGTTTGTGGCCTAGCAGTAATCTGCTGTCCTCCCCTGCAGTGCGTCAGAAGAAACTGGTGTGACTGGTGTTGTAGAATGAGGAAATGTGCTTACGGTGCTTTTGATTCTGAATGGGTATCAAATAATTACCTGGGTAAGGTAAAAAAATAAAAAAAATAAGGTAACAATAACCTGGCCTGTTTGCACCACTTCAGTCCAGTAGAGTCATACGTTTCCACATTCTGACAGTGAGAGGGTGTGTGTGTGTGTGGAGAGAAAAAAAAGGGGGGGGCTTTACCCTAGTCCCACAGAAATGATGGGAGGAGTTAAGTGCTAAACTTCCTCAGTCAGTGACATGCTGTCTGGGGTAGACTCTGCAGCCCTCGAAGGGGCATACACACACACACACACACACACACACACACACACACACACACACACACTCTCACAGACTTACACTCTCATATTTTCTTGTTCTGCTTTTCCCTTCCTGTGCTCTTTTGGCTGACAGTGGAGAATGGCGACAGTTTCAGCAGCTGTCATGAGATACAATTCACCGGTTAAATGGTGACACACACACAGATACACAGATTACACACACATTCTGCCGCACACTTGAGGAATGACTTGAGAAGGGAGAGCTGAAGGAAACACAGAGGTAAGAGCTGTTGTTTGTTGTTGTTTGAACTTTGTTGTATGGTTTAATACTGCTGTACTTTGTACTTAGTCACATAACCATAAAGTTGCTGTCAGGCACCAGGTTGAAGGATGAAAGATACTATGTAGTTTCCTCGTCAGTAACTAGTTAATTTGTGTAAATGTCTCCAAAGTCTCCTGAAGAGCAAACAAATAGATTTATACAAGTGACTTTTCTATTTCTATTGAATTTAAGCTATAATGTGGAAATAAAAATGATCCATGAAGCCTGATGAATTTGCAGTTATGGTTGTAAAATGTTTTGCACAAATGCCGGTAAGCAACAGTGTGGGAATCTCCCTGCAGGGAGCTCTGCCCTGGACACACAGGCATGCGAGTGAGCTAACAGGAGGTTCGTCTAAACTTAGAGCCCCAAACCCCTGTCTCATATTACTCTCCACTAAGTCCTGTACTGCATACTCCAAATCTAAAAAACCCAGACTGCACTCACAGACCAACACATACACACTTACAGAGTCACAAACACCTCAAACAATCCATGCCTGGCATGCATGTGAACACAGGCGGATACCGCTGACTCCATATGTTTCTTATTAGGGTTGAATGTTATTGTCATGGACGGCCGAGTGTCACAACTTCAGTGCAGGCTTTCTGCTGTGGTTTCAGACTGTGTGGAGGTCAGTTATGGTATGCGGTCGCAGGAACTCGTCAACCCGTACTGTGGCTTCACGTGTCTGTAATCACATTGTTTCTATGAGATTTTAGTAAAGCATCAGTCCTGGAGAGGAAACGTTTCGATGCTCCAGCAGCAAGAAAACAACGGGTAGAGCCACAGGTGTTTAGCCAAGATGATAGAAGCTCACACAGCATCACCACAAATCAGACTGCACTGTTTGCTCAACAATCTCTGCATGTTTCAAAGTGGTCATCACTGAGGACAACCGCTGCCCCTTGTGCAGCTCTCGGTGCTCACAAAGGATCAGCATGTGACCACACACATCAGCCTTGAGCGGTCTGTATTTATTAGATTAGACAATCTGTTTTTTCGCTATGAGAAAACACGCAGGGGAGTCTGGCAGAGTGTGGTGAAATGCTCCGACATGACTCCGGCCTGTTTGCAGCTCAGACTCAGTCATGGCCATCCAGCCGACAAATAAACAAGATGAAGAGACTGATCTCAGACAAGGATTTGAGCCACTTTGTCTCCGCCGTGCTAGAGCAGCGGAACGGTCAGAAGAAGGATGAGGGAGAAACGTAATGCATTTTGTTTCCCAGCATGCTCAGCGATTATTATGCAGTGGCCAAGTGTGTGCAAGTCACAAAAAAGCCTCATGCGTAGAGCTTCTCTGTCTCAGGGTTAAAGTATGTTGTTTCCAACACCACGTCAAATCAGTTGGTTTGTCTTTGTTTTATTGTATTGATTCATGGGTTTAACCAATTTTGGAAGAGTATATAAAATTCCTTGAAATGAATGGAACCCTGTAAAATGTTATGACCTTTAGTTGGAAGATTAGATTTTATAGGCAAAGTGCTGCAAACTTAGGGTGTGAAATTTTAGGGCCCTTCATGAGGCAGGCTGTATTATAGGACCTGTAGGATACAGTGTTTTTGTAGCTTGACTCATAAACAAACCTCATTAAGAGTTTTTCAGATCAGTTAGGTGTCAGTCCACCACTGAGAATGACTAACCATAACAAAAAACAGCTAAATATACATCTCCTGAACAGAAAAATGTAAGAAAACACTAAGATACTTCTGTCTTCTACAGTCTGATAAAATAAGGTTTATCTGTCTATCTTAAACTAGCTCAAGTGACTTATTTATTGTATTCCAGTTTTCTCTTCCAGCTAAAATAATAAAGCTTTATATTCAATATTGAATTCTGTGTTCAAATCAGAGGGAGGTGTTTTCTCTGATACAGCAGTGAAGATGCAGCTTCCTGCTGTCCATTCACATGACATACAAAGCATCACCTGATAGTCTACTGGTTCAATTTGTTTGTTAGATGCCATAATTATGATTGAGGGAAACAACCTTACTGTACAATGTATTTAAAATGTTTCCTCTGGAGCACAATCTGTTAGTTTATGACTTTAAATCATAATATTTCTACAAAGTGGTAAAATGCAGTGACATAGTGGACAAGGCTAAAAGATTACAACATTTCATATAGGTTAAAATCATCCCAGAATAAAGACATTAAATATGCAGCAGAAGCTGAATCACAGAGTAGTGTAATTGCAACTCTTTTATCTTTTAACTCTTTTATAAAATAACATAATATAATCATTTTCAACTCCTTCTGCACATCCAGACCTTTTTTAAAATGGCTGTAGCCGATAATTGGATCATAAGAATAAATTAAGTGAAATTGTGAGGGGCTAGTTCGTGGTGATAAAACTATAAAGATTGATCACCTGAAACTGCAGTTCCTTTCCGCTTTAGGGACCTTTAGTGAGTTTCAGTTCAGTTGTTTAACTGCTATCTTAAGTGCCTGTGTTTTTCTTACCGCACTCATAGCGTTTTTTCGGCCGCAGCAGGCAGCTGAGCTGTGTTCACTGGAAAAGCATTCAACATTCACTGGACACATCTAGTTCAGGATTATGCTGCACATTGACAAATATCGCAACTAGTTTGTGAGCAATGAGCAGCTACAGGGCCAGGGACTTCCTTCATGTGAGGGTAGGGACCCACAATGGAGCAAAAAAAGAGTGAAAGTTGGATTTACATGTGACAAGTGGTCAGAAACAAGACATGTCTGTGTCTGTAGGGATTTGTAAACAAGCAACTGTTTCCTATAAGTTCACAAAGACGATTTCAAAGGCGATGATGTGTCATTGCTGTGTTAAAAAATTTAATTCTAATTGCCTAGGTTGTAATACATTATGTGTATGGGTTGTAATACATTAACTAAACATGGATACTGTCTTTAATTTATTATTATGCCACAGCCAGAACATAACACATTGCTCCCAAAGTGGCATCATGTTCTAGCACTAACCAGATGATTTGTTACTGCCTGAGTGAACACATTGTGCTGGAGCAGTACCGGCCAATTACAGAGTACTGTCATCAAACCACAGGCACACACTGTGTGTCGAAGAGAACATGATAATATCAGCTGTTTTTTTCTCTCTGAAATAAAACTAAGACATTTACTATCTGAAAGGAGCCATTGTTGATAAGGCTGTTTCCTTAGAGAAATGAAGTGTCACATAAGAGAAGTGAAGGCACATTTCACAGTCATGTTAAAGTGCTGACCCTCGTCATTGACAGCATAAAGGATCTATACTCCTTTTAGTCATGTGATGGTCTCCTGGTGTGCTGATGTCTTATTATCTCTCTTTATGTTTCCCCTCTCATGGCAGAGGGCAGAGATGTGTTGAAGTGTGTTGTGGATAAACCGATCCTTGATCTGTGCCACAACTCTCACCCCCCCCTCCCTGTGACCTTGCAGCCTGTCCCCATGTAGCATTGCCTTACAGTGGATCAGCAATACATTCTCCCAGCTAAAGACTCACTCATTGTCTTTGTGACACACATTCTGTGCATATTTTCCCTGACCCGCATACACACACACACACAACTCTCACCGAGGCCTGCCCCCCACACACACACTCATACCAGTCGCAGCGAGTGCTTTATGCATTGACTGACTAACTGGGCAGCTACCGAGGAGAGAGATGCTGGTGGGAGGAGGGAGATGCAGACAGTGAGAGACAGAGGGATTACAGATAGGAGCAGACTCAGGCAGGTATAGAAGAAGAAGAGATAAGGCTTGCAGGGGGACAGAAGAAGAGACTCATTCAGTAAACACTAACTGGTGGAGTGAGCAGGGCAGGAAAGGAAATACAGAAATAGGAAGGAAAACGGGGCTTGTCCAACAGAGAGGAAGAGAGTGAATTGTTGTTAAAGAGGCTGGGGGGGTGGGGGGACTGATTGGATGGCATTGATCTCTGGGAGCTGCCGGCTCTTGGGCCAGATGGCGTCTTGTTGCTGCAGACCGCTGCTCAACTCTTCCTGCTGTGGACCGCTCATCAAAGTCTGCCTCTCCTCCTTCACAGGTCGGTCCCAGCCTGCTCTCTGTGCTACCACAGTACCGTCATGAGACGGTCCCCTGCGCTCAGATAGACAGGAGCGTAGGTCTATGTGTATATACAACATGGGTAACATGTTTAGCCAAGAAGGTAAACAGGGCATGGTGTGTAACTGTACCATAGCAGCATAACTGTGCTCGTGTTGACCCAAGCAGTCCTGTTGGTGCTAACTGTGCTGTGTGTAGTAGGATGAACAAGAATAGGCTGTTGTCCTCTCCAGCCCTAATGTCATGTTGCTGTGTTACCAAGTTGTGTGCCCCATTGTCTTGTTGTGAATGCTTTGCCTCAAGATAACACTGTTGTGGTTGTGCACTGACAAAGCATGTTGACAATAGAGAAATGAGCCATATTAATGAAATTATTATTATGATGGGCATCATTTTATGGACAATGTTTCCTTTACATATGAAACTGTATGTCTGAAAACATGTCGCTGTGCTCTCACGAGTCAGTGGCAGGACAGAGACCGGAGGATTTTCTGATGTCATTGCAGTTGTGGGTGTGTCTGTGTGTCTTTGTGTGTGTGTGTGTGTGTGTGTGTGTGTGTGTGTGTGTGTGAGTGTTCAACGTCACTGTTTTACCTCCCCATACCCGATTAACACTCAAACTAACCAGTGACCCAGACCCCCAGTATAAACTGCTGCACCCATCCCCCCAGTGTGATTAACTCTCTCTCCCCTTCCTGGATGTCTAATTTCTTTAAAAGAATAATTCAACATTTGAATGAGAGGAAATTAATGCCTTCAATAGGAGCTTTACTCTTGCAGTGCTAGCATAGCAAAGCTAAAGACTGGAAGTCAGCACACACACACATGCACACAGCTTGACAACACAACGCTACAAGAAACGATAAATACCACAAGTTAAAGACATAATATGTAACAATTCTTTTTTAAGAAAAAGGTCTAAAAATGATCATACCTACGTTATATATTTTGTTGACATGTGTATTTATACTATCCAAAATGTTTCCAACAATTTTCAAACCCAGAGGAATCTCCGAGCTTTGCTTGTGTCTTCTATAACTTTAGACAAATGACACATGATGAAGGAAAAACACTCTGCTAGCTAATTAGTTAGGGCTAGCTATTTGTCACTCGTGATGGAGCACAATTATTAATAGCTGTTAGCTGCGTTAAATGAATACAAATTTAAAACATGCACCTGAGTCGTGTCAGGTTTTAATGTTTTCATAGATTCTCATTGGCTGTGAAGACTACTCCCATTATCCTGAGGTGCTTCATGACATCATCAAACTAGGTCTTTTGTTACTGCTTTGATATAAAGTCATATATATATATATATATAAAGTCATATATATATATATATATATATATATATATATATATATATATATATTCTGTGTTTCCTGTATCTGTATACAAAGTATTTCAATTATGACTACTATTTTGCAAGGACTCACTGTACGTGCTGGAAAATCTTAGTTGTGAAACTTTTCGACTTTCACCAAAGAAACATTCTAGCATAGGCTAACCCCCATCAAGTGACTTTTTGACACTGTGCTTTTATACTACATCGCTTTAATGTGCTTTCGGAAGTTCTGTCACCCAGTTAGGTTCCTTCTGACTTATATTATGCAAAGCCGAAATGCTGTAGTAAAGCAGCTTTAGTTTCATTTAAGTACAAACGTTGCAGAGGTGTCAATCTCCTCATCTAAATATCTGCAACACAGTGAATATTTCCCAAAATGTTGAACTATTCCTTTAATATATTTACACAATATTTGAACTGTATGAAATTTGATGTATGTCATGATGAACTGATTAAAAGGAAGTAAGTGCGCTCTCTATGTCCAGGTCCAACACTGATTTGATTTGCTTCTGACAGACATCTCTCCTGCTGAGCTGGACGCTCTCTGGAGGGAACCACCGTACACGCTTGGGGGAACAAATGATCCCTTCTCAGGGAATGACATCATGACTCAAGGTAACGTGTTTTACACAGTAAGGTTATTGTGGAACCTCTGTCACTTTATATTATCACAGACGACTCATCTGTTAGTTTGGACCACAAAGTCCAAGTGTGAGGCTGATGTAGGACGGAGCTGTGTTGTGGTCACAAACTGAGGAAGTCTTTGGGACATCCTCCCTGCACAATGGAACAATTGGGGAAGTTCATTGCCTCTTTACAGCTGTAACCATATTATAAGGCATCCACCTGACTGATATTTATAGATTTCTAACTATTGAGATCATAATGTGCGGAGGTAAAATTGTACCATAATAGATTTAACAAATCCACAGTGACAGAGTTAAATCAAACTATGTAGTGCAACTATCTTGACATCTGCCTCGGAGGTTATGTTTTCATCTGCATTTGTTTGTTCCTCACTGAGCAAGATAACACAAAATTACACAATGGACGGATTATCTTGAAACCTGGTGAACGATGTGCAATGAGTCAGGGAACAATCCACTAAATTATGGTTGGATGTTTTTGGTGCAGATCTAAATAAAAATCAAGACCATCTAATTCAAAAGTGGTTTAATACTGTTAGGCCTTGGCGGAGGTATGTGCTCTACTGAGCACCATTCTGGTCAAGACCTTAAAATCTTGTTTAATATAGAGAAACCCAACAGTTCCCACATGTATTGATTACAAAACATGCAGTTTAAAATAGAATTAAATGAGAACATTTTAGCATCAATGGATTCAGTGAAAGAATACTTGAGTTGATTTCTGTGTGGGTACATTGGGCGAGAAAAGTTGGGAACCACTGCTCTAGATAGATTAGATTGAATAGATAGATTCAACCTTTTCCTTTCCCTTGAGATGACCATTTTGATAAAATTGTTTCCACATTATATATACCTGTCTTTATCAAACAAAAAACACCCCTTAATACAGTTGCTGTTTAGCAAACACTGGCTTAACCAGCTTAGAGTGTGAGTTTTCTACCTCAGCGTGTACCGTATGTTCTCCACTTGGCCTTCCAGGTGGAGGTGAGGAGGAGGATGGTGTCGTGGTGGAGTCAGGTGAAGGAGAGGTGGAGCCTGACAGCTACTGGAAGAAGAAAGAAGCTTTCTTTAGAGGAAGTACTGTGTCACTGGGAGACAAGTTCTCCTCAGGTTAGTTTAATGACGCTCTCGCCACAGTCCATTGCCCCCTGCAGCGTACATACATCAGCCAGTCTAAACTAGTTACACTTTGTACACAGAACTATTCCCAATGCCTATTATTTTTTTGCATAATGATGAAGCACATTTCCCTGTCTACTAATGTTTTGCTCACTCAGCAGTTTAGCTCCATCCATCACATTCCCCCAGGTTCTTCCTCTCAAATGGATTTAATTGGCCACACTGAGAGTCCAGTTAGAGGCCTAATAGCTACGTTATTCCTCCAGGGACCAACATTGTGCTCACAAAGCATATGAAGGAAACATAAGTGCTCGTAGGAAATCTTTATGAACTCTTAAAAGTTTTGTCTCTTGTTTTAAGAGAAGAAAATCTTTAAATTGTTTCTCTGTGATGACAGAAAATACAATAACATATTTGTACAACTGTGGTGAATTAATTAAAAATGTGATTAGAATCACCAGTATTTTCTATTTATTCTTGTATTCTTCACACGGTCGATGATGCAACTCTATAATATTTATTTTTCAAATCTAATCTAATCAACTATTATTTGCATTGGATTTGTTAAATTAACAGAGGTGTTCTTGTCTTTTTCCTCAGAAATTGCGCTGTTGTTCACTGGGCGGAGGCGCTCCAGTGTGGATCCTGACCGAACCCTACAGGAGGCGCTGCGCACACGACTGCGAGTGGTGGAGAGCAACAGCCAGGACGTGATCCAGCTCTTTAAAGTGAGTGCTGACAAATCAGACAATATTTAGACATGTACTAGTTTCTGATGTCATAATAAAGAAGTAGGTGCACTATGATTTGATAAGCGTCTATATAATGCTATGTGATATATAAACTGTGTGTTTATGTATTGTGCTCTTTATGGATATGGATTGTTCTTCAGTACATGATAAATGAGGCTTTGTCTCTGCAGGACTTGTCTGCACGGCTGGTGTCTGTCCACGCTGAGAAAGACAGCTTTGTGCTCACATTTAAGACTGTGGAGGAAATCTGGAAGTTTTCAACATACCTAGCATTGGGTAAGAAAGCTTTGTCTTTGCTGTTCTCAAAGATTGGAAGTACTTTGAGAAAAGGTGATTCTTTTGGCCAATAAGCATTCAGAAAGCTACTGTCACTCAAATCTGTTAAAGTGTAAATATACTTCCTTGTGATAAACTTTGATCGATGCTCATTTGATCACTATTATCATCACATTGTGTAACATGGTTTGGTTGTTGGGTTGTTATATTTACTGTGGAGTTGTGTGTGCTCTTTCTCAGGTTATGTGGCTCGCTGCTTGGAGAACTTCTTGAGTGATCAGTCCTTCTGGCTGGACCCAGAGCTGCTCAGCGACCTGGAGATCAATGTGAGCGTGGATGAGGAACATCTGGCTACTCTGTACCTGGGACTTTTACTGCAGGAAGGTCAGTAATACTACTTCAGTCAAATAATGGAAGATCGAAGAGCTTTATAGGAATAGTTTGAATTAATTATTGTCACTGAATCTGTGATCCAAATAGGTTGTCATCTCTCTGACTCAAATCTGAACAATGTCTCTTTTTTGCCTTGGCTTTAAATGCAGACAATTGATGACAGGGACCATGCAGCATTTAACAGAAACCAGCTGCTGCTTTGATCCCATTACTATTAAATTGTTTTTCACTGACCCCAATTAACACTACGACAGATCCACTGTTTTTACTATAAACCATTCTGAATGTCTATAGTCGGATTACCGGCAAGGTCAGAAAACGTTTTCTGGCAGTCAAGCTGGAAAAGCCTATGTTCAGGCAGAGGGGGAGGAAACAGAAGCGGAGGAAGTGAGCAGGGCTACGCGCTAGGCTTAAGGCAATGCTCCCTACATGTGTTTTTACGACAGGTGACAGTGGAAACAATACCGCTTTTGTCCACAGAGGCGCCAAAATTTAACGAAAAAAGTTCCTTGTAGGAGCTTTAATGTAAAGCCCATGCTTTAATGAAATGTGCTTTATTATACTCTACTGTAAAGTTCTAATTACAAGTAAGGTATGTGATTGGATTTTTACTTTATTCTTATGATTGTATAATTGAATAAGTTAGAACTGGATGTCACTGAATTTGAGTAATTAGTTATTTTTTCTGTTCTATAAAATTAACAGCTAAAGCAAAACTGTTATACCTCTGTGGCTCCTAGAATGAGTATTGATTCCCTCCTGCCTGGTCTACCCAGATTTATTTCGCCTGAGCATTTCCCAGAGGCAAAAAGCTTCATGGAAATGTATATAGGACTGCAGTGCTGGCAAATAGTGATGGGAATTACATTATGGGAGGTCATAAAACATCCATCATTTGCAAGTGACTGAATTAGGGTGCAGCAGCTCTGCTGTTGCCATTTTGCTAAACCACTTTTTGAAAACACTTCAGGTGTCTGGGTAAGCATGTTGGCTGTGTCTCTCTGCTGATGTGTGTTTATGTGATTCACTTCGCAGGATCCTTCTTTGCAAAGGCGCTATTTACGAGAAGTGAGCAGTATGAAGAAGAGGAAGAACAGCTGTCGTTCAAAAAGAATGACTTGCTCATGGTAAAGGACACAGGCCAGGACAACATGCGGGAGGGCACCATGCTCTCTACAGGAAACCATGGTCTGGTGCCAGTTGATGCCATGCAGCCACTACCCTACCCCTTCTACCAGTGAGTCACTGTGTTCCTTACATTCCTTGATTTAGAAACAGTAAGACTAACACATTCTCCTGTCAAAATGTTAGGCTGATTGAACTGAGCTGAACAGAAATGTATAAACGTCAATGGGCACAGAATCATTAATCTGTACTTCCTGTTTGGTCAGGTGGTTCCTGAGGAAGTATCCAGGCTCTGCTGGATGCTCGCCAACAGAAAAGGAACAATTTGAACATCCAATCGGTAATGCCGCACACACATATACAGAACTATATGTTTACAGAGAAGACTCACTGTGCTGGATAGGCACTGCAATGTAAGCTGTTGAAATGTGTGACAAGACAGGTTTGGCTCATGAAAAACCACAGACTGTATAAAAAGAGAGACAACTTGATGGCTCACCCAAAGTGAAGCCAGTGTCTCAATCACCACCTGATGGCTGGCTACAGCATAGGTCATATATCCCAACTCATCCGTGTTAATCGATGGGACCTGGAACTAACTAAAAAGCAAACAACTTTTTTTCATAGATGGCTTCGTCTTTTTCAGTAGTTCATATCACAGTTTTCTTCCAGTGAGTTTGGTTTTAATGAATGATCATCTATGAATGGAGAAATAAACTTGATTTCCCCATTTTGTGCTGTGATGCGCTGCTCTGCATCTAATTACATTTATAAATACTTAGATATATACATTTACACTATATAGTGATTAGTGAGTGATTTCGGACACAACCTCTGGTTCAAAAGGTGCAAGATGGCAGCGCTTGTATCCGGTATAGTTTGGCTTAATTTCTGGCCTTTTTACGGTCTTTGGTTTGGTTTGGTTTGGCTGCAGCCTTAACGTTTATCTCAGTTATGCTCTTATCAAAGTGTCACAACAGGCAGCTGTTTTGAATTTATAAAAATGTACTATTAAAAAATTCATATAAATAAGGTACTGTATAAAAGCATTGAATCGTATCTACACATTCCTGATCAGACAATCTGTTGTGTGATTCTGCTCCTCAAGAAGTCTCATATCTCGTGTTTGTCCTCATCATACATCACAGTCACAGGTTCCTGTGTAGCAGTGGTTGACTACTGTCCACCGGGGCCGGATGAGCTCCAGCTAAACCAAGGTGACGTTGTAGAGGTCCAGGGTCTGCTGGTCCGAGGTCTGGGCGTGTTCATAGGAACGAACACATCCACAGGACGCACTGGTTTTATACAGAAGGCCCACGTCAAGCCTATGGACACCATGCCCCTGTAAGATGTCCCTTTTTTGTTGTTGTATAATACATGATGCAGCATTAGCACACTGGTCTGATGATGTTGTGCATCATTTCAACTCTGAAGCGCTTTATCTTGATCAAATCCACATTAGCTACCTCTTAGTTATTGTCTTTCACTAATCTTTGATGAAATCCCATTTACCGTAGCTGCAGTCTGGACATTTTGAATTGGGCGAAGACGTTGGGGGAGACAGCTGAGATGATAATGCTGCCTTTGTTTCTCCTGCACAGAGACGAACAATTGGTCTTTCTGACAGCAGAGGAGAGGGCCAGCCTGGCTCAGGTTAACCCGTGCAGCTCTGAGCCAAGTGACTGCGGCCTGCTGGAACGACTCTTCTCATCTGACATCAGCTCTGTGTACAGGCTAGGTAAAAACAACAACTGATCAAGAGATACTCAAAGGACGGGGTTGTGCCAGAACCATAACTGAATCATAGGTCACATTTTGTATTTAATGTGCAGCTGATGTTTGTTTCTTACATAGTTGCTGCATTTATTCTGAGAGTGACTGAAACTGGACAGTGTTTCCAGCTCCACTGCCAACTGGAAAAGTGATGCTTAAATTGATTTACCTTGTGTGCCTCCAGACAGACTGGACGAGACTGACTTCCTGTATATTAGGAATCAACCAAGACACGGTAATGCTTTACAAATCATAGAGGTTTGTAAAAACCTCACTAGATGTCTTTGCTTTGCACTTACATTCATATATACTGTTTCTTTCCTCTCCTCATAGATCATAAGGTTTCTTCAAACACGCGTCAGAGTGTCCTTTCAGAGCGGAGTGAGAGAAGCGGAGGGACGCCCCCGTACCACTCCTCCCCACGTAACTCTCTTTCTCTCTCCTCTCCCCGCTTGTCCCTCTACCGCTCCCAAAACCCTCTGCCCCATGAGGGCGAGCACCTGTCCTTCACCCTGGAGGACACGTTCAGGGAGCTGGACGAGTTCCAGGAGGATCCACCTCTCTTCTCAGAGGAGAACAGCTGGGAGGGGGAGGAGTCTGAGATCAGTGACCCCACGCTGACCCTGCTCAATCGTGAACACTTCCAGGTCAGCAGAATCTCAGTTCAAGACCTCATTAATAATTGAAGCCAAAATACTTTTTTCTTTCTTGCTCTTTAATTTTATGTCTGTCCTAGACATTTGCAACAGCCTCTCCAGCACCACCTTCAGTCTTATTTTCAACTAATTCATAATTGTATGGCCTGTAACTCCTAAACCTTTTTAATTACCAGAAAACATTTCTCTCTTAGTATTTAGGTCCTCAAACAGTTTAAAAATATTATGTGGAAAATTTGACTTATATAATTCAGTTTCTAATCAAATAAAAGCATTTTCCTTTAATGTGTAATTTAATTATGCAGTGAAAAGACAAAACAAGTCTTGTCCCAACAGAAGCCCACTTCTTTTTATCCATCAAAGTCATCATACAATTATCTAATTACTTTTCCCGTTTTGTCAACCAGATCACATTTTTACAATCTTTGAAAAAAATCTCAGCTTCACCACTGAAATTAACCACTATTTCCACTTTGGTTAAATTTACATTTCCAGTCTCACTAAGAGAAGCATCTTTGGGATTATTTTAAGGATAGCTATAATTGCACTAAAGTTAGTCACTGCCTGTTTGTTATTTTTTCCAGGAGGACTTCCTGCCTCTGTATGACCTGCAGTATTCCTTCCTGTGGGTGACCTTCAGTGGTAAGACGGAGGACGAGCTCTCGGGTCACCTCGAGAGTGTCAGGGAGTGCGCCAAAAGGATGGGCATGCACTGGGCACATCGCCGGGCATGCTTTCTCCTGGGAAGGCTCTGTGCCAGAAAACTAAAGCTCTCACAGGTTTGAACTGACAGTTAATATAAATTATCAATATGCAATAGCTTGCCATTAATATCACTGAGGTAATATTAATAAAATAGATGTGTAATATATCAATGACTACTGCAGGTTATTTTGCCTATAAAGGACAATAAAGTGAAGAATATTTAGGACTGTACTGTATATTATTATTAGTCATATTTCAATTATTTTTTAGTCTGTGCTGAAAAGCAGTCTTAAATAGATTGAACAGACCCTACATGTGTTTCCCTCAGGCACGGGTATACTATGAGGAGGCTCTGAGCATTTGTGTGGACAGTTTCTCCGACATGCCACTCCTTGTCGCCCTCTTCACAAACCTCACCTCCATCTACCTGAAACAGCGCATGACAGACAAACTGCCCCAGACTCTGGAGAAGGCCAGCGCTCTGCTCCTCTGTCTCCCTGGCCACACCTTTACCTCCACAGATGAGGTGGAGCTGCTCAAGCTGCTCCTGAGGAGATCGGTGGTGATGGGGGACAAGAGCCTGGAGGCACGTGTCTGCTACCTCATCTCCAGCCTCTTCCTGCTCCTCAAGAAAACAGACGACGCTCTTCCCTTTATTGAGAGACTCCAGTTTCTTTCTGTCTCTCTTTCTGCTGTTGAGGGGCAACCCATAGTCCCCCTGGACCTCAACTGGCTCTTGAGCTGGCTCTATCATCGTAAATACATGCCTTACTTAGCGCTGGCCTCTCTGAGCCTGGACTCCAGACAAGACCACTCCCTCCACGACGCCTTCCAGAGGATTGAGTTGTTTATCAGGAACTCTGTTCGCCTGAATCCGTGCTGGAAGGAAGGAACCTCCTTGCTCCCCGCCCAGATTGTGGTTTACCTTCAGCAAGCCTTGGCTCTAGCTGAGCAAGGGGAGGACATGAAGACCCAGAGGGACCTGTGTTTGGGCTTGGCCTCAGTCTACCAGCAGTACAATGCTCTGGACAAGGCGGTACGCTGTGCTCAACAAGCTGTGGAGATGGGCGGCTACATTAATGAGGAGGAGGGCTTTGAGGCCTCTGTGCTGCTTGGGTGGCTGCTGGTGTTGACAGGACAGGCTGAGAGGGCCCAGAGTGTCCTGCAGCCACTGCTCACATCACTTCAGGTACAGCTAATGCACACAAACATCACAGAAAAAACTGTCACTATCGGTTCCTTTAAATGAACGCCATGTGTGTGCATCTCTCTCCAGGGTACAGACAGCCCCACGCAGCGAGGGGTGATCCACAACCTCCTGGCTTTGTGTCTGAGGCGACAGGGCCGTGTCCCGAAGGCAGGATGGCATCTCCACTCAGCCCTGATGATCTCCAGGGAGAGTGGGAATCAGAGGAACCAGGCCCTGGCTCTTGCCAACCTGGGCTGCCTAGCGCTGGATGTAGGGGCATCATGGGTAGCAGAGCGTTTCCTCGTCAGGTCAGATATCTGCCTTACTGTGTGTCAGAGTAAATGTAGACAGGGGGCGCAAACACTTATTCACTGTGATGGTAATTGTATCACCAGATCAATGCACCTTTTTCATGAGCTGTGGGAGAGCCCCACAGACGAGGAGCACGTTCAGACCTACCTCTGGCTGGGGCGGAGCTACAAAGACAGGGGGAGGAGTCAGGATATCAGGGCGTGCTATGAAATGGGACTGCTAATTGCACTACAAGCCAGAAACCTGCACAGTAAGTACTGTACATGTAAAGTCAGATTAAAGTTCCCTCACTGTACATTGTTACTCCTTCTGACTAATCGAACTAAAACAGTGGCCTCCCCTTAAACCCTTTGGAAAAAAAAATTGATTTCTGGTGGAATGTAACAATGTAACTGTGACACCATCTCCAAATTCTCTCAAATTAAATTTTTACTGCAATTCTTTTTTAAGAAAGAATATTACGCTGATGATGATGCAATTCTCAGGAACCATTGGTGACACGTTTGCTCTACGTCTCATAGGTCAGATGGTGGTGGCCAAGGTGCTGAGCCGGCTGTATGCCGACATGCTGCTGTACGGTCAGAGCATCGTCTACTACGAGCACTGTGTGTCTGTGTCCAGGCAGCTGAAGGACAAAAGGCTGGAGGGGGAGTACCTGGAAATCCTCAGCAGCCTCTACCTGTCACTCAACACAGAAAGGTGAGTGTCTGCCTCTCCTTAGCACTCATCCTCTTATCTGTGATTTTTATCCATTTTTTTTTCTGTTTTGTGTGTTGCAGATCATCTCGTAAGTCGCTGGACTACACCAAGCAGAGCCTGAGGATTTCTATCGATTTGGGCAAGAGAGAGGAGGAGTCAGAGACCTGGTTACAAGTGGGACGTATATATTATCTCATTCAGGAAGACGAGCTTGCTGACATGTACCTGCAGGTGAGGAGAAGGGAATAGATGACAGTCTGTATGTGGAGATGGAAGACAAGTCTCCACTTCCTCTCGTTGTACAAAAATGAAGCTAAAATATCTCAGGTGGCTGCAAGTTTGGGAGCTGTCATGTATTCCATTTATATATATATACATACACACTCTTTGAATGAAGTTACATGAAGGATAAGAGCATTGTTCATAAAAACAATCCTTGTTTCTTAGCAGCAATGACTTTCATTCTATATTGACTGACAGTGCAATGTGATTGACAGGCAGCAGTGAAGACAGCCCTGAGGATGAACGACCCTCACTTTGCCATGAGCATCTATGAGGAGGCGGGAGACGTTTACTTTAAAGGCCACAGAAATCAGATGGCTTCCCTGCCTTTCTTCAGGGTAAGAGGACGCAACATATTTATCTGAAACCTACAATGTCAAACGCCGCTTGACATCGCTGATCTAATTCGACAAATTATTCACATATGATTCAGGACGGCAGTCTGCCATTTGCGCGCAGCATCAAGGACATCCACTCAGAGTTTCGACTGCTGAGTAAACTGACTGAGCTGTTGATGAACCAGGGGGAGCAGGAGGAGGCTCTGCAGTACGCCACCTTGGCCGTTCAGGTCGCCAGCAACACAGGTACCAAACAGAAGCGTGGCCTCAAGTAGAGTCAGCACATTAGGTCTGTTAGTTCAAAGAAGATGTGGAGCTACCTGGTGTAGCTGATATAGGCCTTTCGTTGTTTTTCCTTAGCTGTGCGTGTGAATGAGAGGACAGCCTACCACCGACTGGCCACAATCTATTACAGCCTGCAGCAGTATGAGATGGCAGAAAACTACTACCTCAAGTCCCTGTCCCTCTGCCCCCCAGTCCTGCAGCACCCCACACAGGCTCGCTATTACACCAAGCTCTACTGCAGACTGGGAAATATCACCCTGCACAAACTGAAGGTACAGGGGATGATTATATTTCTGAGCTAGAGTTGTATGAGCAAAGAGAATACATGCAAAACATTTTTTGTTGCACAAATATAATCACAAGATTTAAATTTGATAAATCAACTGAATGTAATTTATCTCAGGCATTAGATGCCTTTACTTTAATGTCAGTGATCTAATACAATCTTAAGGAAATGCTCAGTAGAACTAAAACTAAAATAATTTTTTTCTTGACTAAAAGTAAATATATTTAGTTCATATGATTAAAAGGAAAATACATGTTAAGCAAATATTTTCTTTTTTATTAACACAACAGAAAACTATGAATGAACTACAATGGCACTCAAATAGGTCCAATAGTCCCCTTATTTTTTGGGAATCTGCACCAAATTGCACACTCGTGATGTTTTAATTATTATGAAGAATTATTCTCTGAGAAATCGCCTGATCTTCCAAAATCCTGGGATCTGCCCCCAATCAGGACCAAAATTGTATGGATTCTTCTTTGGGTCAAGCCTCACCCCCTCCTCAGGATTTCATGGAAATTGGTCAAGTAGTTTTTTCCTAATCCAGCAAATAAACTAACAAACACACACAAAAATATAATCTACTTGGTAGAGGTACTAAATATATTCTCACTAAACTGTGAGCTATTTCCTCTTTTAAGGGTACTTTTCCTTTATGATGCATTCATGAACTTTTCTGTGTTGGCCAAAAAGAAAGAAAACACTCTTTTTTTGCATGTCCTAATGAAAGGCTTTAGATCTTGGCAGAGCAACAGCGTCGTTGTCTTTACTGTCATCTGGTTCTTTTAACAGAAAACATTGGGGATCAAAAAGTAAACCTTCATATTTAAAGATGAGCGTTTGATTTCAATGAGACCTGTTCTGACTGTGCTCTCTGTCCAGGATGCTTTTGATGCAGTGGGCTATTTCCATTTGGCTCTGGCAGCAGCCCTGGAGGATGGCACTCACCCAGAGGCCCTGTATGTGGTGTACATGAAGCTTGCAGAGATCCACGGCAACCACATGCCCGACGCTCAGCTGTGCCAAGTGTACAGAGACAGAGCCCAGAGTCTGAAGAGAGTGCTGGTGGGAGAGGAGGGAGGGGACCATGCAGGCACCGAGGCCGGTCAACAGAGAGAGCAGGACTTGGAACGTAAAGACAGTTTGAATAAGAGAAACTACATCTTCGATTCTATACCTGAAGAAGAAATGTATGAACTAAACTCGGCCCCGAGAACTTGCACGAGGCATGTGGACAAAAATATCAGTTGTATAGACACTAATATTGGAGATGCTCATGGGAAAGACGATCACAATCACCATCTCCCTGACACATACCCTAATGTGGACAAGTGTGAGACAGACACCATTGCCAGTCAGTCGTACAGCGACAGTACCTTTACTGAATCTTTTGATACAGCGAAGGAGCAGATCTCTGACTCCAGCAGCTCCACCGACACTTTGCAAACTCCGAACTTTGATACTGACCACAGCACGCCCAGTCAAATACCTGCTCATCCCACCAGTGACATCACAGGACACATGGATGCTAGAGACACTGATCCTGATATTCAGGGTGAACAAAACACACATGCTTGTGCAGATCCTGTTCAAAAAGATGTCAGCGCTACAGACATGCAGCCTGATGCTGACCACATGGAGTCTGTCAGCAGGAATCCAGATCAGACTGTGAGTGTGGAGGACTCCACAGAGAAAGATCATTCTGAGTCTGGAGACACAAACACGTGGACTTAGGTGTCGTCTACATATAACTGCACTTTCTCTTCTTCGCTGACATTTCCTTCGTTTGGTCACACGTCTCCTGACCATCGACCTGACTACAACGTTCCAGCCACATGGCACTTATTAAAGATGATGTCAATACTGTAAAACTGTCAGAGATTTAGTTGATTCAAAGCATGTGCCTTTTTGTATGAGATATGCTGTGGTTATCACAGTGCACTGTGCTCCTAATATATGATTTCTCTATTTTATTTGTATCTCTGGAAGATATGACTCAAACATAAAGAATGTTATTTTGAGTGCTTTTTGTTCATTTGAATGTGAGACAAATAGTGGCCCTCACGAAAACACATTGACCAAACAGTCAAAACAATCTTACTGGCAGCTAATATAATTAATAGTTTATAAACTTTGATATGTGTAGTTTTAAATCCATATTACTAAAACTGGTTTATTTGTTGGGGACTGTATTCTTCTAAATCTACACATTCGCTGTGTGAGCTAGTTTTAAAGACAGCAGGATGGTGTATGTGGACTCGACTTAAAAAAGAAAGTCACTTCCCACATTCAGAGTAATAAAGGAAGATGTCACCTGTTCGCTGCTGTGTTTTTAATCACTTTGGACAACAGTGGCGCTCTAGGACACAGAGTCATGAGTTATCCCAGACTCTGACTGCAGGAAATATTGAGATCAATTCATTGTTAAATTTAAATTATTTATAATAATGAAATATAATATATATTAAATAATTTGTTTATATTAAATAATGTATATACAGTGTACAATAACATTTTGATATATAATTAATAGCTTTATACGTTGCAATTGCAAGATGTGTTGAGCAAATTGTTTTATGTGAAGTTTGCATCATTTCCCAGTAGTATTTTAAAAGTTTTTTTATACTTAATACACACATTTAACAGGTTATTTGCAAAAAGTGTTTCCTTGGTGACCAACCCGAACATGACATGAGTACCTTTACTTAGAGTCACACAATCAACATTTGTGCCAGGGAGGATTAACTGTTTGAGTTCTCTCAGCTGGTCAAACATTCACCAGTGAAGTTTTGGTTGTAGCTTTGACAGATTTTTGTATCTGTGTTGTGATACACAGTAAATAACAGAGTTTCTTGAAGGAAGGCGATAAACTTCAGCAGAACAAACTGCCATGGGGCGACCGAAGAAGACATGATCAACCTCATTTTGGAGAAGAGCACAAGTAAGCTGAGAGAACGTTTGGTTCTGTTTGTACTGCAGGACTTAGACTTAGAAATCTGATCTCCCAGAGTATGAAGCAGAGATATTAAGGAGTCATGAGTTTAGTTTGGTCATGTCTTCAAAGTACCACATGAGAGAGCCATTACATTGATTTTGTGCTTTGCTGTGAAAGCCGTCATGTGGTGTTGTTCCTCATTTGAGCCAGAGGTGGGCAGTGAAAGACAACATCTGGCTGCAGCCTGCATTGCACAAGCTGCAGCAGCCTCTTAAAACAGGTGAGAGAGAGAGAGGCGCAAAGAGGAAAAGATGAGGACAGTCCCATTTTGTTCCTGGGTTCAAATCAACATCAACAATGACACAGAGCTTCCCATTGTTCAGAAAGCTCATGCATGAACCTGTAAGACAAAGTTTTATATTAATATTTCACTTATTTCCTTATATGGTGGATTTTTGTATATACACAGTACGCAGCAGACAATGGTCACAACTGTTTTCATGTCCAATAGTGATCCAACCAGACCCTCTCTTTCAAACATATCATTTAAAAAGAAAGAAAGACAGAAAAAACTGTGTGATTTTTTTTTTGCAAAAGAACATTTGATTTATTTTGGTTGTAAAATGGTTGTGACCTTTTAACATGATTATCTTGAAAACTACATGTTAGCAGAAACGTCCAGGTCAAACATGACATGTGTTACACCATTCCAGAACATTTAAATATTAAATCATTAATCTGAAAATAAAAATGTTTTAATCTGCGGAAAGCAGACGTGTGTACGTAGACTAGCAGAATAGATCACTCACAGTAATGTCATATTTTGACCTCGCCAGAACATCCAGGAAGGAAACATTCACATTGGAACTCTTTTTGAAACATAGGTCTATGTGACGTCGTGATAGGAAGTTCAAACAACAGTCCCTCAACTTCAAAATGTTTGCTGGGATGTCACAAATTGAAATGGCAGAGAAAAGCAAGGAAGTAAAAGTGAGAGTTCAGGCGAGGGCGAAAAAAGAGAGACTGCTGTGGATTAGATTGTTGTAACCCAATGAGCCAAAGGAAGGAATGCTTGCATGCATGATCTGCATGTTAATGTTGAAGGGCTCCTGCCTTCAGCCCACAGGCGTTAGTTTAACACAGGCTGAAAAGTCCAGTTGTGCCAAAACAAGCACTGAATTATTCCTCCTGTGTAAGCCTTCACATGGTTACTGTTAAACCATGTGGAGACAAGTTTATGCTCTGCTCTCTGTTGAATAATTGAATGGAGCCACAGAAGCTCCTTCACATCAGCAGCAAAAAAGCTGAAATTCTCTCTCGTGATCCCAAAAAACAATTCCCATAAACACTATGTGTGAAACCCTGAGAGCATACAGCTCCATTTTAACTCTCATTTGTTTGCAAGAGAGCAAATGTAAAAAAAAAACTGCCAGGAAACCCAACAGTAATGTGACTTCATGAATAGTCTGTTTCATGAGAGAGTTTTTCCTATGACTTCCTCCTAAAACAAAGGGAATGTTTGTTCCTTTTCTCTGAGATAACATTGTCAGATAAAAAAATTTAAAAAAACAGCACGTATGCGAGAGAGCTACAAGCAAGAAGGCAGCATGTCAGGTTTAGAATACGTTTTGTATTTGAGAAACTTGCTTTCTCTTCATTCTTCTTTAGTGCAAAAACACATAGGAGCTCTCGTTACATAAAGTTTCCATTTTGGCTGTGTAAAACTGCTAATCCTACAAAAATGGTAGAGAGAGACCTTTTTCTTTCTTGACCAGGAACAGGTCAGAGCCCAAATGCTGATAACTCACAAGGACAGGAGACAAAGTTTATTCATTTTGACTTAGCAAGTCAGCCTAAGAGTAAGGCAGTCAAAAAAGGCAAAGGTTCCAAAACATAAAAAGCAAGGTCAAAGACACAAAACAAATGAGAGGGAAAAAACACACTGGAACACTCACAGAAAAACTGATGAGGCCAACTGGCGATCAGTAAGAGGGAACACAGAGATTAAATACACATGTTGCTATGACTCAGGTGAATCTAATAAGATTGCGAAAGGTGAACAAAAAAAGGAGGGAAACCAGACAAGAACAGCTAGTTTAGTGAGAAAGACACACAGGGAAATAAAGCTTCAAAGTAAACAGGTACTCAGGTAAATAACTCAGCGTGCCGACAAAGATATAAATGCAAATACAAGGAAAACAAGGAAAAAGACACAAAATAAAAAGCCCATTCAACAGAAAGTCTTTCAAAACGTTCCAGAACAGAAACAGTTTCAAACAAAGTTCACAAAAAAGGTGCAAGAAGTCTCCAAACTGGGACAGAATCGTGTCAATTTTCCAGAACTATGTCCCAATTCAGTGTCTGCTTCATTAAGGGGACGCACAGGCAGAGCTGAAATGAGACATTCTCGTCTACAGAGGTTTTCTGCCATCACGTCATCAGCTTGTTGCTGTTGCCTGGCAACAGAGCTGCAGTTGCAGTAGAAAGTTTAAATGCCCCTGGGTTTTTTTTGTCTCGTTTTTACATGTGTTCTACAAGCTGGTTAAGTAGAAGTGTCGCTTGTCGGCACCATTGGCCTTCTGAAAAACAGTTCTGAAGCACAATGAATCCTGGGATCGGTTGGGCCAGGAAGGATATCCTGATGCAGCCTTAGTTTCTCAGAAACAAAAGATCGCATTTCTCGGCTGCATTAGATGGAGACTACAAAATGGGAAAGTCTAATAGCACTGCTGTGATGCAATCGGATTTCAAATGCCTCTGAAGGATGCATCCCCTGAATTATTACACACACCAGATGTGCTGGCGGAGAGTTGTGTGTGTGTCCTACAAGCAACAAGGTGTGAACAAAGGGTCCAACACAAAAGCAAAGACCTGGTGACATCAGTGAGTTACAACAGTGCTTCACTTCATAGTTTAGCCAGATAAGGAATGACAAAAAAAGACCACACCACATTGTTTTTAGGTTAAATGGAAAAGCCACTACTGTCTTCAGTATGACAGAAGAAGGAGTAATATCAGCAGGTGAAGAGGGTCAAAAAGGAAAGTGACAAATGACAGAGGATCCAACAACATGATGGAAAGAATCAAAGCCACAGCTGTGTCTGGATGGACTCGAAAATGGAATGTGCTGTACTCAACAGGCAAGATACTAACACTGACTTACGATGCTTTGGTTACTGTGTTGAAGTGTCCTGTGACAAATGCTCTGCTGCATAGTTTAGGACCATAGAGGGTATTTAAATATGGACAAAAGAGATTTCACGGATACGTGTGCTGCCTTCTTGCAATTCAGTCTCATCTCTCAACCATGATGTTTCATTTTTATAGCATCAAATAACTGAATAATACATTTGGAAAGACAATAAGAACAATAAGAAAGACCTGAGAAGACATAATCCATCTTTGAAAAAACTTTAATAAATGTGTACTTTGACTTTTTAGTTTGGTCCATGTCCCATCCCCTAACATGACGGAGGCTGGGTTTATAAATACTGATGATTTGGCTTCACTGTCTTGGAGCCGTCATGTTGTCCATCTTTATATCCCGTATGTTTAGGAGACATGCTCTGCCACGCTCTGCCCCTCTCCATCACTCCTCTCATTCCCTGAAGATAATAACTGACTCCTTCACTGTGTTAATACATAAATGATTTATAACATCAACACACTGCTTAGTTTCTGGTTCATCCTGTCATGGGAGATTGGAGAGTGTGTGAGTGCTCTGTAATATTAAGGAAAGGTTACTGTCCAAACAGTATATCTATGCTGGCCAAGCCCTTGTATAACCTCCTGGAGATGGAGGTGAAAAACTACAGGGGCTTGTGATTAATGTTTGTATCACAGTATTAACTACAGATTTTCAAGTTGATAGCATCTGTCTCTCCTCAACAGCCCTAACCTCAATATGAAGCTGTAAATATCTGCACTGTTACATGGGTTTGATAACGGATAATCTTTTAAGTATTCAACCTTTTTATTTTATCTACAATGTGGTTAATGCTTATTAAATTGAATCAGATTTTCTTTGCTCCAATTTTATCTAATTCAAAACACAGGCATTGCAAAAATACTGCAGTCTGGCTTTCTACTGAAAAAATAATGGCGCCATGACAAGTATGAGCAAACACCTCATCGTAAATCGAGAAATTTGTGTCCATTTGTGTGATACGGTGTCAGCTGCTGACACGAGTCTGATGGAATGCACTGGCCACGCTGGAGTAAGATGTGTTTTAAACACAACTCAAAGCTTCCATTTCACATGCTGTGCTCCTCTGTTGAGTCAGGACTTCACTGCTGTATACTTCTTTTCTCACTGGACAATAACCATAAGCCCACGGTGAGACCACACACACTTAGACACATTTGTTGTTGTTTCCTCTGCCCTCAAGCCTGACACTACATCCATATCCAAGGCACCATATTAGGTTACTCAACTGACAAGCATCTATGTCTCTTATCTAACAGTGGGAGCATGACAAGGAATTCTGGGGGAGATGACTGTGGTGTCAAAGAGATAAAGAGCATTTACATGGCTGTGACAGTTCAGGACGAGGAATTTCTGCACTTGATGGGACACTGCAAAAAAATCATACTATCGTTAATCTCTGCATTTGTGTTTTTTTTTATTGTTACAAACTGTAAGATTTCCCATTACATTAGACGAAAACGTTTTTCCGATCAAACCAGCCCATGTCTGTTTATTTATGAGGAAGTGATGACCTAAACTGTTCCCATTATAGTCCAGCAGTGTTTGAAGTTGAGATAACAAAGAGGGGCAAGGTTAATATAAGCTTTCCATTGAAAGAATCCCAATCGGTGATGGAACTTTAAAGCAGGGATGGTGTCAGTTGATAAATTCGTCAAAAGTAAGTTTCCTGAATCTTTGTGCACAATATGCATCAAGTAGTAAACACCCCTTAAACCAAACAGCCCTATACTGCAGTATTACATGGCATTAGGGTTGGCTACAGAAAGGTGTAAAAATGACAAAGCAACAAATAAAATTGCTCACCATTAAGAATACAATACACTGGAGCTAGGTCTAAGTCAAATTGATTACTTGTAGATAAATTACATCAGTTATTTTGTCAGATAATTGAGCCATAATAGGACAGAAAGAAGAGGACAGAGATTATAGGCACATTTTAAATGGTATTATTACACTGCAAACTCTGTCTCATCGGTGTTGACGTGCCCAAAGTCAGCTACTGACAGCAGCAACATGGAGAAAATAGGTTAATACTTTTAGAAACATGAAGTTGACACTTGAAATGTGTGTGTTGTGAGCTAAAAGTATTAGCTTACAACGGACTGTCTGCACTTGACGTATTCTGTGACCACCCTTACACTCAGTTAAAAAATCATCTTGACCTGATGTAAACCAAAGCCAGAATGCATTTGTCATCATAGAAAACCACCAACAGATGTATGCAGCTTTGAGTGTAAGCTTTGAGTTGCTGCACCACTCTACACAAATACACTGGACATGTGTTATCCTCCTTTGGTCTAAAACATCAGGAGCCACTTAAACCTCATTAATGTCTAAATATGCAGCAGGAACAAGTGGGTATGAGAGGAGAAATAGAAAAGTAAGAAATAAACACAACTAGAATTACTGCCCTGTGGTTACATGGCCTGCCTACCTACATTTTTTTGCCAGGCTCATATGATGTCACCATGACCTTTGACCTCCAAAATCTAATCAGTTAATTTGTGAGTCTAAGTGAACATTTGTGCCAAATTAGAAAGATTCTCAAGAGGCTTGCTTAAGAGTTGGTGAGGTCACAGCGAACTTTACCCTTATACCTCCAAATTCTAATCAGGTCATCATTGAGCCCAATTGAATGTTTGTGTCAGATATAATGGAATTCCCTATTGGAGCTCCTGATATATCAAATTCACAAGAACATGAGGTAACCTTGACCTTCAACATTCAACCACCAAAATCTAATCAGTTCATCTTTGAGTCTAACTGAATATTTTTACCAAGTTTGTAGAAATTCCCTCCAGGCGTTCTTGGGATATTTTGCAAGAACCTTTTATTTCCTTGAAAAAAGTGCCTGGGTTCTACAAACTTGGATGAATCGGGGCTAAAGTTAGATTTTTCTGTGTGGTAACCATTTGAGCCATCATCTGTCTTTTTAGCAAAAACGAAGACGACATGGAAAATAAGTAATGAAGCCCTCTCGTAGCCATAGTAATTATGACAGGAGCGAATGGGGAGGTCAGGGGACATTGTTATATAGCAGGGGTACCTTCTCCCTATCAGGGCCATAGACACTAACAGCAATCTATGATATGTTCTTTAACTGCAGGCCAGTGAGAAAACTGGAAATTCCTTGTGGTGTCCTTATCTGTGTCATGAGCCATATCAGTAATCTCCTCAAAAGTTCTTTGGAATAAACTGGAGCTTTGGAACAATCTTCCTTATTGTGGTTTAGCAGCTCTGAAGCATCAACAAGGCTCCATCACAAATTCTGTGACTGAGGTTTTGACTTATCACATCACTTGAAACAAAACTTGCCTGTGTAATATTATCTCTGTCAGAATGAAGACTTGTGAAAGCTGCTTGTTGGACATGTTATGACACATTTGTCCTTGTAACTCATGCAGTATATTTGCTTTTTCATCAGTTAGTGTGTTCCAAAAACTGCAAACATCAACTTGTCTTTTTCTACAACAAAAAAAAAAATCATTTGTCCATTTCTCTTGTAAACCAGACATTCCAGATCTACTGAGTATTTAATTCTCCCTGACTTTCTCTGACAGGCTTACAGGGACCACCCTGAAGGACATGTCAGTCTACTATTTGATGTTATTTTATTTTATCACCCCAACAAATTACTGTTATGAGAATTTCATAGTTTTTCTGAGTTGCTGTTTTTGTATTTATGAATTTCCTTGTGGATTGTAGGACAGATGTTCTCCATCACTGTTATACAGCAACAAAGTCCACAAAGGGTCAGGTTGGATGGATGAACTGGGATTGTTGTGGTTTTTTGGGACACCGCTGTTCAATTCCCATTTCCAACAGTCAATATTTGATGACGTTAACCATGAGTGTATTATTGTAACCATGGAAACAAAGGTTATGAATTAAATGATGTACAATCTGGAGAACAACAAGGAGGCATTCTGCTTTTGTCCCAGAGTTATCATGATTAAATCTTATTGATATATTGGTATTCTGTGAATTGATTCGCACTGCATGTCATATGAACATTGATGTGTTTCTTTAACTTTAATGTATTTCATTGCCAATATTTTGAGAAGGCTGTCAGGGAAACTGTACAATTCACTGCACAATTCACTCCTACAGAACAGAGCATCAACTGTGAGAAGCAGTTTCCTCTTATATCCTGAGCTTACATATGGCCGACTGCAGGCAGGAAACAAAAATTAACCTGACACAATGATAAATGAGAACTTTGGGATAATTGCACTTGGTTTTTGGTAGCAACGAAGCTGGTGCTAGCATTGCATGTGTGAGAAGTAAAATATTTTTGAAGACATGAAGACATTTTCTTTGGCCTTAAAAACTGAGTGGAGCACATCTCTTGAGTACATATTTGCTTTTATAACCTCAGGTCGGGTGGAGCTAGTTTTTCAGATGGGGACAAGCTATGATTTGAGATGCCCATATGCGTGTGCTTAAATCCACACGCATACACGTGATATTAAGGCCCTAGGGAGTGAGGGGACTGCAGACATTGTGGTGCCTCGGTAAGTGTAGTCACCAAAGAGACGGGGAAATTTTCACATGCTCACACCCTGTATGCAGAATATCACTGCCATGCTTCGCATACCTGAGAACATACTACCAAAACAGTCCCCTTCATTCCAGACAGTTTTCCCCATTTGGTGCATTTTAATTTGACTTTTTACTATGTTTCAGTCAACATGTATGAGAATAGAAAGCCGTGAGCCATGCTCTGAAGGAGTTATTGCCTGTTTGTCATGCTCCCATAAAGCTTACTCCTTAAAGTTTCATGATAGATATTACCATGCATGGGCTTATTTGCAGGGAAGACACTCACTCTGGTTACTGTAATAAAATATTTCTGGAGTACATACTACACAAACTGCATTTTGGGAAAACTTGAACTTTAGATGATGTAAACGTAAGATTTGCAAAAGTGGATGGATTCACACTGCAGATAAATCTGCCACATGCTATGTTCAGCTGTGAAGTTCAACTGCAGGAGGGAGGCATGAATAATGAGCTGCTTGTTTACTGTGTAAAGAATCAAAAAAGGGCTCAAAGCTGAAGCTTCAGTTTACAGCTTTCATAGACTGCTTTCTGTAATCACTGCTATGTCTGTCAAGCTTTTGACCCTCTTAAAGCACAGCTTGCTGCGATGACAATTTTGACAGATTTTGAAATCTGTCAAAATTCATAGTGATTTTTTGAAATAATACGTCTTTGATTTCAGACAGAGGCAGACACACGCAGGTTGTCTTTTCAGCCAAAAGCTGTAGTTTCATTGGCTGAAATCACAACTCTTGTCTGGCACTGCCATCCCTGAGCATAAAGGCAGTCACAGTCCAGACTTCTTGTTTTGGTTTCCCGGTGGCAGACTGAGCTGCCAAATGCTGTCAGAACTCTGGTGTCCATTAAACTTCTAAAGTCTATGAGCACCTCCTCTCTCAACACGCTAACAAGCACTTTGTGATGCACTTTCATACCTGATCTCCCACGCTTATATCCTTGAGGGCTGAAATCAGGACTCCTGTAGCATTCTTACATAATTATATTTAGCTTACCTAGTTACAAAAGGTCAGTTCTATGCTTTATCCTTCATATTTTAGAACAACATGCTTTTCTTTTAACATTATAAGTGGACAAGCTTTTAGTATGAAAACTACAGACTGTATATAAAGATGGAAGACGTGTCTCCACCTCCTCCCCCAATCCAGAAATGAAGCCATAAAATCTGGAATCCGATTGCTGCATCTTGCTGAATCTAGCATTTTGAACCAGAATCTGCACAGTGTTGATCAGGGGATGGAGCTGCATTATCGAGGTCCTGCAGATACACAGGCTGTGCCACTCATGAGTCAGTCTCAGCTGTCAATCATGGCGTTTCAAATGAAACCAAACTTGAACAAACATTAAAACCAATCTTTGAGAAAATTGTGCTTGATGTGTATTTTGAATTTACTGCAGCCAGCCACCAGGGAGCGATCTCAACTCTTTGGCTTCACTTCTGGGGAGCTGTCATATCATCAGTCTTTATTCACAGTCCATGATGAGGATTTGCTGTACCAGTTAGTTTGGAAATGTAATTGAGCAGCCTAACAATTGTAGCTGAGGTACTTATGTTTAGGAATTCTGGGATATGAGAAACATAAGTTTCAAAATGCTAGATTCAGCAAGATGCAGCAATCGGATTCCAGATTTTATGGCTTCATTTCTGGATTGGGGGAGGAGGTGGAGACACGTCTTCCATCTTTATATACAGTCTGTAGTTTTCATACTAAAAGCTTGTCCACTTATAATGTTAAAAGAAAAACATGTTGTTCTACATAAGTTTCTCATAAATATAAGTTCAGGAATTATGGGAAAATACGTAAAAATGTGAACTATTGTACATGAGTCTCACTTCTCCTCACAGCAACGTGCAAGCCTTGGCGGTCTAAATTCACAACATTCTGTTCAGTCTTGTGTGTCAAAACTGTAGGAGGGAAAAAGAGAAAGAGACAAATATTACAGAAGGTATGTTGCCCTCTGACATACACAGTCATCACTTGTCTTGTAAAGTCATTTTTGCCAAATGACCTATTTTTTGGACCTGCATCCTTCACGTGAGGAGAGACAAAAGAGCAGCGAGGCTGATTAAAGCAGATCAGAGAAAATAAATACTGTAAGTTTTCATCATTTTCTGTTCAAAATTAGTTGAACTCATTTGGCCTTTAGTCTTTGATCACAATGCATTCCTAAGCAGACTGCATTAAGACATGCTCTGCAACACTGAAGTTTTCTAGACATTATCTGGAAAGTCTGCACTTGTGACACAAATGTCAGAATCAATTGAACCGGACATTAAACAGACTTCACGTTGCTAATATTTCCCTGACAAGCAAACACACAAAACCAAAAAACATCTTTGTGTATAGGCTTTTTTACAGCACATTTTAACATGCCACAGGTTTAAAGTACTGAGATGTTTAAACTACAAAGTACCACCATTTATGTAATTAATAATACCTGTATTTGTATTACTTTGACATGTGAACATGACTGCCATGAAAAGGACCCGTTACGTCCTCAATTTCACACACTGACCAAGCTCCAGCCACACACTAGGTTTTGATCTATTCTTGTTAATATTAAGATCACCGGTGTTCATATTTTATGCTTGAAAGAAACATTAAAAAAGCTTTTTACTCCTGCGACTAAGTGCCAAACATTCGGAGATTTTTATGGCTCTGTATATCTCTACTGTCACTCTCCCTTGTATTTCTGGGCTAGAATGAGGTGATCTCTATAATCTATGGTTATTTGGAGCATTGCATCCAATATCAAGAGGAGGATGTTAACATTCTGATAATATTCTGGACACAGGACTGTGACACAGGATGTCATTGCACAGGCCTAATCCTGATGCTTTCATGGAGCTGCTTTTAGACATGCACAGATTTTCCAGAGGGGCATTTTATGTGAGAACACAAATGTCCAAGTCAGTTGCTCAGAACATTCAGGATCTTCTCCTGCCAATCCTTGAGTATAATGTCAGGGAAATGTTTGGAAAATTCATAGCGAGTGAGTGGGTGCTCTAATGACATTTTCTAATGTGTAGATGTGATAAGGGCCGACGCAGGTGCATGCTCTACACAGGCACAACCCCTCGCCTGAATGTTCTGGATATTTTCCCATTGTTGTGCATGTGGCCAGACCAGAACTGTATGTACATTATCTGGATTTCATGTCTGCGACCACCTTTAGGGATTTTTATATTTTCCATATTTTTGGGTACATGTTTCTGTTCGTAATTTCAATGTCTTTAATAAGTACAGACCCAATGTTTGGGACATTTTCCAGATTATAATTTGATTTGATTTGTATTATTTATTTAGTTCATGTCTGAAAATGGCTTTGTATTCTCCTTACTAACAGTCATAAAGGACACATGTATGAGGACATTACATGCAACATGTTCATAATTTATTTCAACACAAATGTTACAGTACATACACATTTGCTTTTTCATAAATATCACAGGACACCACATGTTGTAACAGGCTTCGTTACCTTTACAGTGAAAATAAAAAAAACTTGTGCGAAAATAGCTTGCAAACATTTAGTAAACATTTAGCTGAGTGATGACTTTTTCACTCTGGCCACAAAAAAGGAAGTTCACATATTATAGGTTTGACTTGTCATGTGACGGCTGTAACGATATTTAACTTTCATAGAAGATTCACATTTACATACATCGATTTACCAGAACAGTCCAGAATCAACGACACGAGATGTCGCAGCGACAACTCATGTCAACTTTGTGTTGAGTCACAAACAGGGAAAAATATTACGTTACAAGTCAACCAGAGTATCTCTTCAGCCATTATTTATAGTTCAAACATTTTTTTTCAAAAATACCACAGATGTTTCATGAAAGTGCTACACAGTGCTGCTGTAGGTGAGTGAACCATCAGATCTACGCTGTGGGGGAGCTGATCGTGTTCAATGGGAGCAAAGATGAATAAGTGAGGATTGCATTAGCTTTAGCCAACCTGAGCCTTTATCATTTCAAACTGTGTCAATCAATGCCATAGATCAAATTCTTTTACACTGACACATAAGTTCCACATTTCTATACTCTCTCTAAGACTGGAATGTCGTAGTGTAAGCTAATCATTCAGGACTCATTGCACATAAGTACGCTGTGTCCTCCAGCGGGAGGAGGTGAAGACATGAGTTACATTCCTTATTATACAGGTTTATCGATGAAACAGTAACCGTGAATCACTGTGGGACAGCTGAGATGCAAGGAGAGGCCACTGCCAGGAGGGAGCAGTGTGAATATATAGCTCACAACCGGTTCCACTTGGATGACAACAGATCACTTTTGATAGAAAGTGTCACCAAAATCCACAAAAAACACATCACCACAAATATATAGCAAGACATGCGAACCATAGCTTGGGAAGTGCTTCTAAAAACGACAGATGGTTTAAATACAGATTTCTTTTTTTAATCCTGTGACTCATTAATAGTGTCAATGCATTGATTAATTCAGAGTGAATAAATACAATGGATCAAAAACCTTGGTCTAGAATCTGTTTTGTGCTTTGTGCTTTACTGTACAATGAAAATGCTGGAGGGGGTAAAAGCGCTCCACCCCTGCATTTACTTTGCTGTAAATCCATCAAAAAGCTGGAAAGCTTGTTTTTCACAGAGCAACACTGACGTATGATGAAACTGTATTTACGTCTGTCCCTAAGGTCTGTGACAACCGCGCTGACTAAACAGTGATACAGTAAATAGAGATTCCTTTGAGGGAACTAAGTTCACAGTTTTGACAGTGTCAGCTGATCTTACTCCAGAGGCACCATGGACGAAAACACAGGTCACTAACACCGATTTAGACTGACAGAGAATCCCCAGCCCCCAACTCCCAGCAGCCACATTTAGCATGCTGTCACTTTAATCAGAACATGGAGGTTGCCAAACCGTCTGGGGGGGGGGAAGGGGGTCACATCCACAGTAACACCTTCATGACTCCTCTGGTGAGTAATGTCACTGCGGACCATTTAGTGTGAGAAAAGTGGAATGACATATAAAGCCCTGCATGCTGTTTGCAGGGGTCAAGAAGTGACCTTCCCAGGAGCCTGAGATCGACAGGTGATTACAGAAAAAGTCTCATCACAACCTGCACGTTAGTATTGTTTTTGTTGGGGACTTATCTCATTCTCCAGCTCAACAGCAGAGATAATGGATTTATTTGTGTTTAGTGGGCTGGGCGCAGCTGGATTGGGAGCATTTCCTGAAGACTGCACGCAGAGAGGCGTCTAAAGCAGAGTGACTGAAACAACTGGAACAGCTGCGGCACCACTCAGCGGACCGCTCATTGCACTCCTGAGTGTCTTATTCAAACGTTAAGACGGATTTCATAAATATCCAGACATCCGTTTACAGTGAGGAGACTCTGGGAAATGTCCGGGCGCGGTGACAAAGGTGCACATTTTTTTGTCTGCTCTTCTTATTTCTGTTTATCGGCCTGAATATCATAGCCACCATGTCTTGGCATGGAATTTTGTTATCATTTGGCTGACTCTACGTGCTGTTTATTATTGTTTGTGGTTTGTACCCTTGTGCCATGGCTAAGGAAGGAGCTTCTGTGGTTTCAGTAAACACTGTTCAAGCTGAAACACAGCAACCACACAATCTAATAAACAAACATGGTTTGTTTAGCAATAGGAACAACTGTTACTGGCACCAAGTGAGGACAGGAGTGTTAGTTTGCCTTACACTTATGTGATGGCTTTTATAATGTACCAAATATAAGTTTTACTTGATGCACAGATGCAAATGCTCAAGAAGGGAAAAAAACGCTTGCAGCAGTTTCTCAGCTTGCACCAGTGAGATGTAGATAACGGCGAATATGCATATATCTGGTACTATCTGCTGACAGCAGATGCTCCCACCATGCAACAGGCTGGAAAACATCATGAGGCGGGCCTCACGACACTGAACAGAAAGGAGAGGGAGAGACAGAGAGAGCGAGAGAGTGTGTGAGAGAGACAGACAGAGAGTGAGAGAGAGAGAGAAAGAGAGACAGATTCTGCCACACCTTTTGTTGAACATCTTTTTCTCAGAAAACCATTACAATAAAACTGACTTGGAAAGTAAATGAAGCCAAATTATAATCATTGAATCGGAATGTATTTCTTCAAAAAAACAGAAAGCATCAATCGTACTATATTTGATCCTTCATTACTCCTTGTCCATTTTCTGATGAAAATAAATTATTTAATATCCATACCTATTTGGTGTGCTTAAATGGATTTTACAGAATCACAACACCCCTTTGAATTTCAAAATATTTTATACTAACTAAATTGTGAGATCTTTCACCAAAAATCCAAGATAAAAAAAAACACAAATCCAATTGGAGCTCGATAATTTGCAATTTCATAACCCACAGACTAATTTATCTGAGTAAATGAACATATGAGAAACTGCCCTGGTTTAAGTCCTGTGGAGTTGTGTGAAGTAGTACATAGAGTAAGTTAAGAAAGAAAAAGAAGTGATGAGGTAGATGTAAAATGAAACTGATAAATGTAACAAAAGGAAATGTGATCTCTTACAGTATGTTTGCTGTGTTCAAAGAGGAAAAACAGTTTCCCCTGCCGAACATAGTTGTAACAGTTTGTTTAGAGCAGTCTGCACATTCTCTGCCAGTCACTTTGACTGGCCTTACCTTCATTAGTCAATGGGAAAAGTTTATGAAAGCAGTGTAAACGTGTCTGGATCAACTGACGTGTTAGGGCTCCAAGCTTAAAGGACAGTCGTAGCAGTCTTTTGGCCTTTGCTGCAATTCCCATTTGGGTCCATCTCTCTGTCCACAACACTGCAGACCCCCGCACCTTGCTCCACACACCCGTCATTTGCGTCACTGTCTTCCGAACTGCCCTTACTCCTCCCTTGTTGCTCGCTCTGCCAACTGTGCCTGTCGTAGATGTATCCATTCACGGGCCCGGGGCTGCTGAGACGGTTCCTCTTCATGCAGAGGATTTCCTTGAAGGCATACCTGAACTCAGGGCTCCGGCAGTAAATTAATGGGTTGAAGGCGGAGTTTGCGTAACCTATCCAGTTGAGTATCCTGAAAGTGAGGTCAATGCCCTCCACCTTCCATATGGCCACCACCACGTTGAGCAGAAAAAAGGGCAGCCAGGACAGGGTGAAGATCCCCATGATGATACCCAGTGTCTTGAGAGCTTTGTGTTCACGCAGGCAAAACTTAGCCTTCTTGTGGGCACGTCCGTTATTGGTCTCCAGACATTTGAGGGTGCTGTTGTCGCTGTTATGAAAGCGTCCGACGCTTTGGTCGATTTTCTTCAGCTGGCGCTTGGCCTCCTGGAAAACCCGGCTGTAGACAAAAACCATGATGACCAAAGGGATGTAGAAGGAGATTATGGAAGAGGTGATGGCATAGGCCATGTTGGTGTAGAACTCGCAGCAGTCACTGTTCTCGATGCACTCCTTAGCTTCCCTATCGTCGGATATCCACCACTTCATGTGGATGGGCAGGAAAGATATCAAAGCAGCAATCACCCACACCAGCACGACCACAATGCGAGCTTTGCACTTGGTCAGCATGGACTGGTAGCGGAAAGGAGAAGTGATGGCTAAATAACGATCTATGGCAATGACACACAGGGTCTCGATGCTTGCAGTTACGCAGAGCACGTCCGTCGCTGTCCAGAACTCACACCAGAAACTACCAAAATGCCAGGTGCCAAAGATGATGTAACAGGCCCCGAAAGGAACTACGATGAGACCCATGACCAGGTCGGCACAGGCCAGGGACGTGATGAAACAGTTGGTGACATTTTGGAGACGCTGGAAGCGGCCGATTGCCGTGATGACCAGGATGTTGCCAAAGACAATGCACAGGACGAGTAAGGACATGATCATGCCCAGCAGGATCATTGTTGGCTCACTGTAACCATCCTCATGCTTTGCAGAGCCCGACGATGAGTTGATCATTTCAGCACTCACATTGAGGTACACTGGGGGGGTTGTGCTTCCCATCTGAGGACACCATGTGTTCACACACACAGACACACACACAGACACACACACAGAAAGAGGTGAAGATCAAAATGTAAAAATGGCCTGATGAAAACAGAAATCAACACTGTTCATACAGAACTCACATGTATATAAAACTAGGAGTAACAAATGTGCAGTATTCTGCCTGCTGTTAGTTTTATTTTTCAAAATAGAGAAGAAACAGAATTACACCACAAAACAAATCTATTACATCCTGTTCAAAAAAACATGCCAACCAATAAAAAGTACAAACCTCCACAGGTTGTCTTGTTTCGTGCCTCCCATATAAAGTAGAAATGTGACTGTTCAGGTCGTTCTTGTAAAGTATTCCATGTCACATGTCCTTTCTTTCTACTTCAATTTATTTTCTATCCACTCTACTATGACTTTCTCTTTGAACTGGTCTACCCTGTTTTCTTAATCTCTGGGTGCCTCACTCACTCAGTGCCTCTGTTGAGCAGTGTTTCCTCTAATGTGTCTCCCAGACTATTTGTCAGAGCCCTTATAATGTGCTGTGATGACATCACGGTCAGTGCTCAGCCAATCACACAGCCAGCCTGCGGAGGGTGCTGAGCGCTCTAGAGAGTTTGAACACACTGTCCCTGCAGCTGCTGCTGCTGCAGGGCTGCATGGGACAAAGACTGCAAACACAAGAAATGTCTTTTTTATTGACCTCTTACATTTGTTACATGCTTGTTAAAAAAAACAAAAATAACAACAACATAAGCTTAAAAGGTCTCCATTTAGAATGTGTGTATTATGTGCAGTTGTGCAGCCCAAGCAGTGAGGGAGCATTACAGCTCTTGTCTGTTGGTCTGGATCATATTAAAAGAATTTGCTTGACTGTATGAGGAAACAGTTGAATGCATAAGTGATCCAACTGGCAAGTTAAACCATCTTTAGTCTACAATCTATGATTTAATGAGAATTTAACTATTACCATTCATGTTGTTTCATAGAAAAATACTCTAGCACTCATACAAATAGGGAACAGGTTAGCCTTTGCAGATGCTGTAAATGGAATCAAAAACATTAAAGGTGTATCTACAGATATTACAGCTTCACAAATACTGCATTAAAAAAAAGAGAGAAGAAGTTTTAGGTTTGAGGACAAATTTACATTTATGCTAATTGTCTAACATTCAGCTATTGATATGGTGGTTTCTGTTTCTGTATCTGAAATCCTATTCAAATTATTTGACAGACTGCAAGGGGAACAAGAACAGATCAGCCACTGTGTAATGTAAAGTAGGGTTTTTTTCTCTCATCATTTTGCGCTTCATCACTGCCTCTATTGAGTCAGCAAGACGCATCCCCACTAAATTACTATGAGTATGTCTGGTCACAGGTTTTTGTGTGCAAATATGAACTGAGTTTGTATCTACAAACCACATCATCTAAAATAAAGGGATATAACAGACTGGAGATTCACTAGGGAACCTGCCTGTGGGAAGTTTGCTTATCACATATGCCCAAAATTGAACTCATAGATTTACTATGTTGATACAAACACACTTGGGGCACAGGGGTGAACCCAGTGCCGGGGGGAACTGGCCCCAGCTGAAATCTGACTGAAGTGTGTGGGTTTTTTTTACTAAAACTAGTTACAAACAATAAATATGACAATTTGATAAGTATATATATATTCTTAGCTTTTTTAAACTATGTGCTTAATGAAAGGAGGTATTTTCAAAATATATTCAGTGTGGCTTTGTTGAAAGAGCTAACAGTTAAAGAGGAATGACTTCAATGTGCACCTTATTGATTCAGGAATTGTGCAGGGATGTTTGACATATACATGGCCCCTTAGTAAATAATGTCTCCTTTATGGCCCCTGATTTAGAAAAAAATCTAGATCTGCCACTGATTTGACAACAAGTTAAGTCCCTCACTTCTGACACCATGCAACAAAATGTGACTCACTCTACTGCAGTAAAATGATCAATACCCTTCAGTCATCATCAACCAATAAACATATGTTCATTAATCATCTCTGGTTGAGTTGGCATTTCGGTGATGTTCCCTTTGATAAAAATCACGAGTTGTCAGCAGTTTAGTTGCAATATAGTTTGTGTTGGGTCAAGCGAGGTTTAAGAATAATGTCTTCATTGTGGTACTGAGGCTAAATCATAAACAAGCCGTTGAGATATATAAGTAGAGGTTGTTAGTTCTGTGTGGAGCCTTTACTGTGTGTGTGTTTGTCCCAACCTCACCTGGAAGATAGTTCCCACAGCTGGGACCTTCAGTGGATGCAGATGCCACAGGCACGGTGCCTCATCCATGTAACTGCACAATGAGCTCTCACACAGTCCACATGACCAATGACGCAACAACAAATCCAACCAGTAAATCCATATAGTACCTCCATACCCCGAAGTCAGTTAGATGTTCCGGTGCAAATCATTTTCCATGATGCGCTTTGAAACAAAAAGAAATACAGCTGTGATCGTGTCCTGCCTCCTCTTATGATTTCTCATCTCAAGACTACTGCTTTGGGGGAATTGTGACTTTACCCATTAAAGAGCTCTTTAGTCAAAGTCTCACTATAAAATGCATTACAGAGATTCTATGTTCTAATTCTTCTGATTGTGACTTTAGTTCTTTTTTATTACTTATCTTAGCAGGTTTCCATGGACATGAATATTTGAGACCTCAGAATGAATTCAGATGTTTTGATGAGCTCTTGACTATTCCTGTATCATAACCAGTATACTGGGATTTTCACACGTGTCCATGATCTTGTGCAAGTCTCTCCTGTGCAACCCCACAGGTAAAACCCAACATGCTTAGCCTCACCCCTGAATAGACCAGAAAAATGGCGATGCACCATCAAACACTTGGATTAGGAAGATTGCTGTGGGGTCTTTGCTGTGCTTTGCAAGCTAACAACTGAGCATTTACCTACTTAAGCAAAAGATATATGTATAATAGATACATTGAAACATAATATTGATTCAACGACTGTCTTTTTCATAAAAGAAAAACAAACTACACTAATATTGGAACTTAATAGTACTTTTTGGAAAACACGTCAGTCGACCACTAAATCACTCTGGCTAAAAATTATGCATGCACCTTCATAGTAATATTAATGTAACTTCTTTTCAATGTCCTGTTTTGGAAAGTGGGAGACTGCATGTTCAATGAATCACGACTGGTTTCCTCAGTCTGTGACATCTGTCTTCCTGTATCCTGATACTCCCGAGCAAAACCATTTCACTTTGGATAACCCCCCTCTCTCACTGTCTTGGATCCTGTCTGCTCTTGGATATTGTATATTGCTCTGTTTGGATCTCTTCCAATAATATAATATCTCCTCAACACAAAATCTCCAGTTGGACTCTTCCTTTTATTCTTAAAAAAAAGCTGTGATGCTGACCTGTTGACCCATCAGCACCTCCCACCTCCCCTCAGTATATTTTTCCTGTAATCTGAAAGGAACAATACCTGGAGGCATTGTATTCGTCCATGGAAAAGCTTCAGGAGCCTGAGGGGAAAATCTAAATACTCTACATTCTCCATTGTCAGCGCTGGTGTAACCATTGCTGAGGTGCCAGATTTGCAAAAATAAAGAAATACTTACTCATTTTCATGCAGAGTTAGATGAGAGTATTGATCTTTAATGTCTATGCAGTCGATATGAACCTGGGCCCTGCGGCTAACTATCTTAAATTAGCATAAAGCCTTGAAGCAGAGTTAAACATTTAGTATTTGTCTATTGTTATAAAAAGCACATAAACATGAAAGTGGCATCAACATTTCTTTCTCTGAAAAACAAACTCTCATAAAGACACAGATTGAGAGTATTTTCCAAAATGTTAAACTATTAAATTAAGAAGAACAACTAATACATTATTACACTATAAAAGAATGAAAATGTTATAGTCAATGCTAAAAGAGTTAATCAAACACATTTACGTTTGCTGAACTATCACCGACAATGTGACAGCTGTTAAGTTCACTAGTAGACAGAAAGTATCCTGAGGTATTAAAGTGAAAGCCTGGAAGATGATTACAGTACTTGTATAAATGCACCTGGGTTGCACTTAGCAAAAAGTGATAAGACAAGAGAAAGGCACACATATGTTTCTCTGTATTTGTGCCTGTCAACACACACAATCATGCACACACTCAAGATTTTACTTGGATATACATTCCGTATATACAAATGTATAAGAAAATGTCTATATTGTCTGTCATCTAATGTGCTCTACTCTCATGTTATACGCTCACCTGTTGGTGCATTTGCCATTATTTTCTCACAACTAAACGTCTTCTACAGTTGACAAAACTTGCAAAAATGAATGAAAACATCAGAAAATGCTTTTAAAATTAATTGTGATTATACTTTCGCTGCTGCTAACTGATCTGTCAGCTATCCATTCAATCTCTGTTCAATTCAAAGAGTTATTGTTGAGGCAAATCATTGCCTCATTGAAACAATGCATTCCTCTTGGGATTAATCCTGAGCCGGGACCACTAATTGGTTCTGTTATACAGGCCCCTGGGGGACTGTGGGTGGGGTCTGCCAAAAACAAATGAGTGTATGACCTTAAAAATCCAAATGTTTCTAGAGCAATGCCACAATACCGCGTCTCCCTGTTGCAAGTGCAAAATATCTTAGTTGGTGTTGCATGTAAATTTAGGAGAACTACTTTGTGTATTTCAGTAAAGTGAAACTAAGCAGTTAAGGATCGGGTAAAGTCATTGTTCACCAAGTTTGCCCCTAATAAAGTTCAGCCGGAGGAAAAGGTTGTAAAATTACTTTTATGTACCATTCAACAAACTGGGCTGTGGCTTTCAGACAGAGCTCAACATAAACAAAAGAAAAAGGGGTGGGATCAATGTAACACAGATATTACACAGATATTACAAGGTATAAACTGTCATGTTTAAGTGTCCTAACACAACAGATCAAACTGTTTCACAAGGTATGAATGTTTGAGGGTTCAATTTGCTTCATCATCCTCTTCTACTCTGCTCTTTTAGGAACAGCACTATAGTTCAGCATGGAAAACGATTAAACATGTCCCTGCGTGGCATTGATGGCATTGAAAATAATATCTATGCCAAGGGTCAGTAAACTCTGATGAAGTCAGCAAGAGAGGGTAAAATCCCAAAGTCCTTCGCTTGACAGAGAAATGACTGGTCTCATGGGAATCACTTTACTTGACTGTCTTATTGATTGTGACACACAAAGAGAAACACTCATAGATAGAATTAGGCTTATTAATAGACACGTTTGAAAAGGTTAAAGGTCAATTGCTGGGATTGACCCACTGACCTTTTTGGTTTAGCAGAATTTCCTGTTGGAAGAGACGGTATTCTGCATTAATTAGCAGACTTATGATTTGATTGATAGTGTGAAGTAGTCTGAATTTTCACCTTTGTTTTACCCTTATGAGAAGAAAACGAATGCATCACTGTCCTTGTGAGGATTTAATTAATGCCTACAAATATGTAACATTAGCAAAAAGTCAGTGTAAAGTGTAGCATTATTATGTAGCATTATAGATTATAGCATCAAAGTGTAAAAAGCACCCGTCATTCCACTGTGAACTACTTTAATACAAGTAAAAAGAAACGTCTGCAGCATCCTGAGGGGTTTATACACCTATACGTCCATGGTGCCATTCCATTCCAGATGATTGTGGTTTCTCATTGACTCTTGATGGGGGACAGATGATGGCAGTGGAACAGTAGAGATAGAGATATAAATAAATTAACAGCCGCCTCTGATATCTGCCCGAGTGAAAGTGGTGGACTATATATGCCAATATTATCAACCACCTTTATGAGTTTTTGAAGCCATTAGTATTCATGGAATGGAAATGAGGATGCTTCACCTTTTTTTCTCCTCAAACCTCCTGCTTTAGTCTTCAGAGCGGGCTGCTCCCTACACATGTGAGTTAAGCGTATGCTTCATCCCTTATGGCTTCATCACTGTAACCTACCAATTGATACTTGTCTGTGTTCATGTGCACTGCTAAATTAGGAATTCTTGTATCTCAAGGTGTGCAAATCTGCAAAACCGAGAAAACGGGAAATAAGGACCCATGGAATTACAGTTCGTTGTTCTTCCCACTTTTACAGTGATTTATGAGAGTGTAAAGAAAGCACGGGCTGATTTTCTCTCAATCACTTAAAGAAGTGACTGTAACTTCAACATATATACATCTTATATTAATAGCCACTTTCTTGAATGGTTTTGCTTCCATGACATCTTTATGTTTCAGTGACACACTCAAGTGGAGGGAATCACCATTCCTTTGTCAGTGTGCAAAGCAAGCACAATAATTTATCACTAATTTATTAAGCTGTGAGAATGTACCACCTCAGTCTGACGCACACACACACAGACAGACACACAACTGTAAAAGGCCTGTGTCAATGTCCGTGTCAAATAAGCTAAAATAGCAGCGTCAGCCATCCCCAACCCTGCCAGTCTTTCGTTTACAGCCTCAGATTATTAACAAGCCCATAAAAAGTGACAAATGAAAAATCCACAATGAATTTATAAAGTGTGTTGGGGGGTGTACATGTCTGCATGACAGATGCATGTGTGAAGACACTAAACTCCACTGTTATGCATCTATTGACATTCTACTCACTGCTATTTACTTTAATAGATTGGCAGATATACTCAAAGATCTATTGTTATATAGTTTAAAGCAAGATTCATGTGTTTGTTTCCATATTGACATTTGATTGTGTTAGTTTTGGTTTCAATTTGTGATTTAGAGAGCACAAAAGACTTTTGTATGACATATGTACGTCATCACAGCCATCATCACCTATGTGGGCTGCTTCTACCTATACCTATATATCCGTGCCTCTGACGGACTTTCATAATATCATTATCATTATGGTATTACAAGAGGCCTTTGTCAAAAAGTGTAGTCAATTTGCTATCACCAGGCCTTTTATTTTCTGCATCCCTATATTTTTCATCTTACAGCCACATGTTAGGTAACAACATGAACATACTAAATCTGAGAGCTGCTTTCTAAGTATTTTGACACTTTACCAAGAATCCAGACAGTCAAAGCCGTCCTACGTATTCATTTCACAATGATTTATCTTTGCCCTGTCATTCTTCTGTGATCTACAGTAAGCTGCATTTAATAATTGTTATACTTATCTGGAAGTAATTACAGGCCTATGGAGACACATATTCGCTGTGATACAAAGAGCAAAGCACAGAGTTTGAAATATCTCTCCCCTGCAACATACATTGTGTGCATTTATGACATAGAGACTATTCATTTCAGCAGCTGTTGTGTAGGCTTTAGACGTGCTAGCACAGCTGTCTTGCATCATCCACAGCGCCGTGTACGGCACATGGAAGAACATCCATGGAATCCAGAATGGATTTACTAATCATAATTAAACAGTTAAAGTAAAGAGCACTACATTTATATGAGGATAAATTCATTCTTTTCACTCAAAGCTACTAAAGACTACAATAAAATATTTGCTTCTCTGAGTCAGTGAAACACAGGATTAGCCAATGCTGGGTCATATATCAAACAACTGTAGGTCGAGAGCGCTTTGTGAAAATATGCATGGAAATCAGAATTATGTAAACTTTCCTCATAAGAAGGAGAGAACAATTATATCATGGTATTCATCTCAAATGTGTATCATGGATATATAATTATATTAATTGTGTTTTTAGTTTAAGAATTGTAAATCTGTCAGGAGACAACAAATCAATAAGATAATAACAAGAAATGTTTACTCCCTTTCACGCTTCATTAAGAACACTTTTCTCCCACAAGAGGTGGTTGGATAATTTTTTAGGAATCCCTCAAGATGGAACCCATTAAGGCCAATGACCGTGTTCGCTCTCTTTTTGATTTCATGGATTAATTGTGACTGTGATTCCCAAGAGAGGGACCAGACATGGAGCCATGAATAAGTTTTAAGTCAACAAACTGAAAAACAAACTAAATTAAATGAATAAAATTATGAATCTATTAGTGTCAATCACAGCAATCGCAGCAAATGACAAAAAAATAATCTGTTATTAGTCCCACTACAGGGAGATTAGTTGACCTGAGTGAGATATATAAGGTGAACATAGCACACACTACACTTTGATGCTATAATCTATAATGCTATACGACACTCTACATACACACATCGACAGATGAGGTAAAGTCTCAACATCATTTGATCTGACTGACAGTCATAATGCAAATTTTCCATGTTAACCAAATCTAATGGAAATTAGCCAGCAGCGAGTCTTTTGATCAAATCACTTTTAAAGGCCTTTCCAAGAATAACAACACAGAAACACACATGAAGAGTGAGGTCTGAGTCTCACCGTGTTGTAATCACACAAAATATGTTTTTAAAATTCTGTCTCATGTCACACTGTTGTTGCTGACAATCAGCAACAACAGTGTGACATAAGATGGAATTTAAAAAAAAAAAATTATATTTACTTTTTGACTATGGACATCATCACAGGGTCAGAGGGTCCTCTGTGCTGCGTGGTTGGGCGACAGGCACAACAACAGCAACTATGTGTGAAATTGTCACTGGGTTTTTTCCATGCATAGTTACAGCCACTCAATCTGGTGACGAGCAAATTGCACCAAATCTTCTGACTGAGGCCTGAATATTCATCCTAAGATGTTTTAAGAAAGGATATCTTTGCCTGTTTAAAGATTGTAAAACTCACTTAGTAACCAGAATGTTTGATTATTTTCAACCGTGCGTTCCAGTGTTGGGATGCAAGGCAAAAGTGCTTCTTTAAAAACCATCTGCCGTCTGTGTTGTTGCATCCCGCCGTGTTTATATTGCAGATTAGGACAACAGGGAACTTAAGTCTCGGTATTGTTTCCGCACTAATGATTGTTTGTGCTGTGCCGACTACCGTTTAGGTGCTTGTCTGTCCTCCAGGTCGGCGGTAATCGTGCACGTTCAGCCATTCCAGAGGGTCAGAATTGACTGAGCAGCCAACAGACATGAGTGCGCACCCTGACCCTAACTTTGCAGGTCAACAACCCCATGCAGCTTTTGAAGATGAGGTTGAGCAGCTGATAAAAGCCGACTCACTTCAACGACCCTGCCTGTGTAACGTAAAGGAGATAAAGGTAAAATAACGGCTCCCCCTCTGCTGAACCTCTGTAATTTTAGCATGAGAAGGATGCGACCAGCTTGCAGGAGGAGGCTAATTAGAGGCCATTATCACCATAATGACTTCATGGTACAATAGCACAGCTTTGCAATTGTACATCACAGGTTAAACTAGACAGGGCTTGTGTCCATCGCTGAGGGAAGACAAGCGTTCTGGTGAATTTATGCTAATGCTTCCTGTCTGAAAAAAGACTCAGCTTTGTTCATTTCCTTCAGGTTACACATCTTTGCAAAACAAGACAACATGTTGTCTACCTCATCATAAATGCTATTAATTAATCTTTGACCCATCCGACAGCAGACGCACTCAAACACATGCACATACACACACACACAGATGAAGAGAAGGCCGCTGCATTTGTTTTGTTATATTTAGGACAAAAAACAAAGTCTGGACCATAATGAAAATGAGAGAAAATAGCAACAGAGTTGAAAACAAGTGAAGCATCACAGCCAGGAAACACACTGACTCTGCAGGTCCCTGCACAGTTACATTTTGTTTACTGTGAGCTTAGCTGATGACCACCAGACCACCAGATATCCTTAGATTACCTTTTCACTGAGCTTTCCCAGTTTATTGTGGAACTGCTGAACTTTTGACTTTTCAGTGAAGACGCCTTCTCTCCCACCTTGTAAGCCAGCTGTGACTTGACTCACTATCAAACAGAGAGAGGCAGGAGATAAAACTGATGAGCATGTTGTTTAATGTGTGTTAATGGTTTCTGCAGCAGCTCCAAATCGCTCTCTTTCATCCTGTACTTTCTCCAGAAACTTTGGCAAATGTAGTTCATCTTGTTCTGAAATGTCTTTCATCATTACAATTTTTGTTGTTTGGCAGAACTTAGTCCATGCATTCGATCAGATTCTAGGTTTTTCTCCAAGACGTTTCTATTTACGACCTGCAAGAGCTGGAATTTACTTACTTAATGCCATCATATCAATGTGGTCTGAAGAAATGGACTTTAGCAAGAAGTACCACAGAGGTGTTTTGGATCACTTCAGGAGTGTATATGTCAGATTTTGTGGATGCAAATGCATCATAATCGAGCAAGATACAACTCTACAGGTGTCAAGTTGAGAACAAGATGAAGGCTGTGTTCAAACATGGGTATGGTGTTACCCATAGTGTAATAATGTAGTAATGACTCTCAGGACCTACACAGTAGGTGTGATCCCACAATAAAATGTTCTAAAATCTAAATATAAAACTTCTTTTGCGATGTCTCATTCCTTGTTTCATGGTTCAACATACAATCTGATCTGAACAGTTAATTTTTCACTCACTTTCTCTCTGTCAAGAAAGACTTCACTGACCTTTTCTGACATATGTGTGTTCCCTCTCAAAGCACACAGGAAGCGTTGATTGCTAATCTTGGGCTGCTAAACCATGCCACTGGGAGGTGTTCTTTATTTTTTCTGCCTCGCATTCACTTCTAGTTCCTCTTTTCTGCTGCCAGGAGACAGACTGTTCAGCACTTATCAGATACCACCCAGAGGAAGAAGCAAATTGAGGTTGCATAACCACTAAGGGGCCATGAATGAGGTCAGTGACTTGTTGCAACAGTTTGGCTGGTGTCAATCAACTGTTGCTTTTTTTTACTTAAACTCCTTCATTCATCCGACTGGTCAATGCAGCATTATTATATTAGAAACTGTAACTAATGCAAATGTAGTATGTATTATTTAAATGGCTCTGTGTTTTTGAGAACATCAACACCAGACCAGAGGTACAATGTGGTAGATATGATTGTTTGAAGTCTGTCTCACACAACCTCTGGAAAACCCCTGGGCAACAGGCTCCTCACCCCAAATATGTCAGTTTCAAAGAGACCACAGTTTCATGCTCACCTCGCTGCAAAGCTTCGCTTCGGTAATTCACAAGAGATTTACTGGGCAACACAAAACCATAGAAACAGCAATTATGTGGAGTGACGCCCAGTGTTCTCAAATCACCTATTTATGGAACATGTGTAACTTCTGCTATTTACAACACATGTATTGTCTTCCAGTCTGTGTATTTGCTCAACATTTCTCTATTATGCTCAGAATACATTTCTGTGCTATAGTATTTTTGAAATGTTTTGATCGAACATCCACTTAATCTGCTTGGTTATTCAGTGGAGTTTGTAAAGCTGCTTCACTTTTTACATTGACATGCTCCTCATCTGTGATTTTAAGCCATTTTCAGATATACATTTTTTTGCATTTTATATAAAGACTACAATAGAGACAGCAGGAGATTTTTGGGGTCAGACTCATTTACAACAACAGGAACATTTACAGAATATTCAGGGGAAGTGACGTCCTGGTAGTGCATGGAGAAGGCAGAAATCAGGTGATTTTGTTGACAGTACATCAGCAGCAACGTCAGCCCTTATCACCAAAAAATATAAAAATGTTTCTTTCTAAGTGGACATCTTCTTTATTGTCTTCTATGTGTATGGTTTCTCTTTTTCATCCTGAGATATTTGTATTCTTATTGTTTTATCAAGCAAATATTAAAAAGCTATCAACACAACCTCTTGCTTGCTGAGAAATCTCTAAACATTTTACTTGGGGGCTGTCAGGAAAAACTAACAATCATTTATCCTCTCTTGTCACCTCTGCTTCTACTTGGTCAAAGGGTAGGAGAGACAATTGTGTTTGAATACCCGATAAACAATTGATGCAATCGAACAAGGACAACATAATGAAATGCTGAGACGGAGTCACAAGGTCAAATAGTCCCTCTCTCGACTCACATGTCTTTTTTTATTCTTGTCACGTCTTCTTTATTTGACCAGACGATCATATAAAAAGGTAAATGACCAAAACATAAAGTTATGTGCTGTGTCTAGCTATTCATCTTGTTAAGATGAGGATTAGTGACCATCTGTTCCCAGAATGTATTGTTCACAATGTTGAAGTTGACGGCAATAAACTGATTTAAACATAATATACAACACGGCTGAGAGTAGACAGCAATGTGATTTGCTATATGAGGGTGTTTTATGCACAGCAGCACTCAGGCTGATGGGATTGTCATTTGATTGGCAAATCATAAACTGAACAACTGGGAAAAAATGGAAAATTGGACCTGATGATGGCCCTAGAGGAAAAGTTGAGGGATCAGCATCAGCATAAGTTCATATATAATAACAAATAATCTTTAAGGGATGAATGTTTGCATTCAATTTCATGGTAATTCATCCAGTAGTTTGAGACATTTCACAAAAAACACATCTAATGGTGACTACAGAAAAAGCCAGAGGATGGACAAAGAAAGTAGGATTCAACATCTGGAAATCATGAATATCAATTATTGGGATATTTCACTCTGGACAAAAATCAACAAACAGGCATGGATCTACAGACAACGCCATCTGCAGAGAATAAAAATAGTACTGACAGCACATGATTTGATTGTTTTTGTGTCCTCCATAATGGATTTTCTGACCCAAACTCAACCCACCATTAAGAGTGTACACACAAATACAGGTAGGAACATCATATTTTGACATGACAGGTGAGAAGCTCTGGGAAACAATTTTTCAAGGTGGCAATGAAAGACATTATTATTTGAACTGATCTGATTGGTACGGGGCCAGCTCAGGACAAGATTGGAAAATGTGAGTGTACATCATACATTTTTCAGAGGTTTCTAAAGTTCCAGATGACTTTTGATTTACTTTTTGCAGGGTGCATGTGCACAGTGTGTGTAACTTAATTCTAAATTGTCAATTTCTAACCTCCTTGTATCTTTAGAACAGTGATCACCAACCTTTCCGAGCCCATGATCACTTTTTAATTCCAAACGTAATGAGATCTACCACCCTGATATCTTCCAAAAACCCACTTAGGAGGGTGATATTCATTATGTTCTGTTAAATGCTAAATGTATGAGCATAAATATACACAAAGAAAGGCAGTTATGCAACTTTATTTATTCAATGCACAATGCATGCACACATATTTACATAAATATCAATTCATATTTACAGCATCTGTTCAATGCACAATATTTAGCCTCAGTTCAACTACATGTTTTGCAGAGGAGATGCTACTGCAGCTCAATGTTTTGCATAGGCTTTGCAGGGATTATGTCTATAAATATGACTATTTATGTGTACATGTATAAAAGTAGTCCTGTGTACTCAAATTATGGGGGGGGCAACAGAAAGTGTTGCAACCATTAATGTTGGTGATATAAATTCAACAGATAAACACTAAAACTCAGGTGAAAGATCATTTTCTCTGTTTATTCTACTGTGAACCACAATGTCTATGTCATACACGTATTTCCAACACTTCCTGAACCCGTTTCAAAGTAAAAGCACTCCAGCATTTCATCTTCTGAATCCATTCATTTGTTCTAACAGGGCTTTGATTGTTATTGACAGACTGGAAGATGCAAGTCTTCACATCGTGGTTTCGTACATAATCCGACTTGCATTGACAGAAATGCAGAAGATAAACCTGCAGCTCTGCCTCCAGTAGCGGACACACACCGCATGTGAACAACAGACAACCAACACACAGCTGCAGCTCAACCACAGCCAGTGAGTCCAGAGAGTTAGGGGGATCGACATTGAAGACTGTCAGATTCGACCAGTCACTCGTGATCGACGGGTTGGTGACCTCTGCTTTAGAATCTCTTATGCATGACTATTTTCTCTTTGTTCAGCTTATCAGCCAAAACATTGTTCCCAGAAGTGAGAACCCTGGATACTCTCGGCTTTGAGGTGGAGCTGTGTGTGTGTGTGTGTTTGTGTGTGTGTGTGTGTGTGTGTGTGAGTGTGTTTGTGCGAGTGAAAAACACAAAGACAATTGGAAGAATAGAGAGACAGACGAAAAGAATGGACAGATCTTATAACTCATGTCAGGTTTCAGTTCTCAGGGATAAACAACATGTGACAACATTCCATCACTCCTTTGGGAAGGGAATGAACACTCATTATCTCAATGGTCTGCCATACATTGGTACCACGTCAACCTGTGTTTCTCTTGTTGTGCAGCACCATCTGGGTTGCACTCTGACCACAGCATTGATTATTCTCCTTGTTTGGAGAGAGATAGGGTGCAGTCGGAGCCTTGTATTAAACTCCTGCTGGCAGCCAACAGCCTCAGTAACTGGAAACCATATTAAGCAGAATGGTGACGTAAAACAGTTAGTACAAACGCTGATGTGCCTGGGAGACGGAAATATTAACATATGACACACAGGCAGGCAGACACACAAACACACACACACACACAAACACACACACACACACTCACAGTTGTAAATGCTGCCCCAAGGATCACAGTTAGCTGCTAATGTTAGCTCTGGTGCAGTGACTGGAAATGTGCATTGACCAAGACCTTAGACAAGGCTTTAAAATATCACTTCCCCTCAGTCATTCTGTTTCACACACATATATAGTAAAGATTATGTGATCTTATTATGCATTTATGATAATGTCAGTAACAGTAAAAACCAATGTTGCTGCCTTCATATAGGATCAATAACCCGAGGACAACTGTGGTCGTAAGTCAGTTAGTTTAAACTAGTTTTTGTCAGGTAACACTCCCTCAGGCATTTTTCCCACATGCTAATTTAAAGTCTCTCCCTTATCCTCTACTGAGTGTTTAGAAAAAAACTCAAGCATTTGACACTGATACTTTATGGAAGCATATCATATATCATAAAACCATCTCAACCCAATCTTGACCCAAATACTTAAACATGCAATGCAACTAATTTGCAGTCAGGTGGTGTGTGCACAGCAGTAAAATGGTTATGACATGGTCTGGCCTGACAAAAGGCCACTGCAGTCTCTAAAACAACAGATACACTTGACTACTAAAACTAAAATTTGATGGAGGCATGGATGCAGGTTGTCATTTGCTGTAATTATGACAGATATTTAGGTAATTCTACATTATAACATTTAAAATTATGTATGGTATAGGTTAGAAATGTAACCCCATATTGAGTATTTCTTGGTCAATTGACTAACTTTACATCAAATTATAATCATGTTATATTATACAATGTTATTGACACATTAAAGTCAGAAATACAAGCCCTTGAATGGATTCTTGTGGAACACCACACGATATCAATACGTTTCTTTGTTTTCTTTGCTTAATACCATTTGCAGATGATAGCTAAGCTCCATCATTCTTAAACAGTACACACAGTGATCTGGTGTGTGCTCTGATAGAGTCCATGCTAATGCATTGGTACGATTGGTAAATGTTGTATGGTGTAACACAATTTCTTAAAGCTACTTCGCTAAATAACCAGTACTTGTCCCACGGGACTTGTAGATTATCTGCTCACCTCGGCCCATCCCACTGACCTAAGTGTGCTCCGTGATTTGGGTTCACAATAAGAGACATAAAACAAACACTGATGAGATGTCTATAGCAACACGTGAAATGTATAGAACAACTTTATTGTTATAAAAAGACGCATTTCGGCTTGGGGACTTTATCAAGGTCTCCACTGTAATCGTGTATACCGACGAGAAAACTGAGCTTCAATCACAAACAGCCCTTCTGAGAGCTCCTCTACACTTCGTTTGTTCCCTCTGACCTCAGTAAGTACAGGTTGCATTAGAAAATATTGCTCCAATCCCATCTTTCAAGGAACAGCTGAGCCCCGTGGTTTTACCCACTGAGAGAGTGTGCCATCCTGTACACCACCACACTAACATGATCAATACTGCTCTATGAGACAAATCATAACCGGGCATCAGACACTGTGGCCTTTTGTGCTCCCCTCTCCTATTACAAACCTCATCTCTCCTCATTACAAACACTACCAGATGAGCTTGGACCTTTCAGCGATTAGTCTAAGTATTATTCCTGTCGATGAAACTGAAAGCTGTTAACAAATAAGTACTTAGTATCCTCTTACCCTTATGAGCTGTTTGAAATAACAGATGTTAGTTACTTTAGATGTTAACATAAATATATGAGGATTGCCAACATCAGTGCATTTTATAAGAGCTTAAAAAAAAAAATTGGCTTGTCATATAAAGCAAAAGATAGATATGACAATGTCCTTGTTTTTCTTAGATTTGGATCCTAAGATAATGTGATGGTTGCATAGTAGGACAGCTGAAGCAGGTTCTTCAAGTGCTTCAGATGCATTTTTCCCATGCAAGAACACACAGTGCACACATGACCGTGGATGGCAGGATGACAGCAGCAGCTACAAATCTGTGGAATGTTAAAACTTTGAAAGGCTGCACTGGTTTAGCTTAATTATTAAGTCTGCACTCTACGCAAAAGCTTGTAAATTGAGGAGAGCGCGTGTAGACTTTGTAAATTATTATGTATACATTCAGGTTTCTGTCTCGAATGTCTTTGCACCAGAGGAAGCACAGAATCTAAGAATGGGTGTGCCTGCTTGCTCACAGGCTTATGACAGATTTACTATGCTGAATAGTGTAGTACACACTGCACTGTAAATGCAAAATATTCACAGTTTTGATTTTTAGTCAAGTTGAAAGTGTTGACTTTTAGAAGTATAGCCTTGCTAAATTCAAGATCAAAACATTGGGTTATCTACTTCTGATATGTATCTTTTTATATTGAGTAATGTGGGATCGCTGCGCTAAGTGAGCTATGCTTGTTATGAAGAATTAAGATTTTGCAGCTAACATTTTCAAGGCTTGTGCTTCAGGCAGCAGAATGACAATTTGTGCATTTTCATGTTTTTTTTTCACATGATAGACTTGTTTGTCACACACTCGTAAATTGCAAAAGCAGGTACATCAACACTTGCAACAGTTGCCAACGTACCCATCTGTCAGCAGTGAATGAACTCCATTGTTACTGATATCTTGTGTTAAAAAGCACGTGTTACACTGACATTTTAAAATGAACTTGATTGTCAATACCACCACCAACAAAATATACAAAATATATTTTAACTGTCATATCTCATATTTTTCAACTACAGCTAAGACATGGATTGCATAACCATTCATATTATTATATTTAAGACCTTGACCTTATTATGTTAATTAAATTGATTTGAACTGAGTACTTTTTCATTCATCTTTTTGCCATGGATTTTTTTTTGTGAAGCACTTTGTAACCTTGTTTAGTGCTATACAAAGTTATCAAAAAATATTTGTATTTTTTTCAATTTATTTTGTTTTATTCAAGCAAGAGAACTTTTTCAACCCATGTGTTAATGCTTCAACTAAATGAATATCACCATCGTGGACTATTTATTACATCAGGTTGCAGATGTTGCAGGTATAATTCCAGAAAATAAAGTATTAGTGATGAACCCTTTGAAAAGGTCAGATACTATCAGGTCAGAATAGTATGTTCCATGTGCTATTACTGACTGTGTGAATTGAGTCCGCCCTTTTGCTAACCCCATAATTTTCTCATCAATTTTTCCATAACCCTATTTCCTTTAGGCCACGCTCAGTTCCTAGACCCACCCTCTTCTGTTGTTTTCTGGCCTTCATCATTCACACCGCCGGTTAGGTCACAGTTCCTGTCTGGTCAGACACAACTGCACTCTCTACTGACTCTGTGTTATACATCCACAGGTCAAACATTGACTGGACAAGATTGTTCCTTAAATCTCAACACAATACAATGTTTTTATAACCACTTAACCTTTGCTTGAAAAAAACTAAATATCTCCTAATGCTCTGTCATCATGCCATAGATGAATTAGATTTTGCACCTTAGCATTTTGATGTATGAACATTATGGACTAATGCCAACAGAACTCTAGGTTTACTTGAAAACCTGAGAATTATGAACAACTCTTTCTTGCAAGCTGTATTTTCCACAGGCGGTGTCCCACCATGTAAATGTAAAATGAGGGTGATGCATGTGATCATTCTGTTACAGTCACTGCCTGTAACAGAATGATCACATGAGACTCTCTGTTTCACCAATGTGATGATCTATACAATGCAAAGCTAGGCTCAAAATTAACTTATGATAATTAATTATCCATGAACTATAACACTGGATCTGCTCAAGGACATATTATTAAACAGGCCTATCAGGAAAACAACTAGAAAGAGATGAAAAATGACCACAAAGCCACCAGAGCAGATGCTATGAGGAGACACAGAATCACAGAATAAAATCTCTTTGGTCTTGCCCCCATGTATGCCTTTCCTTATTTGTGCCCAGGAGCCCATTGCCCATCCATCCAGCCATTGATAGCTTATCATATTTATTATATAATTATTTATTACAAGTTTAAAGAACTGAGAGACAGTTTAATGCTTGAGATAAAAGCAGTGCAGAAAACAACGGAAATTAAATTACTATTACTGTTGTAACTGGCTACATTATTGATTTAAGCCTGTGATTGTTTCTCTTCATCTAAAATAGGAGAATTCATATTATGTCTTACCCTGTTAACACAAGAATTTCTCTTAAGGGACTGTGTGTCTCTTCTTCTGACTGTTATTAACAAGTACATTTCATTATCGTCTTGTGCCCATATAAATCATCATTATCTCTTACCTTGAGAATCCAAAAGACTTATTGTGTTGGGTGAGCAGGGAAACGGCAGCTCGTTCAACCTCACCTCCTTAAGTGTTGTACAATTTGTTTTATATATCATTAACCTTTTCACTAGTTTCACAGCAAATATCACCACCTGGCAATTCACAATGATGCAGGAAACACTTGATCAATACATGTGCAGATTAATGGCATCTGAACCTCCATAAGAAGCAGTTATTACAAGTCAAACCATCTGTCTAGTGACTTAAAAGGCCCTGTGTGAATATAATTCACAATTATAATCATCATAACATGACCAGAGGTGTTTTATACCCTTTAGAAATTTAGATAAATGTAGTCAGTTATGCTAACAATTAGGAAATCAAGGTGATCATGAATCTAGTGCTTTTTTTTACATTTTACACTATTAACATTATTAAAGTGACAATTAACACGTATAATTTTTTTCTGAACATTTAAAAAAAATGTTTCATTCAATATCTCAGTGATAACAAATAACAGGGTCGTCCATTTTTCCACAGGTACATGCTAATGGAAACAAATTCAATCACCTGGACACTGATCTTAACATCAGGTTTCAATAGTAGTAGAAAATTATTTGTATAGGAATTATTAATTTAATCTTATTCATATAAAAAGTATCTCTTTATGAACTTCATAAATCTTCCTTCAAGCCTTGCCTGTTACCTTTTTTTTTTTTTCAATGAGGGCCAAGCGGAAGCCCAACCACAAGCCTTTCAGCAGATGGAAATAACCTTTCGAGATTGTCCCCGCTGGAGCTATAATTATCACAGCGGCCCTGACTGTAAGTGGAGGGGTTCAACCCGCCCCTAAATACCTTGCCAGGTCCCTCTGTGACGCTGGTTTCCCATGGTCGCCCATCATTACAAAAAAAAACCTTGTATAGGGAAGAAAAATGTATATGCTCCCGCTCACAGGAAGTGGGTAAAGGTCAACCTACATGTCTGCTGCTGATTAGAGTCTGGTCACATTTTTTACTTATTTATTTACCGATTTGCTGCTATGACGACTGCATCACACTGGTCTTTTACTTTCTACAAGGGGAAGAATAGATTTTGTGAAGAACTTTGTAATCTTGTTTAGATAAGTGCTATTCAAATAAAGTTATTATTATTAGTAGTATTATTTGTGGTAATAACTTAAACTATTGTATATAAAAAAATATATTTATTTTTAATCAATTTATTTAGTTTTATTTAGCCCATATGTTCCCAATGCTTCAACTTAATGTATATCGCCATAATGGACTGTTTTGTTACGCGTGAGGTTTGGACCCGAGTTGTGGAGCCGGACACGGAGGTAAAGGTAAAAGAGTTTATTAACAAAAGGTAAGTCCATAAACGGACAAAAAACAACTACCAACTGAGGGAAAAAAGAAGTGGTGGCGACAAACAACTAAAGAGGTGGTGGCGACGGGAAATGAGCTGACCCGAGGCACGAAGGAACACAAATCGTGGCACACTGCATACAAATAAAAACAAAAGGGGAATTAATTAAGATTCACTGGCAAGGACAAAAACTCACAAGACCGAAAGCTAAGGTGCACTACCACATGGGACAGAACGGAATAATCTGGCAGCCTGGTGAACTGGTGGAGGGGTTTTTCTGGAGAGGCTTGATGCAGGTGAAATGAGATGCACGTGTGCAACCTGAAAGTGGGTCAGCTCCGCCCCGTCACCACACATACTTTCACTGAAAGAAAAAAAAGAGAGAAGGGAGGAAAACCAACACAAGCCAACACAAAACCAAAACAAACCAAACCATGACACTATTTATCACATCAGGTTGCAGATGTTGCAGGTATAATTTGGGAAAATAAAGTCTTTGAGTGTGAGTGATGAACCCTTTCCAAACATTAATATCCTAAGGTCAGATACTAACAGGTCAGAATTGTATGCTGCATGTGCTGTTACTGACTCCACCCTTTCGCTAACGCCATAATTTTCTCAGCAATTTTTCCAAAACATTTCCTTTAGGAAATTAACATATTTTCCTTCCTATACAAGGTTTTGCATCTTTCTGTAATGACGGGCGGCCATGGAAACCAGCATCACAGAGGGACCTGGAATAGATTTAGTGACCTATACACTTAAGTCTATAACAACACAGCAAGAGATACTGTATTCCACCATTGCACCCTGGAGCTGGGAGAGGTTTTGTTGACAACAATGGGTCAGACAGCTGGATTGAAGCTTGACAACACTGGGCAGCTTTTTAACACTCTCTCAGGTCCCAGGCGTCTTGAAGGACCCTTTTGTGAGAAATTTGGTGAAAGTGAGTTTGAGGAAACAGATGCAGGGAGTGAATACTGTGTTGGATGTATAGTGACTATAATGAACTGATTGACCGGTTGAAAGTAAGCAGAAACGCATGTAGACTGCTATCTTCTCTGCTTAGGTCTGCTGATCTACACATAGAAATGGGAATACGATCCATTTCATTTGTGTTTTGCATGGATCAACAGAAAAATGAATTCTTTATGACCCTCATGATGAGCATGATACAACCCCACACTGTCCTATGTATCCACTGTCCCCTGGAGCAGCAAGTTTGTGCCGATTAATTTGGGCCATGCGCAGAAAAGAAACACTTTGTACAATCAACATAAAGAAACATTTCTCTCATTACTAAAAAACTTCACTAAGTTTACAGGAGTTCTGTTGGTTTAAATTCAATGCAAGCTTTCATGTTATCTAAGCCAATGCCATATGACTTGAACCCAGCGGCATGCGGTTAATTTTACAGATAGGCAAGTAGACCCAAGAAATCAATTATCCACCCCCATCCATCAACCCATTCTCTACGCCTATTTGGCTGAGAGAGGGTCAATATTTGAACTGAGAATTTAATGGTAATCTTCAAAACACACTCCAATGACACGTTCCAATGATAATGCAGAATCTTGTATTTCCCTGCCTCAATATGCCTCAACCATAGCTTTCATTACACATGTTGACCAAGTTACTTAGCTCGACAACTTAAATCGATTCAGTGTTTCCTTTAAGATTTTGTTTAGCTGCAGGAACATGGCTTGATAAACACACTTGTCTAGCAGCTAGCTATAGTTAGTCACTCATCAGCCCATGCAAAAAAGTCAAAAAAATAGGATTACTGCCCTGCGTTTGTCTGCCTCAGCCAACCAGTGTTCCTGGCACACAGCATTCAGAATAATACAAAGTCACCATGACCTTTACCTCCGACCGATGACATTTAATTGGTGAATCTTTTGAAATAATTCCCTTAAGGCAGACTTCAGATATCATGACAAAGAGGCCAAAACATGTTTTGTGTGGCCAAAGTGAGATTGACCTTTGACCACCCAAATTGTATTAGTTAATAGAACAGTCAAAGGGAAATTTGTGCCAAGTGTGAAAGGATTCTCTTGTTCTTGAGCTTGACCAAATTCTAATGATTCATCCGTGTGTCCAAATGAACATTTGTACCAAATTTGAAAGGCAATTTCTTGAGGTATTGTGTTTCCAAGAATGGGACGGACACAAAGGCTGACAGACAAAACCCAAAAACACAATGCCAGTGACCACTGGCTTTCTCCACCAAGGAGGCATAAAAATTTTACTCCTCCCCTGCATGACAAGCCCCTGCCTTCATCAACGGGACACAGTCACACGTGCAAAAATGACAGATATGACAGATGTAGCATCAACTGGTAGTCAAGCTATGTTCCAGAGACAATGTTACGCCCACATGAGGTCAGTGAAAAAGGGTTTGCAATGTGAGGCAAGGCTGAGGAGCTATGCTGCATGTGGAGCTCTGGCTGAGCCATGTGAGAGTTTCATGTGTGTGTGTCTGCCTAACACTGCAAATTCGTGACACATGCTTGGCCCCTGGTTGGGTGTTGGTATGTCTATGTGTCTACACACCTGCATCTGAGTGGTGTATAGCATCGTATCTCCAAATATCTGGGCACGTGATACTAGTTCGTCATTAACAGATACCCTATGAATTTCAATGAAATAATACTCCTGAGTGTTCCAGATAGCTGGCAGTTCAGTCCAGGACAGCATGGGGCCAGAATTACTCACAGACACAGACAGAAAGCCATACTATTTATACTGTAGACCGCTTCCCTCCTTATCACATGACAGCACGTTTACATAGTTCCTCTGATTTTTGCACTTTGAAGAGCAAATGCAATGGTTGAGTTTCCTTAACCCTGAATAGTTATGAAAAGAATTATATCAAATAAAATAGTGTAATATATACAGTATATACACATATATGTGCATGCACACAAACCCACACACAGTTATATTTATATACATATACATGTGTATATACATCTATATATGAATACATATGTTAATATACTGTATTTTCACAAGTATATATATATAAACATATGTATATACACACATATCAAATAAACATGTGTATACATTTATTTTATCATCATCATTTATTTATTTATGACAGAGGTGAAAGATCTGGACGCTCAGTAATGGTAATGTGTTTTTTTCTTCCTGAATCAGTTTCTAAAAGCAATTTATTAGTTTGGGCTCCTTATTTATCCACCTACAACAAAAGAAAAAACGGCTATGAAATATTAATAGAAATGTTTAAAAGAATGTTTGGCACAGATGCAGTAGGAAGACATCTGCTCATGGTCTTAGGTGCACTTTCACGCAAATGTTTAACAACACATTTTCTTTTACTGCAACCTAAAGTGCCTTGAAATAAAGGCAGCACCTTTTACTGTTTGTCCCAGACCTATGGGGCTTGAGTGTTACTTTCCTTTATATATTTTTAACAAGTAAGGGTCTGACTTACATCTTACATCAGTGTATTATTGATAAAAATATATCTCTCAGTCACCACCTCTGTCTGAAGGCTTCATTTTAGTATTTATAACCTGGAACACTATGTGAGGGGCCAGCAGGCAGGACAGGTCTGGCTGGTCTTCCAAGAACCCAAAATACTATAACAAAGCTTTCAGGAAACACACACCTCTGGAACATTCAACTGTGTGCACATGGGACAGGTGTGCGGAGGCCATGTGTAGGGGCTTGTGTACAAACTGTACATATTTGCACAAATGTACCGTATGTATGTATGTACTGCAAGCAAAAGTCAACAAATTTCAACTGTTTTAACTGCGACATTGCTCACAAATTCATAAACAGCTGCATCTCCCAACTGAGGTTAAATTAAAAGAAATGCACTGGCAACTGTACTTGATTTAATGAAGCCAGCTTTGAATGTATGCCTGAGTGAGGCTCTCAAATTGGAGAGTGCTCTGGTAATTGCATTACAGAGATATTCTCTTACTGCCTGCTATCTTGCTTCCTGCAGGTGTCAAGCAAGGAAGCTTTAGATTGCTCACATTTCCATTCAACATTGTAATTCATAATATTTAGAATAACTTTTTATATAGCGCCTTTAAAGAGACCTAGGGATGCTTTACACTTGTCACTAGGGACAAAAGTTGAGAATTGTTTTTTCTTTCAACAACAAACAAGAAGTTGGCCAAATGAGAACTTCCATGTGCAAATAAAGTTTTTTTAAAGGTTCAGTGTGTAGAATTTAGTGACCTCTAGTGGTTGCATGTTGCACCCTTCCAAACATGATAGAAAACCTGAGGTAGCCTTCAGTTGGCAACCTCCATAGAGAGGACAGGCTCCAGGTGTAAATATAAAGTATTCAAGGTACAAAGAAAGGGTAAAGAAAACAACAATTTGTGTAATTAAGATGAAACACACTATTGATAAACACCACTAGGATTATTTTATATTCAATTTCTGCCAATAAATCCCTTTCACCTAAATCCTACACACTGAACCTTTAATGGATGTGAGATATGACTCATACAAGAAGAAGTTGGTTTAATGTGGGTGTTTTATTCCCCGACACCCCATTGAGCTCTTTGGTGTTTCTAGCAAATGTTTAATGATGAGAATCAGCTGGAGGAAATTCTTTCTTTCTGCAGACATGACTGTTGACTCAGTATAAACAGTCCAATAATGACTGGAAATACAGATACGCCATTTAAAGGTAAGTAAAATAGACTATGCAGGGTGACTGACACACGTGGAAGATTTCAGAGAGAACAGTGCAGTTGCATCCTTTTATTTTAATAAAATGATTAAACCGTGTGCAAGCATATTGCTTTCTAGGGACAGTTTCTTCAAAGTGTTTATTCTGGTGTTGAGATCTCTTCAACTCTTCCACGAGCTGCTTTTGACTTATTTGGATGTGTGTTTTGGGATAAAGATGACTCACTCTTTTCATTTTCACTCACCTTTCCTACTCAGTTGCTCTCTCTGGTTGCCATGCTCACACAGATGCACCCAAATAGCAGGAGGTTCAGAAAAGAAAAGCTTCGGTCTTGTCCGTCACGTAGCGGGGGAGCCTAAAAAGCCAAATGAAAAGAGCAACAATTAAAGATTCCCTGGGCAGAGCAGACAGTCTGTGCAGAGTGCAGAAAAAGGAGCCTCAGTCTGCATTTCAAGGCAATATTCTTTTAAATGCTGCAATCAGCAGCAGGATGAGGGGCACAACATGATTCACCATCTAGCTCTCTAACTGCCTCATCATCTTCTTCTTTTCTTCACCAAAGAAATAATAAGCCAAGATTACAACCGTTATAATAATTTACTTTAATACTGAGTACATTAAGACAGTGACTTCTTGCTCATCACAATGTGCAGCTTTAGATTGCAATGCATTTTAAATGAAACAAGAATAGTGCTCAGTAGCGTGCACATCTCAACCAAGGCCAAACAGTTACCTCATGAAAAGATTTTTAAATGGAACTGCACACATTCATACACATTTATCCCCTAAATATGTCTGTGTTTGTTTCCATCAAGATCAATAACATATATTATATAGAAATCAATTCAAATGTGAAAAATGCCTTATCTTGCAACGTTCAAGAAAGTCAGAGTAGTTGAGTAGTTTTTGTGTAATCCTGCTAACCCATAAAAAAAAAAAAAACAGACAAATGGTAAAAAAATGTACAACCAGCACCAGTCACTTTCTCATGGTGAATGTAATTCATAGCAATGACCCACAAGCAGGATATTCGTATGAGTCCCTTGTACTGTAACGGTAAAGTCACATTCCTCAGAAAATGTACAATTACAAGTGAATTAAGTGGACAAATCAGATCAATGTATAATCAGTTTATAAACATTGGCGACGTAAAGGACCAAAGACAACACAGTGTTTTCTGCTCTGGCCTCGGAGCAATTTGAACACAAGTCTGCTTCAAAAATATCAAAGACAGTTTTTTCTGTAGTCTACTATTCATTTGAGTGAGATGGTGGTTAATTTGGCCCTCTAACATGTCCTGAAACTTCTTTACCGAAAAGGTTAATTTATGTATGTTTATCTTGAAATTGAAAGCTGTGGGGCAACACATCCTGAAACAGGATATTTATGTAACAGATAAGAGCCTGACTGTCTTCTGATCTGATGATTTGTAAAACAAAAAATAGGCAAGAGAAGTACATTCCTCCACTTGTCTGTGTAAACCTGTTAAAACAGCATCTACCAAGATCAAAATGTGGATTCAGAACATCTTTGGTTCAGCTCTAAGTTAGCTCTTTGAATACAATACACTGTATCTGGCACTACTTTACACAAAAAGCCTGACAGAGATGTCTCCTTCTTTCCTGCCCTTCTATCTAGCTAACAAAGTAGTCAGGATATCTAGTATACACCAGTCGGATGGACCACACACATCAGGACATTGGATAAATATGTGTTTAGTCACCAAGGTCTAATCATTGCTCTTTTAAAGTCCAGTAGATCTAGATCTCTACAATTTCCTGTGCACTGTGATGCCACTTAAAACAATTGCATAACACACATTTCAGGACAGAATGGACATCAATAAATCTCTGACAAAGCATGGCCAATGGGACATCCTCAAAGAGGCCATGCTCCAATCTGTTTGATGAATAGCAGGAACAGTAACGTAGGAGTAACCTATAGCTACACCTAGATACAGCCATTGTTTGAGTCCTCATCTAGTGTGTTGGAGGACAGAGTCAAAACAATAGAAAATGCGTCACTGACCAATGCTGCAATGTTGATCACTTAGAGGATAATTGATGCTCATTAAAATGGGTAGTATTTAGTTAGTTTTGGCTTTCATTCATGCTAATAATAACACTTATGTACCAATGTTGTGACGCATTGCATTTCATTTGGCGAACGCCTTTATACAAAGCGACTTCCAATTAGTGCATTCAACATCTATGAGGGGCCATTTAGGGGTTGATGAAGTCTGACAGGGTAAGTAACACATCAGAGGATTTTATATAAATAACCAGGGTCGTCAGACTTCTTTGGAGGAGAAAATGAAAGCAGCCAGAAAACAATTCACAGACAGACATTCTGACTGTAATTGTACATCTGAACATCATTTTAATGGCTCAAACTGATCTTTACCAGAACATTAAAACCACCTGCATAATATTGTAAGGTTCGCACTTGGGCTGCCAAAACGGCTGTGACCCACTGGGGCCTAGACTGGCTCTGCAGGTGTTATGTGGTATCTGGCACAAAGGCGTTAGCAGCAGATCCCTTAAATCCTCTAAATTGCTAAATGGGGCCTCCATGGATCAGACTTGTTTTTCCAACATATCCAACAGATGATAGGATGGAATGAAATCTGGGCAATGGCGTATAGTCCATATCTTGGTTGGCATATTTGCAAGTTTGACCCATCAGACTGTTGTGCTGATAAATTAAATACTGGCCAAAACGAATTAGACCTAGGTTGTAAAAAAGGATTTATGGTTTAAGTATTACTCCCACTGCTCACTAAAGAGGATAAAGCTGATGTGCAGTGTTAATCATCCCCCGCAGCAATTACAGAGTTTTACAACTCGTGATCTTCAGTTTCTTTAGGTCACGGTTTCTTTAAACACAATATATTGCCATGTTTTCTGCCTATTTATTGAAAGATCATGATTTGAAATCATAAAACCTCTTACTTCTGCTCTTGCTTGAAACTTTTTGAAGCAACAATGTGGTAACACTATGTATGGCTAGAGAGACAGAGAAAGAGGTTCTGTGTTGAGGCTCAGATAAGCAGAGTCATGTGTTATTAGCGATGAGGCGCTGTTTTATTATACTGCCTGTCACTTTACATTAAATATGATCAATGTGACCTTGCTGCTTGGACCAGGTCTGTGCTGAGGGTGCTGCAGTGTGTGCAGCTGTGCCCCAATTAATGAAAATGTACTGAAGTATTCTCTCATCTTGCGAATACCATGATGTCATTGAACATCAAGAGGATTGCTTTTTTAATGTATTATTTTCTGAATTAGTGAAATTAATTAGAGCTTGACATGCTTTAAGTTTAACAATCTAGGCACTAATCCATTTGAATGTTTGTAATTCTTTCATTTGTCAACTTAAATATTAATGAGTTCAATGACCTGGCAGTGAAATCTCTTTGTGGCCTATCTCCTGTTGCATTTGTGAAATCATTTCTCCTCACATTTACTTGGTATGTAGACATTAGATCATTCTTCAGTCATCCCATGATTTTCTCAGTTACAATGAAGAGTGTGAAGGAAGAACCAACATTTCCTTGGTAACTTTTTAAGCCACTCCAAAGTGAGTGAGAAAGGGATTTCACATTAAGATGATGTTTAATAAACAATCGCCAACTCTGGTGTTATACATATATATATATATATATATATATATATATATATATATATATATATATATATTCAGTTTAGTTGCAATTATACGGCACTTACATGTAGCACTCATAGTTGGCTTTTTTTAAGCAAATTGTACTTGATTCTTGTTGTTCTGGGTGTGTTCCCTCATGGTTAAATGCACCTATTGTAAGTCGCTTTGGATAAAAGCGTCAGCTAAGTGAAATGTAATGTAATGTAACATCTAAGAGTAAAGCATAAATATACCTCGCTTTGTATAAACTCTATTCAGTTCGGCAAACTGCTTTATCAAGCAATGAACGATAAGCCCCCGTCTTTTCACCCAGGTTGCTTTGCCAAGATTGCAGGTGATAAATAATGCAGCTTTTTAATTCTTAATTCAACTGGAAGATGCATTACCAGAACCTCTAATATTAACGTTGTGTTCCGGAAGAGAGTTAATATAATTATAGCATCCCATTGCTCCCCATCTCCACCATCATCTCTGACGTGGTGTTTATGAAGTAGGAATGAAAGGGATAATAGATCAGAATCCATCTGCTCGCTCACCTGCATATAAATGGGAATATTTAGCAAAGACAAAGCTGCATCCCAAAGACCCTGTGAGTGGCAATAATGACAGAGGTTGATGCACCAAGTCCTTTTCCTTTTCTTAATAGACTGATAACTTTTAGAGCATTTGACCTAGAATAAAACTGACCCAAGTTTACGATTTGAAATGTGTCTCACTGTTAAAGCCAATATACCAAAGCCTGAAGGGTGTTTATTTTTTTACTGCATTATTCTCAGGTAATATTTTATATCTTTGTATAGAAACAGAGATACAAATATATATGTGTGTGTTGAATTTGGCTAACCCAAATATAACAGGAAATTACTGCTGGTAGTGATCAGTACTTATAAAATTAAAATTATTTATTAAAATTACAACAGACACACAACCAGATCCTCTGACTGTAATGGTCCTTCCAGTAACAGTAAGTAGCATTTATGATATACCAGTGTCCAGAGATTTTCATTTTTATCTGCATCTGTTTTTCCAAAAAAGGAGTGGACAGTGCACATATTTTCCAAGCTTGTTAAATGAGGCAAACATACCAAAATATCTTACATCCACATTACATCTCACCAAATATGCACCATCATTTAGTAGATTTTTGTTTAACATTGACTCATTTTCTTTAAAACACTTCCACAATAATAATGCATCATGACATTCCAGCTGGCCAGCATCTAGCATCAAGCTCACTTTCATCTTTCCCCTCATGTTCAGTAACCAAAATGGATCAAACTGATTTAACACTTGACATTTGCAGAAACTCTTCCAGTGTTGATAGTCATGGTCAGTTATGTAATTTTTATCCAATCAGATATTAGTCATAGGTAGTTTCTTGTCCTCAAAAATGACAATGCTGCTGTATCTACACAGCCAAGATGCTCACTGGATGTAACCCAAGTTCTCTGAGAATGTGCAGCCGTCGTCTTGACTGAACAAGACTAGTGGACATTTCACCACTTGCTTAAAACAGGGATGTGAACCATACCAGATCAAGCCAACTAATCAAAAGTGGACCAGAGACCATGCAAGCAACTATTATCAGGTGACAGTATAATGGAGCCTGGTGCATTCTGTGGACCAATTGTGTCATAACTTTAAAGGAAATGGATGCAAGTTCCACACAGAAGGACATACCATACATTCAGAGGCAAACAAATGGCCATTGACAAGAAGTAATTCCACATCCCCATGTCTATGCCAGGACAGGGCTATGGCATGTCATGAAGTGTTTCAACTAGTTGAAGAAGGTGCAGATGAGCCAATGCCATACCATCTAGGACAATTCAAAGGGCCCATAATTCCGAGTGGCCTGCAGATACACGCATTCTCGTGTCAGTGTCATTTTTCAAAACCATCTTTGAGAAAATTCTATTTAACATGTAATTTGACTTTAAAGGAGGCAGGGTTTATGACTTGTACTGCAGCCAGCCACCAGTGGGCGATCAACCATTGTCCAACTTTATATACTTTTTATGATATGAACCATTCTGAAAGTTGATGTGCAATTAATTACTGTTTATAAAGATAGATGACACGTCTCCACCATGTTGCACATTTCCAGAGTCTGCAAACTATCAGGGGATGGAGCCACAGTCGTGAGATTGCATCAGTACACACACTCTACCAATCATGAGTCAGTCTAAGCTTTCAATCATGAAATTTTACCGAACTTACCAGAAACATAAACACATGAAAATTCATCACTGTCATTAGAACTAACTAAAATGTCAAAAGCCATCTACATTTTTATTTTAAGTTTTTTAACAAAGAGGAGGCCAGGTTTATACTGCAGCCAGGCACCAGGGGGCCTTCAAGATGATTTGGCTTCACTGTTGGAAGTTGACATGTCTCCATCTTTATATACAGTCAACCAGGATTTCCTAAGGGTTGCTGTTCAAGTAGTAAGAGCAGATGCATCCCCATGTCTAATGTAACATTACACATATAAATGATGTGTGTTTTGTAGATAACAGTCCAGGACCAGTCAGAGAGTCTGGTCAGAGAGGAAAAGACACAGATATTCTTTCTGTGGTGAGCGCTTACAACTGATTGGGCAGAGAGATGTTGATCTGGGTTCGGAGGCATGGTGCTAATGGAAGAATACATGAACAAACTGGAAGAGCAAGTATGAAATAGAGGTCACCCAACATATTCTGTAACTGAATAAATATAATTCCGGTCACAGTGGGATGAATGGGAGTAAAAAAATAGGAATGCAATAGGAAAGAGGTAGAAAAATAAATATTGATATTTTAATTAGCCGAAACAGCAAACAGCAGAGTTCATGTGAGGGAGTTCCTCAGAACTTGCATGAGTTATGACCATGAGAACATTTTTTTCTTTCTTCTGTTTATATTGATTGTTTAAAATACATCACATATTTAGTTTTCTCTAAAATATTTTAGTTATTCACCCTATTTAATTTAATCCTGACAGAAAAACCAAATTAAATTCCATGTGAACATTTGATGAGTATTACATTTGTGGTAAACATGTATAAGGTGAGGTTTAGGACATTATTTGAAGATGTAATGTGTGAAGCCCATGTAGTTTCCCATCTCATGTGATCACATGAAAGGAAACACGGAAAAATGGAAAATGTGGACGTGTAGGAAACATGTAACTGGACTAAATGGTACAAAACTTACACAATGTTTCTGTAGTCAAGACAACGGGTAATTTTTGTATGGTGAGTCACATTGGCCCACCATATTTAATTCCAAGGCTGGACATTGCAAGGTAAGGAAATATACTGGGTGGGTGGGTGAACCTTTGGCAGATACAGTCAGTATCAACATTTTGGGACTTGTCACATGTTCAAGTGCCTCTCACAATATGTTTCTTTACAGTTACCTCAATGGGATGCTTGACCTTCGCTGAGCAGAATGATGTGGAGTTTGACACTAGAAAGCTGTTCTCGTATTTTTTCTGCTGAGGATTAATGACCTCATAAGTTTGGGGCCAATTGTGGGCCAGGATACCACTCACACAAGTGTGAATTGAAACCCCCAGCATGCACGCACATGCACACACAATCATGTCTCCATGACTTAAGAGACATTACATGCTGCTGATGTTTGTTCTGGATATACAAAAACAATTGCATGTACTCTACCAGTCTATTGAACAGATCCTTTAATGATGCTGTTTGTTTTTATGTCGACTTGTGTGCTTCTATCTGTGCTTTTGACCAGTGCAAGTTGACATTTACTTCAATCAAAAAGCAAACTGCACGTATAGAAATGGTTGGTGGAGTCAAGGGTCACTGATGTAACTACAGTGTTATTTCCTGGAAGCTCCTGAGTTTTCGAATAGTTTGGACGTAATCCCCCAGGACCTTGAATTCCCCTGTTTGCGATCTTATTTTCGCACCGCCGCTCAAAGTGTTCGCAGGGCAAGAAAAAGAAAACAATACCCAGACATGACTCTGTCTTTGAAGAGGCTGCCTCACTGGACCTTTGACATTCCACTGGCACAACATCACAGCTCTGCTTCTCCACATATCGGCCTCTGCAGCTCAGATAATACAATGTGACCAGACCAAAATAGTCCATTACACTGATTGTGCTCGCTCACACTACCACCAATTGCACATCGCCCCCTCTTTGATCCAAAATTGCACCTGATTGCATCTGAGATATGAAATACAACCTTTAATCAAACATAGAGACTAACAAATCCTCCATAGACCCCTTCTTACTGTGTTTCTTTCTGCCATGCAACCCAAACTGTCTCTCAGAATATGTACATGCAGAGTGTTGGCATCACTCAACACACATGCTTGTCCCACTTTATGCTTATTCAGGCTTTGAAAACCCAGCATATCATTTTACAGCACATATTGCTGTTTTAAGGGTTCATTTCTTTGGTCCAGCTGACATGAACATAACCACATCCTCTGCACAGTATAAATCATAATCTGTATTATTCTTACGTTCAATTTCTAAAAACAACTAGCTAGCTTTTATAGCTATTTTGTCGTCTTACTGACTAATCAATTTGCTTTTCACTACAAGTAACATTCACTTTTCTATCACACATTGACACTTTGACGGAACAGCAGAGGGAATTTATACTAATAACAATGTGTAATGTAATACTGTGTCAGCCACAGCTCCTTCCTGTTGATTCAGGGAATAGAAATGGGATGTGTACCAGTGGCATTGCAAGATATGTACTTAAGCTGTGGATTAGCAAGTGGTGTGTTTAGAGTAGGTGTACAACCTTCCCTACCAGTGAAGGGAGTGTCCTTTATATTGGGGAATGATCTGGCAGGAGGGAAATTGTTGCCTACCCTAGAGCTGTTGGAGAACCAAGAGACTCAGTCCGATGACTTGGGCTGGAGTTTCCCTTGGGTTTTCCCAGCCTGTGCTTTCACACATGCTCAGTCAAGAAAGCTGGTTGATGTTGTTGACCTGGCTGCTCTTTCTTAGCCCCAGTATTTGCCACAGATCAATCAGAAACATCAGAGCTAGTTGATGACAATGTTGCTTGTGTCAGGGAGTGCCCTGAAAGCAAGGGTGCTCTGGGCACATCTGTCACACATGATCATCTAGTGACTTCACAGAAAGTGGATGCTACCCTTGAGAAGTGTTTTGCTGCTGTTACTCCAGTTGGAGTTAATAAAACATTGTCTACTTTATGGAAAGAGGCCTTCTGATGCACAAGTTAACTTCTCACCCTCGTTACGGATGAAAATGGAGTGTGGTACGTCAACTTGTGATCCCAGTAGCATATTGTCAGCAGGTTTTGTCCCTTGCTCATGACAACTTGTGGTCTGGCCATTTAGGTATCAGAAAGACCTATGATCGTGTTCTTAGGCACTTCTTTTGGCCAGGATTAAAAAAAGATGTTGCCCACTTCTGCCGTACATGTCACACCTGTCAGGTTACAGGAAAACCAAATCAGGTTATTCCTCCGGCTCCACTCCATCCGATACCAGTGATGGGGGAGCCGTTTGAGCGTGTGCTGGTGGACTGCATTGGACCATTACCTAAGTCCAAATCTGGTAATGAGATTTTATCGACTATCATGTGCATTGCTACTTGTTATCCAGAGGCTATACCACTTACGAGAATAACTGCTCAGTCAGTGGTGAAGGCCCTAGTCAAGTTATTTTCTACCTTTGGAGTGCCCGGCTGATCTCGTGTTTGGTTACACAGTTCATGGACCTTTGAAGGTCTTATAAGATCAGTTTATGTCAGCCAAGCCAGGTGGTTCTGACTCGAAGCAGAGTGTGTTGGCCTATGTAAGCCATTTCCGTGAATGGCTACACGCTGCCTGCACGTTTGCTAAGGAGGCTCTCTCCTCCTCACAAAAGAGAATGAAGCATCATTTTGACCAAAAAGCTGTTCCCCGTTCTCTGAAAGCAGAAGACCAGGTTTTGGTTCTGTTACCTATTGCTGGTTCTTCACTCTCTGCGTAGTTTTCCGGACCATACTTTATTGAATGAAAGTTTCATGTTTGCCACATAAACATGCTGAAGCTGTACCATCCTAGAGAAGACCCTCAAACAGATATAGAAGATGAGATTGAAGGGCCCACTGTCTTGTATACTGTGCCTGTGGGTTTGCTGACATGCTTAAGTGAGGTTTGTGGTGGTGATGACGATGTTGAGTTGAGACATGTTCCTCAGGTGACACCTCGATTAGAGAATTCTAAGATGTTAAAGGCTCTTCCTTCACTTTCAGTTCACCTGGACAAAGCACAAGAGTCTGATATCATATCCTTGATACATGAGTTCCTGTGTCTTTTTAATGATGTACCCTCCTGTACTACTGTCTTAGAGCATGATATTGATGTCAGTGAAGCAACTCCTATTCAGCAGCATCCATACCGTGTAAATACTTTTAAACTGTCAGTGATGAAACAGGAGGCTTTGTATCTGCTGACAAATCAGTTGGCAAAACCAAGCTCTAGTACGTGGAGCTCTCCATGTCTACTGGTTCCCAAATCAGATTCCACATTTCGGTTTTGTACTGACTATAGGAAGGTGAACAAAGTAACGGTACCAGATTCGTATCCTCTAACCAGGCTTGTTGACTGTGTAGACACAGTAGGCTCTGCTCGCTGTGAGACCAAGTTGGACTTGCTGAAAGGTTACTGGCAGGTGCCCCTTACTGCTCATGTGTTAGAGTTCTCTGCATTTGTTACGCCTGATAATTTCCTGCAGTATTCTGTGATGGCTTCTGGGATGCGAAATGCTCCAGCCAAATTTCAGCGCTTGGTGAACATAGTTTTAGAAAACATCCCTAACTGTACTGCTTACCTTGATGATCTTGTTGTGCATTCATCCCGTGAATCTGGCCAAGTGCGAGTTTGGAAAGGCCACTATCACCTACCTGGGAAAACAAGTAGGAAGAGGCCAGGTACGTCCTGTCAAGACCAAGGTAGTGGCTATAGAGACTTTTCCAGTCCCCACCACCTGGCGTGAGTTGCGCCGTTTTCTGGGTATGGCTGGTTATTACCGTGGGTTTTGCAGAAATTTCTCCTCCGAGCCAGAGAGAGAGGGAGAGGTACTGTCATTGGTTTACTTGTTGGTTTTCTTTGGTTTCTGTGTTGTTCACTGGAGGGTGATTTGTATGAGTACAGAGTTGTGTCTTGTTGTTTCTGTTTCCTTGTTTGGCGGTCTGTACTCGGTGTAGTGTTTTTGTTCAGATTTTGCCTCACGCACAGGGGAAAGGCGAACAGGTAAGACACCCATGGGTATACATTTCCACCAAGTAGCCTTACACCTGTTACAATTCACTAGGTAAGGAGTAAGTGCCACACCATGTATTTATTATGCGTAGATTTGGTCCCATCTGATAGCATAGAGTATTGTTGCACTAGATTAGGACTGCACGTTTTGATTTATGATTTCTTTGCTTGGGCACCGCTCTTAGTTCCCTTGTTACCTGTGGCGTTATTTTTCAATAATAAATTATTCTTCCTTTTACCCGAACTTTGGTTTGTTTACTTGTGTTGCCACACCACACACCCTGCTCTGTGCAGTGTTAGGCCCTTCTAGTATCCCGAGACATTATGCCATCAGAAGTGTCATAACAGTAACATTGATATCATTTGAAAAACATTTTTGTGAGGCTGACTTTATAGCACTGACAAGACATTTATGTTCCATTTCTCTCTCTGTGTATCTGGTAAGGCTGTGGTATGATATTCTGCACATAGAGGGGTGAGTTGATCCATTTTGTGTCTTATTTCTCTGGCTTTGACTTGACTTGCACTGAAAAAGGGTTCCCAGGCAGAGTGCCAGGATTCCCAAGGAGAGTTCAGACATTTGCCTTGTGCCACTAAGACCCGAACAGACAGAAACACATTAATCACAGAAAAATTACAGGGAAAGATAAAGTGATAGTTATGTATAGCTTGGCTTCATGCCTATTTCACTTGTAGATAACAACCACGCCAAGTCATTGAAATCGTGTCGGCAGGCTAAGTCACTCCTACGGGCAGATGCTGAAAATAAGAATTCCGGGGAAGTGATCAGAGAGTCGCCTAGCTTATTTGTCCTCTTTCCATTTTAAGTGTGCATATTTTATGCACACACACAAGCACAGACACTGACCTCATGAGACAGACTGATAAAGTTATCAGACAGAAACAACCACATGTTGTGCATGAACCCGCTCCTCTTATTATGAAAGTACCACCCACAGACTGAGACAGAAAAGGACAAAGCTCTAGAGCAAGGAAAAACTATCCACCCGGGAATAAAAAAAGATTATTCAGACTTTATAAAAAATGGGTCTGCATGCATGATACACTGAAACTAATCCGACACTTTAATATCACCAGTCTTTGCTAAAAGTAGGACTGGAGAGAATGTTTTTTATGTAAAGAATATAATGTTAATGTAATAAGGTTATCTTTTTTTTTCATCTGTTTGTCTGCCTGTTACTTAGAAGAATTACACAATAACTGCTGATTGGATTACCACGAAACTGTTAGTTTGTTGTTAACTTGTTAAACAGCAGTTACGATCCTCAGATGCGTGCTTGGCAGTTGTTTCTATATTTCGTTTTATTCCATCGACGGTGATGTGTTGTGGTTTCTCTCTTGAGACAAATGTACTTATTGTAAGTCCTTTTGGACAAAAGCGTCTGCTAAATGCCCTCAATGTAAATGTAAACTCTTTGTGGTATGGGTCAGGGAAGACCCCATTACATTTTGGTAGGGGTCCAGAACAGGGGGTGGTTGAAGGAATTTTTGTTTACTTTTTTTAACAACATTGGGAGGTCTCTTTCGATGTTTTCACTAATTTCCAAGGGGAAAAAATGGATCTGGATAAAAAAAGAAAATGGAGGTATGTGCTTCTCTGAGTGCTATGCTTGTTCCAATTATTTCTACCTGCCATTTAATATCTTGTTCAGTACAAGAAAAGTAAGAATTGTGGCAGTACAGTACAGTAAGAAAGTAGGAAGGTTCCTAAATGCTTCATTCCTCCTGCTCAAAGCAATTCAAAAATACCAATTAGGATTTAATGATGTTTTCATGATCGACAACAGCATTAATGTTGTCATGTATATTTATTATTCTTGAATGCATTGCAGGCCCAAATCACACCAAATTTGACAATGCACAATATACATGTCAAGAGTGAAGCAGATAAGATGAACAGTTTTCAAGAAATCCATTTCACACACAAACAGATGAAATTAGTTGATAGATTTCTACCAGCCATATAATTTCCTGTCAAGTAAAAGACACTTGCATTTGCGGCAACAAAATGGAGGAAGGCTATTAAATACTTTGTCCTCATCCCTTCTCCTCATGCCAAATCAAAAATATCAATTATGTCAGTGTGCACTATACCTTGTAATAACATCTTGCTTCTAAATGCACAAAAGAAAAATCGATTCTCTAAACATCTCCTCGCGTTTTTGTATTCTTCACATGATTGTTCTCGTCCTTCTCTCTATAGTCCGTTGAGAAAATTGTCACTTTTTGAGAATCCTGGGACAAAAAGTCTTTGTCAGACACAAAGGCCGCTTTGTAGCCACACTTTTGGGCCATGTGACAGACACTTTGATCACATTGATCCTTCTCAAACCTCAGCCTTCCCCTCAAGAACTTCAAATGTATATTTGAAGCTATAACTGCAGTGAGTTAAGGAAAGTGACTTTGCTCCAGTGTGTGCTGAGAAACTTTACAGGCAGTCTGGGAACAGGTGATATAACGCCTCAGAAATTCCCTCCACCAACCCCTTCTCTCTGGCAGGCTACCCCTCACTGACCCTGTTCTTCTGAAAAAGATAAACTGTGCAGCACCAGCCTGTATTTTACCTGGAGGATGATGATAGAGGCACAGTCAGTAATTACTCCTCTGCAAGTCTCACATTAAAATTTGGTGAACTCACTCATTTGACTCGGGGGCATCAGGTGTTTGTTCCCTTCAGTTCTTCTTATTCTATTAATGATTTGATCTGAAGTCAAACACAGGTATTTTATTGAGGACGTCAAATACAGTGTGAATAGAATAGAACCTTTTAATAGAGGTGCGGGAGGCATTTGTCAAACAAAGGACATTGAGGCGATACTGTATAATTGATAATTATTCATTGTGACATATGTAAATAGATTTTTTAATCCTTTTTGTTTTGGGTGGGCAAGATAGTTTATTAGTTTACTACTATAACTAGAAGGGTATTCAGTAGAGCGTACACCTCTGCCAAGGCCTGACGGTCCCCTTATGAAATGACATTTAAATTCTCTACATCAGATTTTCATCAAGATCCATGAATTATTCTCTGAGAAATCAAAAACACCTTGTCTCTAAAAAATTGTATTAATGATCATATAATTTAATTTCTGTATTTTTTTTCCCCAGATACCGGCCGTGATCTTGGGATGGAAATGTCACTCTCTCAGTCAGCCAATTGAATCACCACATTGTCCAACTCTGAATTAATAATTCAACAGATGATAGCTTTGATGTATATACTTGAAATCCATAGTAAGAATGAAACCTACTGACTTCCTATTGAGGCCCTGACTTTTCCTCTGGTGCCCCCCTCAGGTTTCTTCCATTGTCTGCTTCACTTGCACAACTCTAAACACTGAATTGGTCTAATTAGCAAAATATTAGCTGCTAAACATTAAACTAAGATGAAACTGATAAGCGTTATACCTCTTAAGCACGTCATTGTGAGCTAGTTATTTTAAATCCCTTCTCTGTGTAATAAATTGTAAATAAGAGACTTATCGATCACGATTTTTTTATACTAAAAACTCAAACACGTTAGCATTGCTGTCACGAGGATCAGCCCACAGAGCTCCAAACGTGTCTGCATCCTTTTCCTATTGTATTGATGGACAGTTTCAAAGGATGAGGACACATTTCTGCTCAGAATAAGAACAAGAAGTTCATTAAACTAAACATCCTGTATGTTGGATCAGAGTAGAGGAAGAATGAATGGGAATTTAATAAAACAGTATCATTTACTGACAAGAGCTGTTGTAATTATCTGCTGCTATTCTTCCTCAGGATCCTTCAGTCAAGACACCTCCGGTTTTCAGACGAGCACAACACGGGAAATTCCTCACTTCAGTTTAAATTCATTGTTATTAACACAATACATCTGGATTTCTATTGATGGATGGTTCACCGCTAAGAGGAATGTTAAGATCAGGAACTACACTACAGTATGACATCCACAGGCAGAAACATCATAAATCTGTGAATCTTCATCTTTCTTACAAATATTTCAAGAGATTCCACACACACACACCAGCTAAGCGTCAAGACGTCCAACCAAATCAAGTCAAATGCCACTGCGGTCTGTTCGTACTGAATCTGCTGAGGTTCAGAATCACAACTGGCTCAGTCAGTAGGAGAGAGAGACGTAGTTGTGGCTCAGGGTGCAGACTCCACCGGTCTACATGACGTTCACACACACATCACCATCTTCTCGTTTTTCCTTTTGTTTCCCTATACTTTCTATCACACAAGGATGAGATCATGGCACTGTTTTCATTCCAGCTGCTCCGGTTTGAGGGCATCTGGGAGACGTTCCAGTGAATAGCCCCAGATCACAGGCTCATGCGGAGCCTGCTGCCCAGCCGTGTAATTCTGTAACTCTCAACAGCTGCACAACATCGAATTATGACACTTGACCAAGGACATCAGCTGCACTGAATTAAATGTGAATCTGTGCTGTGCAACAGTGCACGAGTGATGTGATATTATTGCTCAAATATTGTGCTGAATGCATAACTGGTGAAACCACCAGGATTTACTAAGTGTGATCTTTGAAACATCACTTCAACAACAGGACAACTTTTCATTTCAAATGGAAACCTGAAACATGTGATCCTCTGGGGACATCTAGTGGCCAGAAACTAGTAATACATAGAACAGATCCATGCAATATTTTCCTCTGATCATTGTAAAGATCGAAGTTCTGATTTGATACCAGACAAAACTAAACATTTAATCTGTTTAATTGTGTGTTTCTATTTAGACATTAAGAGTCATTTGTTTAGGGTCCTGAAAAACCCCTGGCCCTCAGCTCCAAATAATTAATGCTTTTTCATGAATTTATTATTTACACATATTAATCAAATAGAAAATTACATTATTTACCCTTTATATATATATTATGAATTGCTTTACATGAAATTATTGATCTTGGCTGAAGAGTAAGGCGGACATAGCCTTTGAAATAAGAACACCCTGCCTATGGAAATACGGCCAGCTGAGTCACTAGCTTCAAACGCACCTTATTGCACTGCATTTTATAACTAATCACAGTTTTATTATTGTAATGAGTGGTCATGCTCTGTCACACTTGTTTTTAATTATTTTATTGATTTATTTTCATATTATTATGTATGCGTTTTTATTTGAGATCCTTTTAACCCTTGAGAGTTAAAGGCATGTACTTTCCTGAATGTCTTAGTGAGATGCCTGTATTTGTTAAGAACACTTTATAAACAAAAATCTATTCATTTACCACACAAATCACACATTTCATAATACACGTGATAATCTTTCAAAAAAGGGAACAAGACTTTATGTTCCCACTCGACTCTGACTTTCAGTAAAAGCCACCACAAACGTTTCATCACTGCACTACACTGATATTCAGCAGTGATATATATAGTAACGTAAACTGAACAGTGTGCCTCAACATACAAAATTCTTGATTAGTTAGCAGATAATACAATAGATACTTTATTGGAAAGTACAGAGAGAGAAATTCTAATTTCAATGACTAAAGGAAAGCTGTTAGTGTGTGTTTTCCAAACTTAGATGAGGGCATGGCTCCAAATCTTTAATGACATTTGTGACAGTAGTTTTGCAGTTTTTAGTATTGTGTTACCATGCACCTGCGTCTGTTGATTTAACCATTATAAAAAAAGTCACACAGGAATATTGGATGGGAAATCCAGAGCTACGTCTGTCCACCTAGTTGGCTTGAATCCCATTGTCTGACATTCTGGTGCCTCCTTTCATTTTCCTTATCTCAGTTCATTTGCCCCTTTTTACCTTTTCACTCTCAGGTTTTGAGACTCTAAGGATGATGGGTGTTTTACAATTTTCATAATCATTGTGTTTGTGTTTTTTGTTTGTACTTTATTCCACACGTCCCCTTATTGTTCTCATAGAGAGAGTTTAGTGTGTATTGAGGATCATCACACCTCTTTCAGTGATGACACGCACACACGCACACGCACACACACACACACACACACACACACACACACTCACACTCACACTCACACACACACACACACTCACACTCACACTCACACCACTAAATGTCATGTAGAGCAACAGGTTTCTGTGACTTCATAGTGATACTATGAGGATAAACAACATGGCACTACATATTGGATGATAAAGAATATTGAGCAGGAACTGCACAAAGCCTTGACTATTTCACCTGACATGCTAAGCTATTAAAATCATAAGGGATCAAAAAGTATCAGTTGATCACAGAAATAACTTTTTTACACCTAACACTTTTCATTTCATCTGATAACTCAGATAATATTAATTGGGACATTGTTTAGTCAGAGGGAAATGTGCTTCTTTTTCTTAAAACAAGAATACTTAATTCAAATAGTAACCACCCCGATGTTTCCACATGACAATGGGAATGCACTTACATCATTAATTGGTATTGTAAAAACAGCTGACACTGACACACACACACACACACACACGTCACGCCTTGTCTATTGTTCAGCAAAAGGGGTGGTTAAAATGTAACTGAACTGTGTGATGTAGGGAAATGCCTCAGAGAACTAATGGGGAAATAAAAAACTAAAACAATACATACCATTAGTGTTAATGGTTTTATCCAGTGCAGTGTTATTTTTATATTGCAGCATCTGACGATCTGTGCAGAAACCAAAATGATGCTTTAAAATTAAAGTCCAAATAACCCATGATGAACAAATAGTAGTTACTATCTTTATAGGGCCATCACTGCCATGGAAGGTATAGAAGAAATCTTAAAAGCCTAGATTGAAGGGAAAATCTATTTAGATCTAAATCTACTTGCTTATATTTTTCAGTTGTAACTGGGTGTTTGGTTTCCAAGAATGGTTCTATGCATTAATAATAAAATAGGCCCCATAGTGCATCGGTGTTGCCATAGTGTTGTGTAAGTGACGGTTTAGCAAGACGTTCAAGTTAATTGTTTCTCACAGATTATTATTAATTATAATATCTAAATGTGCTGTTTTCTGCATTCAATTACCATTTGCACTGAACGTGCTTTAATTCTGTTCTTGTTGGTGGGTATGGTCAATGAGAGGCTGTGGTTCAGGACTGACCTTTGAACCCTGACAGCAAAATAAGTCAGGTTGAGTGTTTCTGTTGAAAGTTTCTATTTTATTTTTCATAGGTGCAGAACCCTGACTGAACAGAAATTCTGGAGTAACTGAAATGTGATAAAAACAAGAATATTCTTGATATTTTAGATACTATAGATGGATTAGAATTAATTCAAGAATTTTGAGAGAATTTATTATTTTATATATATATATATATATATATATATATATATATATATATATTATTTTGTTTAGCATACAGCTGTATTTGCTCTGACTCAACCTGAGTAAGAGGAATGATGTTGAATGACATGTCCTAACTAGCTTGTTAAAATATAAAAAATTAGATAACATTTCTCAGGAGCTTAAAAATATTGCCATGTATGTATCTTTTTCTGTTCAACAATTGCTGAGATTAATAGAAATAAAGTGTTGAATATTGATATTATCTGTTTCCCACCTTGTTAAGTCATTGTTGATAATTATTGTGAGAAATCATTAACGTGATCAGTGTCTTCACATAGATGAGTATCATTTATCATTAATAATAATATATAACTAAAGGCAAACTGAGCAAATTTGTTATTTCAGAAGAGTGTATTAAACTGCCAGCACTTTGTATGACTCAGTACCCATGAAGTAGCTCTCAGTTTCAAAAAGGTTGGTGACCCCTGATCTAGTGCCTGAAGTAAAATAAAATAGAGCTGGAAAATGATCACTTTTTGGCACAACACCATGTGTTGTGAACATTCTTTGAGAAAGGATGCTGGAAGACCTGAAGGGGCTTCAACACACCCCCACTGGTGAGGGCCTTTAAATACAAGGCAAAAAAATATGATTGAACAGATTTCTTTTTTTTTTAATGAATGTGCTGGTATATATTGAACCAATGTGCTGGTATATATAGAATAAATTAGCTGGTATATATAGAATAAATTAACTGGTATATATAGAATAAATTAGCTGGTATATATAGAATAAATTAACTGGTATATATAGAATCAATGAGCTGCTATATATAGAATCAATGAGCTGGTATATGTAGAATCAATGTGCTGGTATATATTGAACCAATGTGCTGGTATATATAGAATAAATTAGCTGGTATATATAGAATAAATGAACTGGTATATATAGAATCAATGTGCTGGTATATATAGAATAAATTAGCTGATATATATAGAATCAATGAGCTGGTATATATAGCATAAATTAGCTGGTATATATAGAATCAATGAGCTGGTATATATAGCATAAATTAGCTGGTATATATAGAATCAATGTGCTGGTATATATAGAATAAATTAGCTGGTATATATAGAATCAATGAGCTGGTATATATAGAATCAACGTGGTGGTACAAAGTGAATGAATGTGCAGGAGAAGACGAATTAGGAGGAGAAGAAGAAGAACGCATGCGTTATTCGTGCGTAAAGTCCCAGATGAATGAAGACGTGCCCTCGGTCAGTTGTAGGTGAATGTGGCCTACAGGTGTGGAGTTGCACGTAATATCTCGTTATCCTGATAATTACAGTTGTGATCTACTGAACGCATGATAACAGTATACATATAAACTAGGACGGAACATTCCATCACTGCTTTCGTAATGAGGACAACAGCACCTGTGACATGTGCACAGCTCAAAGTGGTGGACTTTGCATCTAAACCAGGTAATAGCCCAATTGTGTTCCGTGTGAACCGGTTGGTAGACGGCGCCTGCGCTCCAAGAGGTCCTAAAGTGAAAGGTAAACACACAGACCGTAAACAGCCACCATCTGAAATGTCAGGTGGCAAACATTTAATCGTGGGTCGCCGCCGGTCGTGCTGGCGGTGCTGCCATGGGGAAGTGAGTGCGTGATGCTGAATGCCTCTGGCCGTGGCCACGCATGAGGTTCGAAAGCGAATTTCCCTCTGCGATGTGGGGAAATTCGCGTGGGTTGTGTGTGAGTGTGTCTCTCATATAAAAGTCAGCTGGAACTCACAGACGAGCCATTGGTTCCGGACATCAGTGACAAAGGTGAGGTAGTTGTTTCTTTCTTTGTTTGTGGTCGATTTCAAACTGCGTGTCTCAAACCGATTCATCATCTAGTGAAGTTCATATAAATTTAAATAAAATAAATATAAATTCTTCAATAGATTTATCTTAGCTAGATTTGTCTTTGTTGTGATATTATTAGTTAGATGTGCCTTCATGCTAATATTGTTATTAGATTAAATATGTATTCATTGTGATATTATTAGTTAGATGTGTCTTCATGCTGATATTATGCATCAGATGTTTTTTACTGTTTATCAGCTGGTTCCACAAATTTTTAGGAAAATATGATGAGGCATATCCTGTAAATGTTCTTAAAAATATGGGTTAGAGTGTCTACTTTTCTGGTGTGTATATGCAGTTTGTTTTTCCTGACACAGTGACTTAAAGTTAATGAAATGAAAGCAAAATGAAAGCATAACTAGTTTTTAACCTAGAGTAACATCTCTTGATTTTGAAAGTAATATTGTAAACTCTGCAGCAGCTTTTAGAAATGTATTATAATAATTATTTTCTTTCGTTTGTGAATTTACTATTGCTTTGACAGTGTGCATTTTTCTGCATTGTTGAATTCATGGACTTAAATAATTGTACTTACTCATTGCAGCAGCAGTTTTATGGATTTTTATGCTATAAACATTATGTTATATATTTATATTTTTTCTTTGGATGTGAACATTAGAGGCTTAACTGATTTTCTTCATTTGCTTCCTTTATTCTGTCTTTATTTCATTTTCTCATCTCATCATTCAGATGAAGTTCTTTACTTGCAGCGTCATCATGTCTGTATTTCTACAAGTCTGCAGCCAAAATCCTCTGCGCTATTGGACTCTGCTCCCCAACAGTATGTTTTTTTATTTCCATGAGAACACACTACTCCAATTTTATACAATAGAACTTATAACATTAACCTTTTGTTTAATGGTCGTTGCTAGTTCTGGTTGTGGAGGTGAACGGCTCTCTGGGCCAGCAGCCCCTGAGCTGCTTGGGCTCGCCACAGGAGGGGACGAGGAAAGACGACAAGAGTCAGGACATTGTTTGGAGGAAGAATGGAGTAGTGGAAGAACAGAGGGGAAACTCGTACTTGGTGCAGCTGGAGGAAAGTTTAGGTGGGGGCAACTACACATGCCACAGAGAGGACGGATCACTGGTCAATCACACTGTGGTTCTGATACAGGAGGACCAAACCGAGAGGAGGAAGATTCTTGTGAAAACTGATCAAGGTACAGTCTGATTTAACATGAGAACATTTAAAAATATTTCAACGCATTAATCGCCTTTGTCTGACTTTTTCTAATTAGAGGATTACTTGACGTGCTTGGCTCAAAATTACAACGGAGAGTTTCACTGCTCTTGGACCTGGAACAGAAATCGTGTTGGCAAAGTAGCATTGATCCAGGTTGGGCGGTAAGTTTGCAAACTTCGTGAATGTTTTCTGTTTCCCTCTCTGTTATTAACACAGTGTTCAGACTCCTATCAGAGTTGAGACCACACAATTGCTCCATTAAGGAAAATAACCTCCTCATTGTGCTGGGCAATTAAACAATATCAATAATTAATACTGTGTAATGTAATGTAATCAATAGCAATGTGACAAAAGTCAAATATATATCCATGTATGCATTGTGCAATCCCAGTGAAGAGGAACAACACAATAGATCTACATCAGATTTGTAAAATGTTTTTTTTAAACAAAGAAAAATTTACGGTGATAATTATCGATAACGACTCATATGTACATTTTAATTTTGTGTATAATTTTTGTCCAGCCCTGCCTCCTCATGAAAGGGAACAAAGTATTTTTAAGGTCCTGATCATGTGTTATATGTTATATAAAAACGATACAGCTGTAATAATTTGAAATGGTAGATGTTGGGCTGCGACGGTGTCTTGATCAGTCATCCGTTTTTCAGAATTTGTTGGAGTTTTATCAATTTTCTATTTGTTGTAGCATTTCTAACGACAGTGACGCCCAGTGTTCTGTGGACGTCAGTACCCAGCGCTGGACGTGCTCCTCAGGTCAGAGTAACTTCAGCTGCTCAGTCGATGAACATGGACACAGGATCTCCTGCCGAGACGAGCAGCACTGCCCCTACGCTGAGGAGATCCAGCAGATCTACGTCACTTTGTACGTGAGGACCGAGCAATTCTTGGTGGAGAACTACTCTAAACAGTTTTACCTGGCAGAGATAGGTGCGATATCTCTGAGAGACTTGTCCTGCAAGATGTTTTCTTTTTGTGATTTTATATTCGTGTTTTTGTTTTCATCTCACTCCATCTTCTGCTGTAACCCTCGATAGTGAAACCTGACATGGTGAGGATAAGTGAGGTCAACACCTCAATGATTGAGTGGAGTTACCCGAGCTCGTGGAGCAGTCCCTACTCCTACTTCCCTCTTACTTTCCAGATCTCACAGTTCAGGCGGGGATGCAAAGGGTGTGACAACCCCTGCACTGAGTCAAAACCTGCAAAGGTAAGAGGAACCCATTGACTCTGATGTCAATTCTATATAAGAGAAGTACAAGTTATAATGGAATTTCAAACTTACTGCACATAAATGCATCAAATGAAAGAAAATCCCTGGAATTTTTGGCTGAATTCCACATTTGAAAGGGTAAGTATGGAATAATGTAATTGACTGATATGTGATGTTTATTTCAAAGATCCTGATGGTCCATTTCACAGACGTTTGCCAATTTAAAGTCAAGCACAAGGCCAAGGCTGTGTGTGTCCGAGCAAAGGATGCTCTCTGTAACTCCCAGTGGAGCGAATGGAGCCACCTCAGGTCAGTGCCCCCTAGTGGTGCAACACTGCACATTAAAGGAATAGTTCATAGAAAAAATGAAAATTCCCTCATTATCTACTCACCCCTATGCCGGTGGAGTCCACAAAAATCTTCTGGTGCCTCATAAATGTGCAATAGGCCAGGGGGGGTTTAACTCCATTTTTTCACTCAGCTTATGTTTGGAAGTTGAGAATTGATCCAGACTAACGTCCTTTTCTTTCGTCTTCTATTACAGATTGAGGAGAAACAATAAGAACAAACACCGGCAAAATGATAAACAAGGGTAACAGAAAAGCGAGGATCCAAACATTTGACATCTTTGACTTTGTAAAGTTTTGCTCATCTATATGCTTTTATATATTCCTATTTATCCTATCTTATATAATTCTGTTTTTAATGTGTAATTATAAATTATTATAATGAAATAAAGGGAAATTACCTTTTTTCTTCTTGTTAAAATATCACTATGACACGTAAACCTCTTACTGTATTTTGGATTATCATTTGAATTCGCAATTAAAATCAGCTACATCATTGTCCTGGTCATAAGTTATTCAAGAAATCAAATGCAAATCCATCTGTTAATGGAGACTTTTCTCAGACTTAAAGGTCATCCTCATGATGTTTTCACTAGCTTGTTTCATCTAAATTGTATGAATTGTAGTTTTCTTTACCCCAAAAAAGGCCCTTTATATTTAAATACTTTATATTTACATCGAGGGGACCCTCTCTACGGAGGCCACCGTGTTTTTTACATTAGTCCAGACTTGACAAACTAAACACCTTTGAGTTTTTATGACAACTAAAGGCTACCACAGTTTCTTTTTCATGTTTTGAAGGGGAGGATAAGACGAGGGGTTTTCAGCTGCAACATGCAATGTCAACAATAGATATCACAAAATTCTACACACTGTACCTTTAAATGCAATGTTTTCTATAGCACTGAATGTGTATTCATTCTTCCCTTGACGAGCGTTCTACTCATAACGGCCTCATGTAGGGACCAGAGACAGGAACAGTTGTTTCTATTTCACCAAACAAACAACAGGTTTAAATGTCATCAGTTTTCCCTGAGTTTTTAAGGTTTTTCCCTCAACAGTCAAGTGAGGGTGAAAGCTCTCCTCACTAGACAACAAATCACCATCTGGATGATGAGAGGGCACATTCTGTTTTCATGTTGCGATCCCCTCAATCTTGCTCTCACTGTCATTCACACCGTTGCTACCATTTGCCAGACATACCATCAAACCAACCTTTAGTGGAACAGTATCATCCTGCACCCGTCGAACATCATAAAACCACTTCTTGATGTGTATCGGCTGACAAAGTGAAATTACAGCCTGTAAACTAATGTTAATGAGTAAATGGTGTAGACTGCTTATGCTACCTGAATTTACAGTAATATGAAAACTGAGCTCCCAGACAGAGTTCCTCAATATGCTGTGCTGTAAATGTCCCTCTGAGGGGAAACGGGTACCCAGTATATTGACATTTAAATGCTAGTAGCAGGGCATTGACCTTGTGATTAACACAAGTCATCCCCATAACCAGAAACTTTTTCTTTTCCTTCAGCAGAGGAAGTGTTGACCAAACAAAAGTTTCAACAAAACTTTGGAAGAGACGTGGTCCACGAAAGATTCCATTCAATTGTAGCAAGGATCACCTTCTCTGATGTTGAGACACTGTTTTGTAACATTTGCACTGATTTCCCAGAGAATAATTCAAGGATCTCGATGAAAAGAATCAGTCATGTTGAGGGGTCTGATATTGACGAGTGTGAACAATTTGGTGCAGATCCAAACACAAAATCTGGACTTATTAAATTTAAATGTGGTTTCATAAGGGGTCTGTTGGGCCTTGTCAGAGATATGTGCTCTACTGAGGGACATTCTAGTTTATTGAGTTGTCAGTCTCAGTAGCTACGTCTTGCTAAGATTCTTCACTTGTGACCTTTTCAGAGAAAGGGTTGTTGACTTTTGACCCCTTATCTCAGGTTATGACCATGGCGTGGACATGAGTTGTGGGCAGCTGTGAACCAAAGAGTAGTTTTATATTCTCTGCAACTAACACAGTGTTTCACTAGAAAATCTGTGTATATTCACAGCATTTTGTGAAACAACAATACCTGTATTGTTTTTGTGGCCGGAGGCATTATGTTTTCAGGTTATCTGTCCATTCCATTCTTGAAAACATTATCACAAGAAAGTTTGAGGGAATTCATTCAAATTAGTTATAAATGTTCAGTTTGGCTTGAGGACAAACTGATTAACTCACTGACAAGCTCACTGTAAACTCACAAAACACATTTGTACACTTGTAAATTCATAATCTCAGAAATAGGTTGAGGGAATTTTTTCCCTTTGGACTCAAAGATGACCTAAATAGAATTTGGGGGTCAAAGGCCAAGTTTACAGTGACCTCACAAAACATGCTTCTGGCCTCTTAAACATGATATCTCCAGGTTTTCTTCAAGGAATTGCAAATTAAATTTTGACCAGTTGTTACTTGGACTCAAACAATAACTGATTGCAGAGGTCAAAGGTCACAGTGACTTCATACGAGTCTTTAAAAAATGAATAAATGCTGAAACTGCACTGGTTGGTGGAGGCATACAACCACAAGGCAGTCATTCTGGGTTTTGTGGGCACTTGTGTTATCCCATTAAATGGTGACCATTTTCACCGGGGAACCATTTATTGATCCTTTGGTCGAGTGAATGAAAAGACTTTTTCAAGATTTATCTTTTCCCCTCTCTGAAATCTATGTAATCATGCATTCACAGAACTAAACATCATTCAGTGGTTTAAGTAAATATACCAGACATGAGTAATATGAGAAATGTTGCATTGTGGTATAAATCTGTGTTTATTTGTTTTTATTTCAAACAGAGTATTACAGATGGCGGAGGATTTTTAAACATATGTCATTCAAACTGTGGGAAAAGGGCACTCGGTTGTTGACTGTGTACCTACTGCTACTAATGAAAACATAATAAGTGCTTTGGAGAGAAACCAAATTCAGTGTAATATTACTTTATGATAACTAATTACCCTTCAGAGGAAAAAATACAGCAGATCCAAACAGCCTGTTTTTCAAAAAGTGAGTGCTCAGTTAAGTTTATACTAAAATTCCACATCAAATGAAAGAAAAGCCCTCATAAACATCACAGCAGCAGAATAGTAGCCACCACTCTTTCCCGTACTGGTTTGTCACTCAGCTGGAGGTTGTGGTGAACCTTCTCTTCACTTCCCTGTCACACAAAGAGGAAGAGGGCGAGTGATGTAAGAACTTTCAGGGTCCACACATCGCACATTCTAAACCCAACAAATCTGACCTTTGAGTTGATGGCTTTTTATCACTTAGGGCATGTGACACATTGTTTGGAATGTCCCCAATTTGGTCCTTTTAGTTCCCCCCCTGTACATAGAGTCAAACTGAAGAACAACGTGATCTACTATAAGAGTCGTAATGCATCTTTGTGGCAGAGTTGAAAGTAAAACTCTTGAAATTATAGCTCATTATATCTAAATCTGTATGTGCATAAATAAAATATGAAATGATTGCTAACCAATCAGGCCGTTTATCTGTATGTTGAGTTCTGATATTAATTAGTTGATAATAAAATTGGTATTGGCAGGTTTGTAGTAGAGCTGCTACTCATGATTTTTTCATCATTAAGTCTGTTTATTCAAATCTTTTATCATGAAAATGCCCAAAACCCAACACATTCTAACTGGGTGTTCTGCCTTTTTGTTTCAAACCTTCCTGAAAGTACTAATTACTATTTGTACTATTTATAATACTAATAGTATTAATAATTCCAGCTCTAGTTTGAAGTTTGTTTAATGGGACAAACAAATTAAAGCAGAAACTAGCATTTTAGCCCTCTTCACATTGTGAACAAGAAGAAGCTTTGTTGGTAAAGACACTGAGACAGAAGCAGCAGTGATTCAGATGATTCATTGAACATAGAATGTGACTGAATCAGCATTGACCCTGACTCTCGCTGGAACAAAAAAAAAAATACATGTGATTAATGCGGGCCAAAGGGCCAGAATAGTCATGGGCTCAGTCTTAGAAATGACATTTTCAACCATGGCTCTTTCCCCCGCTGCCTGGTAGCAGGAAGAGATGCAACACCTGTACTTGCATTCCTGCAGTGGCGCCCAGTCTTGATTACAATTCTAGGTCCAGTGTGTAAGATTTAGGTGAAAGGGATCTATTGACAGAAATGTAATGAAGAATAATCCTCATGATGTTTTCAATAGTTTGTTTCATCTAAATTGTATGAATTGTAGTTTTCTTTACCCCAGAAAAGGCCCTTTATATTTAAATACTTATATACTTATATTTACATAGAGGGGACCCTCCCTACGGAGGCCACCATGTTTTTAACATTAGTCCAGACTCAATCAAACATTTGATCTTCTTCTTCTTTACTACTTACAGAGAAGTTGACCTCAAAAAAGAAAATGTAAAGATTTATAAAGGCTCTGGTGATGTCTTCTTAATACTCTGGAGTTAAATTTGATGGTGGTTGGTAGCTGCGGGGTTAAACTGAATCCGCATGATTTATTCGAACAGCTTACATGATCAATTACATACCCAACTTGTTCTCGTGAATTTACAGCCTCGTTGACCTTGTCCACATTTGTTGACCGCGTTAATTAATGGGCACAGACACACAGCAATTTGGACAGATGGCATTTATCTGCATCTGCTACTTACTATGCAACTGCTACATTTGAGAATTAAACTGACCAGAGTGCTAGTTATTACTGTACATTTGGTCCTGCAGTGTCTCTTGAGGCCAGTAGATGGCAATATTGCACTAAAAAAACAGCTGCTGTAGAGGTTCGCTGGCTCCTGCAGTGGAGGAGGTCATCACGAGGAGCTGCTGCAGATGTGCTGAACGCTTTAAATTGATTTATTCAAGTTTATCATTTATTACAAATAGTGTGGATATGTCCTCGTTTTCAATCTTGGTTTTGTTTGGAATTGAGAATTTAATTTCAATTAAATGGTGTTAAAATATCCCCTTACATGTATGACCACTCATTATAACATTTCAAGTTTAGGTATCAAGGAAATCATACTTCCATATCTTGACATATTGAAACAGTTAACTTCTATATTTGTCCTCTTTTATGTGGACCAGGAGCATATTGTTAGACATAAGGCCCATTCTCATTAGCATATGCCTGATCTTTTACAACTAGTCATTTTTATGAGTCTTCAATTCAATCGGACCATTATTATCATCAGCTCAACCTCTTGATTTACGGGAACATCTGCTGGTGGCGCAGGAGGCGCGTCTGCGGCGCCCACAACGCATTTCTGATCACTTACTTCAAAATGTCTAATAGAGTTATAACGCAGCGGATTTTTAATAGCCTCCCCATATGTGGACACTTGAACATAAGTCGTATACACACTCACTCACACATATTTATACACACACACACACACACACACACACACACACACAACTTTAGATTTCCTGCCAGAGATACTTTGCAAACCTTTATGTCTGGCTGCCATGGAGTTAAGTAAATCACAGTATTAGCGTGGCTGGATCATCGGGGGCCCCAAATGACATCAATGTTTTTGGATACCAAGCCGCTGATATTTGGGCTAACAGCGTGTGTTAGTGCATGGGGATATAAATACATGTCGCCCCCGGGGGCCCCGGGGTGCAGTGCGCGCTGGCCCGCATGCCGACCAAGGCAGCCAGACCATGGCTGAGAGACCCGGCCACAATCAAACAAATGTGCTGAAGGATAGCTCCGACCGTGTGTGTGTGTGTGTCCGTGTGTGTGTGTGTTACAGACATTTTATCTCACGCTGTTTCTTATTTATCACTATTTATTGTGTAACGTTGGGGGCTCAAATTTCCCCTTCCACAGCACCGAGACATAAATAAACAGATAGACAATGATGAGACGGTCACGGGGGTTCGGTGTCTAACCTTGACCGTTTCTGACATTTATCAGACCCCGCAACCAGCTCAGCCTCTCGTGTCTGCAGGCTGCAGGTTTAGGTTTTAATTTTGTATCTAAGTCAAGATCATTAGAATTACAAATGATATAATTCTAAGCCAAACTGTGCGCCTTTCCTTTAATTTGTGAGGCTCTTAATTGCGCAGTTTCATTGATGCGTAAAAACAGCAGCTCCAACGTGTAAAACTCACTCAATTCCTCAATTTCTTGATAGAAATCTTAATTTTCAGAGATGCCCCCATGATAAAAATAACAACTGTTGTTCTCTCCACTTCATTATAATTAACCAAATAGCACTTATTGAACACATGGCCCCTGACAATTCGATTTGACAATTTACAAATGTAATGATGAGGGAAGCAAACCAGGACTGATGGAGAACATGAGCAGATCTGTAACATCCTCACTTTTCAGCGCACACGTGCAGCTTCACGCTTCCCTGAGCGACCATGCACATTATTTTCTGTTACACTATATTTTGTCTTATTATTGTTTTTGTCACTGAGTTATTTTGGAGTGACTGCAATGTTTTTGGGCAGCAGGAGAGAGCACAGTTTATCTGTAATCCTCATATTTATGTTGGATTCAGCACTTAGTCCCGCAAGATTTATGTAATGCATCTAATCAAAGCTAATTTCAAACCATCGGGCTGTAACAGAAGAAAACAACTGCGAACCGGGTGCCAGCGTGTGTGTGTGTGTGTGTGTGTGAGCTGAAACTTTCCTTAAGCTCATAATCTGTCGATCAGTTGATTCTCTGAATGAACACTTGGACTGCGCAGCACAGTCACATTTTCTTCTTGAAAGGAAAATAAAACATTTAAATTCCATTTTGCATTCAAATAAAGTCTCTTTTCTTTTTCCTCGTGTAGAATCGGCTGTGCACTATGAGGGGAAATTTAAAATATGGTTGTTCATGTGGTGATGCTGAATTAATTTGACGCGTAAACACAATTACATTTTGCGCGCAAGTGGCGCAGCCGTTCCTCGTTTTCCTCTCACTCTCGCGCGTAATGATGAGACAAAATATGTTTTATCTAATTGTTTTTAATGATTTGTGTTGTTTTGCAGAGAGATGCGGGGACGTTTTCATATTGATGTTTCAACCACTCAGCAAGTGTCTGTGGTCAAACTGCGTGGATTAAACGCACGTCCTCCCCTGAGCTGCGTGTTTGATAGTTGTGAATATATTAATTGTCAAGTCGAAACACACACGCACGCACCACGCACAGGCACAGCTTCTGACTAAGTGGCCGGGGCGGGACACATGCGTGGGACGAGGCGGGGACAGCAGGCAGGCGGGCGGGCTGGCAGCGTGCTGGTCGGGTTGGTGGACAGCTGATTGTCCGTGTTATTAACTGTGTTTGGAGAGGAGGAGGCGGTGGGGGGCGTTCCTGCTCGGCCTCGCATAGACTCCGCCTCCAACACCTACTAGTTCTCCTCCTGTTTGGCATCCCAGAGATGGTCTAAAGTGATTCCTCAGGGAAGAGAAGGAGCGCAAATCACCGGAGCAGGGAGCTGACGAGGAGCGCAGCGCATGAGCCGCCGCTGGTGCCCGGGACTGCCTTTTTTTAATTGCGCGTAATCTTCCGTCTCATCCATCTGAGCAGAGGAGAGGACTTTGTAAATAAAAAGAACCGGAGGGGAAGCGTTGACTGTTAGTTTTAAAAACCTGACATTTTGCTTGTGTTCCTGTCAGCGGCAGCACCTTGATCCGGGGGACCGTCGCCAACTCGGTGCAGCCTCTCATCCTGAGCTCCCCCTTTCATCGCTCCTCATCTTCATAGCTGCTGCTGCTTCCCTCCTCCTCTTCTTCTTTTTCCTCCTGGAGTCGCATGAGGTGCAGCTAACCCTGGATGCTGACAGACAGCTCCCCTCTTCCCTCCGCATGTCGCATCTTTTGTTTACTTTCAGAAACACACGCGCAACTAGACGCCAAGTGTAACAGACCACGCCACTTTGCTCCTGTGACAGCGCGATCAAACAGACGCGAGCAGGAGGGGAGGCAGCGGAGAAAGAAGAAGGAGGGAGCCAAGGAGAGGAGGATAGAGAGAGTGAGGGAGAGAGAGAGAGTGAGTGAGAGAGGGACAGCGACAGTGTTGAAGGTGCGTTTTGATGTTTGGCATCCACGAGAGCATCCAGAGGAGTGGGAGTAGTATGAAAGAGGAGCCCATGGTGGCCGGGATGAACGCGGTTCGGACATGGATGCAGGGCGCCGGGGTGCTGGACGCCAACACAGCCGCGCAGAGGTGAGCCAAGAAGCGGCCGTGGAGCTGCGCTGACACCGGGGCGTGCTTGGAGGACCGGGAGGGGGTGGGGGGTGGAGGGAGATGTGCGGTGTGGACCTCTGCGGAGCGACTGCATCACTCCGGGGGGCAGCGTGCGTGCGTCCCCAGAGGACGCGTTTGTTGGATAACCTCCTATCCCGCTGGCTTTATAATTTTTGTGGCTCAAAGTCCAACATGATTTAATGCTGTGTGTGGCTCTTAGTGATTTAGCACGTTTGTGGAAGGGAAGCACTGTTTCCTCAAAGCACTTTTTTAAAGATGTAAATGTAACTTTGCTGCGTGGAAAGAGTTGGTGTTCATAGTTTTCAGCTCACTTTAGTTTGGCTGTGAGTGTGTTACGTCTCACAGACTGCACGCAGAAATATTTATCCATATTTATAGTTGTTTTTTTAAAATAAAATAATATCACCTAATTTAGTTGGTGAGGTTCAAAATTCAGAATAATTTGATCCACAAAGGCCTGCCATAATGAAAACAGTCAAAGGTATGCCTGCCGCGGCCTCATGCGCGTTGAAACCTTATATACATATTTTATTTTATTTGTTTAATTGTTGCTAAAGTGCATTTCTACGCACTGGAAGCAGTTTTTAATTTAATGACATAGCTGCGGATTTTCCGAGAACATGTGGTTGAACTATATTGGATTTAAAAAGCGTCTTTCTCCTATATGTTTATATATTTATTATCAAATTGAATTAATGTCATTTTAATTGGTGTCGTTGTGGGCGCCGCTGCGTTGTGCTTGTGTCCGCAGCGGAGTGGGTCTCGCTCGGGCACACTTCGAGAAGCAGCCGCCCTCCAACCTGCGCAAGTCCAACTTCTTCCACTTCGTCCTGGCTCTGTACGACAGACAGGGTCAGCCGGTGGAGATAGAGAGGACCACCTTCATCGACTTCGTGGAGAAGGAGAAGGTGAGTGTGTGCATGATTTCACCATGAATAATAAAAAAGAGAACGTCTTTATTTGTGAGTGCATAATAAATAGCCCTGCAGTGTAAACGGTGTTAGTTCACTGACTGATGACTGACAGTGTTGTGGCCTGTTAGACTCTCTGTGATAAACGAGCAGACGCACTCAACTGAAATCTGCTCTGATGTGATTTTAACATGTGGTTTCCTCAGAGCCTCACAGACATTTTATTGTTTTGACTTCCCTTTTTAATCCTCATTACAAAACCTTCAGAAAGAATCTAGTTCAGACGCATTTACACCATCAAGTCCCTAAAAAACCCTTTTTCTACCACTAATGATATTGACTCAGAGTTTGAACCTATATTCCTGCAGGTGCTGTCAGTCAATATATTTAATAAGCCCTTTTTTAAACTCTCGTCAATCTCAGCGTTTGAAGTGTTTTATTGATCTGTTTTGCAAGAGGCGTTAATACTGATGGTTCAACTTTTAGACGCTTGTTTTATTCATCGCCTTGTTTACTATTTACTACTTTCAAAATGTCCTTTTGCTGTCGCTCAATATTTATGACACATTCTAACACTGCGTTGTAATTCACTGCAAATAACAAAAAAATAATTATTCATTGTTTTGGTTTTATGCTTCTTAAATGTCTGACAACATTTGAAATATTTTGTATTTTTTAAATAACGTTAATACAGTTTTAAGAGAAGTAGGGTATTTGATTTTTAAGAAGTTTTAAAGTTTACAGAATATATTTTGTCAGATATTAAATACGGTAAGGGTTTTTACGTTGTGTACCGATTTTCTTTCTTTCTTTCTTCTGGCTGTGGATTGATTCAATATAATTATATTTGCAGTTAGAGGAATCTATTAAGTTTAGCCAGTCGAAAAAGATAAAATAATTCTAATAATAATAATAAGGAGGAAGCTGCATCCGCGCACTATGATCGTCCCAGGAGGAGCTGGTTCGCTGTGGTTCGCTCTGACTCTGAGCGACTGTGTTTGGTTTGATTTTCATAGGAAACGACGGGGGAAAAGACCAACAATGGGATCCATTATAGACTCCAGCTCCTCTACAGTAACGGTGAGTTTGGATTCCACAGTTTTTTTTTATGGAGCAGAAACAAAAGCAGAGAGGGAGATGCGACAAAGCAAAGTGAGGAAACTCAGGAAACAAATGTTTTACGAGGTCAGATCGTTTATCTTGGTGTTTTATTTATTTAACTCAACTGTTTTCATGAAGGAGCTGTGGTCTAATATTTAATATAATGCTTTAAATGTTATTTACTCTTTTTTATCATTAATAATTCTGTTACTTTTATTAAATGTTTTATTCATCTTCTCTGGTCAACAGCCCAACAGCAAAATAAAATATTTCACGTCCTCCTTTTTAGCATTTATTTTTTTAGCCATGTTGCCTTGATTGAATAATTAAATTATATTGATTATAATTTAGAGGGGGTGAAAAAACAATGTTGTTGTTGTTCTTCCTGTTGTTCCACATTTTCACAATTAAGTTCTCATTAAGCAGTTTTAGAGATAAGAATCAGCAGGATAAAGAAGGTAAATTAAATGTTCTACAGTTCTAAGCAAATTTTGACAGCGAGCAACAAACACTGGGAGTCATTAGGACCAGTTTGTGCTCATTGAGTTTTCCTGAAGTGGCTCACAGGGGGAAGTCAGGATGAATAAAACTTGTGATCTGAAGCGTCGCCTTTTAGATGTGACATGAGATCTGCCAGTTGCATTTTAACTATTCCTCTCTCCCTCTCTTTCTGTGTGTGTGTGTGTGTGTGCTCACAGGGATCAGGACAGAGCAGGACTTGTATGTTCGTCTCATTGACTCCATGACTAAACAGGTAAGAGGTTCTGTGTTTAACTATGAAGCTTCCCAGAATGAAAACTCTGCCATCAGCTCCGTGGTTGTGTTGGTCTGAATGTTGGCCCCCACCTCCCGCCGCCCCTCTCCTCCTCTTGCTACACCCCCCCGCCCCAGGCCCCCATGCATGCCTGTGTCTGAGACCCTCAACTTCAGCACAGCACAGCCGCCTTGATAAACGACCTGTCTTACCTGTGGAATACATTTACAGAGGCCTAGAAAAGTAGAGGACATGTGTCCTCATACTCTGCCTCTGCACAGCAGCCAGTAAGTGGGGACGGTGTGTGTGTGTGTTTTTACAAGCGTCAGGCAGTATGGATGTGTGTGTGTGTTGTGTGACTGCATGATTGTGCACATGCAGTGTGTGAATATCTCAGTGAGGTGCAGAGGCAGTTGTGTTAGTGTTGTGAGGGAGACAGTGATGCATGCCAGCTCACTCTTTGAGGACCTTGACCCTCATTTCCTCAATGTGAAACAGAACAAACTATCCCACAGTTGTGTTATGGCCAATTCAATCACACAAAAGAAACACAGAGCAGCACATGTGTGGGGTGGTGCACACTCAGGGAATACTGCACGAGGAGGAATTCGATAACGAAGAAAATAAAGCCTCTTCAGCGCTGTTTTGATATCAGGTCTTTTTGTTTTGCCAATTCTGCCTCTAGTGCCATTAGGCTTGAAGAGAGTTTGCCTTAGAATGAAAGGAGTAGGAGGGGATGTTGTTTGTGTGTGCACATGGACGTGTGCGTTTGCATGGTTATCAATGTGTGTGTTTATGAGTGTGTGTGCAGGGTGATCACAGCCCTGGAGAGCATGTTGAGTGGGGTTGGAGGGGTAACCAGACTAGATTTTTGGACGCTGTGCTGCATGGACCAGATGGTGCACTATACTCCAGTCTGGCAGTCCAACTGCTCACTGTACGCTGCACATAAACACTTGTGCCCACACACACAAGCACAAATGCACAGGCAAGAGTAGACACACACACGCACTGGCACACACACACAAATAATTTCTCTGTTACTGTCTCTGTCAGAACTGAGCGTTCCTGTTCAGGAGAACTGGATTCCCACGATACACACATTTGCCAGATTGACAACACTACTCCCAGATGAAAGACACACACACACACACACACACACACTCACGCTCTCTTCTGTTTTTTATTTGCGCCTGCATCGTGCTTGCTTTTTTTTCTTTCAGCGCGCCACATAATAAAATATAAATAATTTTCATTTGAATTTTCTGTGATTCTCTTCCCTCTTTAGGCGATTATCTATGAGGGCCAGGATAAAAATCCCGAGATGTGTCGGGTTCTGTTGACCCACGAGATCATGTGCAGGTAAGACAAAAAACAGGTTACGACTTTTTTTCTATCTGGCTACGTCTTGATTGTAGATGAAGATGAATGTTTTTCTCACATTGGGACTGTCTCTGGTGGTGTAAAGAGGGGGCAAAGACATGAGGAGCACGACTAAATTACAATAGGAATCTTATCATTTTCCTCAAAGTGGGTTGGGAGATGGGCCCTGGCCTATTTTTTGTGTGTGTATGTGTGTGTGTGTGTGTGTGTGTGTGCATCCTTCTCATGTTCAGCTAATTAGGACAAGGAAAAGCTCATTACTCAAACCCATCCTCCTTAGTCTGTGTAATACATGCAGTTTGCTGTGTCCTGACAGTGACTTATGTGCCGACTCGAATTACACATAAAATACAGACACACACATTCACCCACACTCGCACACACTGAAAAGTAGTAAGCATTTGGAATCAATGAAAAAGCGTCCGTAAATGCACCGCACAGCTCACAGTGACCGTCCCTCACAAAGCCACCATGTAGAAATACATGTAGAGGTGCATGTAGAGAAATGGCCGGTGGCGAAAGTGCAGCCACTTCCTGGTTATCACACAAGGCAATTTAGACCTCTTGTTTTCATATGCTGCAGGAAACGGTCGAGATCAGAAATCTGATCTGGCTCTCCAAGCCTCCTGTCCTGAGGGACCCAAGAAAGCACAGAGAGGGGGGTCAATCTCTCTCTCTCTTTCTCCCCCCTCGTCTCTCACTCACTTTTATGTGTGTCTCCTCCCATACACATCCAGTAGATGCACTCGTGCTGTCAGACACAGGTACACACAGACATGCGTAATCCATACACAGACGTGGAGAAAAAAAAGGTAGACACGATGATACCTTTGGGTGGGTGGGTGGGTGGGTGAGAGGGGGTGACGTCTCACAACACATTGTTAAATTGTGCTGCAGTCAAATGATTTAAAAAAAAAAAAAAAGGACTCGTCACATCAGTATGCAGCCCCCTTCTACCCAGAATGCACTACTCCCCGGGTCCAGTGGGACCACTCTGTGACCCACTTCTGAGAGCGAGAGAGAAAGAGAAAGAGGGAGGCAGGATAGAGGGAGGGGACCAGAGCTGAGGAAAAATAGAGAACATAAGATGTCTGGTTGTGTGATGTCTGACAGAAATGGAGCTAACCTGAGCCCTGGAGGCTAATTCAAGTTTATATCTACCCTCATACAAACGCGCTGTTTTTGCTCTTCCATTCCAAACTTTGCCTAAAATCTCCGGGCTGATCTCCCCGGCTGATCTCACCCGCTGTAGCACCAGAGCCCCGGTCTTACCTCCACAAGCCCTGCAGAAATCCAACTCATGCTTCTTCTTCAAGAGTCTCACGCCCTTTAACTCCTTTCTCTTCCCTGAGTTGTACCTTATCTTGCTCCTTGTGTTGTTAACATCATGACAACTAACTCTGCTTTGTCTCTACCACCCCCCACCCTCCTCCTCCCCTTCTTTTTTCACCCCTGTGCAGCCGATGCTGCGATAAGAAGAGTTGTGGCAACAGGAACGAGACCCCGTCAGACCCCGTCATCATCGACAGGTAAGCAAACTCTGCCCTTTGACCCCGGCTGACATGACGCTGCGCTGTCATCGCAGCACGTACGGCTGTTTCTGAACCAGGGTAGTGAGTGTGCAGAATACATAGGTGGAAACTGTTGCAAAAACACACTAAGTGTAAAATCATAACAACATTTCATTTAAATTTCCAGTGAAGTCAGCACATATAAGTTATTTTCCCACGTGTGATTTGGCTGCTACATGTAACCTGCAGGCCTAATAAAACAGGCCAAAGGTTGTTCGCATTTTCTGCAGTCATAATCGTGTGTGCAGGCAAAATGTGTGAAACAGCGATAAGTAATATTCCCTGTGTGTGCATGTGCGGGTGTGTGTGTGTGTTTGGAAGATCAATCACTGAGCTGTTGAACTTCAAGTGTGGTCTGACAGTGTTTGTGTGGTTGTGCTGATGACTCCGCTGATGAGCGTTATTGGCTGCAGCCTGGCGTGTGTGTGTGTGTGTGTGGGTGTGTGTGTGTTTAAATCTCATGGTGGGACGGGGTTAGTTTACCGACGGTTGACACTAACACACTTTTTTCTTTGAGTACACACCTTTCCCCTTCCATCATAAACTACCTCTGACTGATCTGCAGCAGCTCACATGATTTATGGCCAGTTGGAAAAAAAGAGCAGCCCTGTAGATTTACAGTGTGGCCTGTGCTGTGTGTGCATGTGTGTGGCACACATGTAGACAAACGGGGTGAGGGGAGATTATTTGTTTATACTTGAGCGTTTGCTGAAGCGTGCAGATTTAAGAGGCGAAGAAGAGGTGAAGTGATCTTCCACAGAAAAGTCACCGTCTCTGTGTTTTTTGTATTATCAGGTGAATAGAAAGGAATTGTGTTTGATTTTTGTTTTATGTGCTGATTTGAATTTGTCACATTCACGTGTATTTGTGTTAATGAGGCAGTGACCTGTGCTATATGATGAACACAGCTGTCCTGTTCTTGCTGCTGCTCTGTCAAATACTCTTTACCTGTGTATGTATGTGTGTGTGTATATCTTTGTGTTTGTGTGTGTGCATGTGTGTGTGTGTGCGGGCGCCACCCTTGTTCCGCTCCAGTGAAGCGGAAGGCCTCACCTCAGTGCTCCCTGAGACAGCTGCACCCCACCACATGGCCTCAGACAACACGCCTGCCCATCACTCTGTGCCATATTTCTGATTTCTGTTTCCCTGTGTGCATACTTGTTGAATTTCTCATCTGTGCCCCCTCCATTGCACCGTCTTAGCGGGGGGGGGGGGGGGGCACCATCTTGGCTCCATGGGTAAACTTCTCCCTCGCAGTTGCCCCGCACTTTTTGAGCGGAGCTACCTTGGTGAAACAGGCTGCCGCAAACAGCTTTCTTTCCCACACTGAGCATGTGTTGTGGCCGCTCGCTGGCGGTATTCCCCCGGCGCCCTCGTGGCTCAGGTGTGAGGGCAGCATTAACGAACAACAAATTAGAACGGGGGGAGGAAAAACAACAGCAACATATCTCAGTTTTCCTCTCCAGCGAGCTCTCTTTTCTGGACACGAAAATAGGTCAGGTGAGAGGAGAGTGGTTGTGGGGGTAGGTAGCTTGTTTTAAAGAGTGGTGGGGGGGTGTGAAGGGGTATAAGGAGAGGAGGGTTTATACGTTTGCTCGTTTAGTACGACTATATTCTTGGCAGTTGTAATAATCAGAGATTCATACACAAACAAACAACTGTGAGGCTGAAACTGACTCAATTACCAAGAGTTTCCCTCCTTCAAATTCATAAAGAAATACCATCAGCACTCGGCCCCTTTCCACCCTTGAAGTTATTTAGTTCGTTAAATAAGGGCTCGTTAGCCCTCTGCTGTTTCACAGAGATGATTAGATTTTACAGCCCTAATTAGCCGGGCTAGCTCTAACTCTTCTGGAAGAGTAATGGGTCTGATTGCCTAATTAGCTCTCTCTCGTTAAAGACGGGAGAAACAGGCCACTGCAGCAAAACCGCATGAACGAGGAAAAATAAAGTCAGCTAATGAGAAACTTATTTGATTGTTAGGAGAACAAATCTGGTACAGTGTGGAATCGGCGGCGCTCTGGGTGCTGTACTCGCTCTCTGGGAGGATCACTCTCTCACCGCTGTGTGAATCTCGAGCTCCTGTTATAAAGAGAATTTGTTTGGGCTTTAAAGCACTGTCGAGGAGCGACGTGATTCCGATTTTAATTATGGAGCATTTGTTTATGCCACGATGAGCAGAAAAGCACTTAAGGATGACTTAGATTTTTACTCGAGTTGAAAGAAACATCCCTCAGCGATATGTCGTGTTCTCTGGTTGTTTTCGTTGAGGCCTGTTAGCGGCCGAGGCAGCGTTCAGTTTCACAAGAGTTGTTGTCATCTCCGACCGTCTCAGATGAGTTTCAAAGCCCATCTGATGTGAATCAGCTCGTGCCGGAGATGAAGACAGCTCGTGCCATATTTTATGTATTGAATCTCGGAGGTGGTGAGTGTTTGGGGAACTTCAGAGGGACCCTGTCATGACATGTTGCGTCTGTGCTCGACATCGTGCAGGGTGGGGGGTGCAGCTGAGAGGTGAGAGACTCCCGTGTGCCTCTCTGTGTCATCCCCCAGGGAAACATGTGTGGTCTACTTTAGCCTCTTACAGCGGTAGGATAATATGAGGGGAGCCCTTAACCCCCCCACCTCCACTTCCACCTCTCTCAGTCAGTCCTGGTTAGCGTGGGGTTAATCGTATGCAGCCACTGCCAGTCAACCTATCATGTGCCTGGATGGGCCTCAAATCACAAACACGTTTTCCTCTCACCCATGTTACACCTTTGCTATCTCTCCGCGTAGCCCCTCTTAAATCTGCCCCCCTCCCCTCTGACACAGAACTGCTGTTGTTAATTTTCATCCATGTAATTGTGGACTAATCTCTTGGCCTTGCTCGCTTTGGGGGTATGACTGTCCCTGCGGCCCTGTGTGTCCTACCACCACCTGTGTCCTGTGTCCCTTTCCTGCCCGTCCAGTTCCCCCAGGCCTGCCGCAGGGTGTCCCCGCAGGCAGGGAGAGCCTCTCCGGAGGAGGGGGAGAGAGACTCTGTGTTACCAGAGATAAGAATCCGCTGGGTTCGCCCTGCATATCCCATGATCCCCACTTCCATTCACAGTGAGGGGAGTTGTGCAGCAGTGGGGTTGAATTTACATGCACACAATGTTATTTCAGGTTTATTGCTGTTTTTGAGTGTGTGTTTGTGTTTGCACACACTCCTCGCAGCCCGCTGTTGATGTGGCCCATTTCCTCGCATGCCGTGTCTGTGCTTGTGTATCCGCGTCGATGTTGGTTATTTCCCCAGGAGTGTGTGTGTGTTGATAGAGGCCACTTCCTGGCAAGTGTGTGTGTGTCTTGAGTGAAGAATGTCGGGCAGGAAGTGCTCCTCCCGGGGAGGATGATGTCATGGCCGGCGGCTTCCTGTTCTGCGAGCGGAGTGGAACGAAGTCTCAGCTTCATGGTGGGTAGTTAGCACTTGTGGACCAGAAGCACGCTTCATGGTTTTTGGTTCGCATCTCAGCTGCTTCTGGTGTGCACCTGGATCATCACCCGATACATCTGGAAAGAAAAAAATTAACTTCTCTCCCTGTGTTTTGAGGATTGTTACATTTTTCAAGCCAAAGTATTTCTTGCTTGTCACTCTTCGCCTCTTTGTCTCCCTTTCTAGTGGGGAACCCCATCATTGTTTTGGTAGTTATGTTTAGATGCACTTCCTGGGGTGAGAGGTCATGTGTTGTCTTGGCTGGGCTAACGTGTGCTAGTGAATAATGTATGTCATTGACTTTATGTCAGCGCTGCCAGCCCCCCAAGTCGAGCCCACCCATGTTTAATTCATCCATCTCGTTTGTGTGTGCGCTTGTGTATATGCGCATGTATTTGTGTGTGTGTCTGTGTGTGTGTGTGTGTGTGAGAGAGAGAGAGCACAAACATGTATGTGTGTGCCATTTAGAGGCCCAGTGTGCACCTGTCCAGCCATTAGCCTCCCTTCTCATTTGCATTTGATGCTAATGTGGTTTACTGGCTGCGCCTTCCGTCCCCTCACTGCAGTTTCACTTTCATATCCATGACTGTGTTATGGTGACAAGGTGAAAGCACACTTGCAGTGCAGTTATCCTTCATCCCTCTGACTGAATTCAGCTCTGATCTACTGGTTTCTAACCACTGAGGTCTTCATTGTTGCGCATCTATGTTTTATTTCACGCAGGATTCACCCTCCCTCCTCTATTTAACTTTTTTTCACAGCTGAATTTCCTGTTGTTTTAAACACTAGCTTGATATTTCCCTCTCAGACAAAGAGAAGCCAGAAACTGAGTCACAAGATCCTGAGAGTGATAGATCTCAACAGCGTGGTTCCTTCTGGGAAAAATCAATTCTGACTAGAGATTTTGACTGCCAGCCACAATGTTTTAACCATCCGAGGTAGACTCACCATGAGCTACGAGATTGACGTTACATTGAAATGTTTATCATAACTTAGGCACGCTGGATGTTGTTGGAAAGGGTTGGTTTATGGGATGCGTAGTTAAAAAAAAATGTGTTGCTCCACCTCAAATGTTTCATGGTCACGACTCATTCCGTCTTCCTGGTTCTACGCTCTCTGATGTTTACATTTTTGAAACATCCATGGAGAAAATGAATGGGAAATTCACTTACAGATCCAGAGCTGCTCTGAAAGTGGGTGGTCACTGTTATGCTCTATTGTCTTGTTCATGTGGCGGATTACGGTAGCTGCTCTGAACCTTTATTAACTTATATGATCTTCCCTCAGCTCATTTTGGGAGGAGAGAATGTGCATTGCTGTTTTCTTCTTGATGTGCTGTTTCTTTTTGTGCAGTCTTAGGAGGGACAGCTGCATTAGATGTTATGGGAGGCTTTTGAAAAGGACCAGGCCCTGAGCTGGTTGTGGTGTTTGTGCAGTGCTCAGGGGCAAAGAGGCAGAGAGAGTTGCTGGCTCATCGATATGCAGGCAGAACTCCCCTCCCTCAGGTGCTGGCTGCCTCACAAATCTGCACACACACATGCAGGTCTCACCCTCAGATAAACTCGTTCACAAATGCACATGCAGATGCACGCATGCGCAGAGCTGACACTCCACAGGCGTGCAAAAATATAATACACACCCTCACACATACACCCTCACACATTGACCTGCAACTCTCTGCATCTGTTTGGTTGTCCCCCCCCCCCTCGCGCGGTGGGACCCCCCACCTACCCCCAGGGTTGGAGGAAAGCGCGGCCCCAGGGGACGGACTGCTGTGCTGATTGACAGCAGGGAGTTTGGAGGTCGAGGAGCCTCTAAAGTAGTGCTGCTGCTTTCTCTCTCATCCAGACCTTCAGCGCTCTCACCCCCACCAACAACTGGCTCGCTTTCATTTGTGAACAGCACACAATAAAAAAAAACTGTATACCTGAGTTTGTTTATCCCAGTATGAAATATCAAATTAACACAAGCTGTTTTTGTTTTGCGGTGGAGGAAACAATGAGAAACACGCTGGAAATAAGTATTTTTTTTAATGCTCAAGTTTGTCTGTGTTGCATTGTTTAATTCTTTCCCCCATTAAACTAAAATAGAGCTGCCATCACACTTAATAGGTACTTACTCATGCTCACCAGCTGAATGCAGGTAGCAGTCAGTTTATTAGGGCATATAAAATGTAATTTACAAATGTCGTTACAGGGAAAAGTTCTGGCTTTCATGGCATGGGGAGTTTTTTGGCTGCGGCTACTGTAAATAGCCCAGTTGTAGCTCTATTTTCTCTGTAAACTGCTTTGTCATTACTGCTCAACATTCCCCGCTTGACCTGCACGGCTGCTCTCCTTGGCCGTCCCCTCTGCCTTTGTGTCAGTGTTTGTTCTGTCCCAGAATGAAGGGTTTCGGCCGACCAGAGCTGACCCAAATGAGTAGCGTCCTACTTCTCTGAGAGCTATTTAAGACATTTCTTGGTGTTGGAAATTGCAGGACACGGAGCGAGAGATAGAGATAGAAGGGGAGTTAAATAGAGTGAAGATATATTTACCATATGAAGGCTCTCATGTGTGACGTGTGAACATGTGCGGTGCTGGAAGTGAGAAAGGAGCGACGTTTTCCAGGATTTAGTCCGTGACTCGCCCTAGAAGATGCGCTCAATTTGCTTTTCAAATGAGGCGTGAAGAGCACAAGTGTGTGCGCCTCTCAGTGTGATGCTATACATTTGGACATGCATGGTTATGTGTGTGTGTGTGTGTGTGTGTGTGTGTGTGTGTGTGTGTGTGTGTGTGTGTGTGTGTGTGTGTGTGTGTGTGGCAGGAGCAGGGCTTTGTTTTCTCAATGCTCTGATGTGTGTGGACAGTCTTGCGCAGGGTCCACTAAGTGCTCTCTCACAGCCAATGTGCTACGCGGCTGCCTGCGTGCTGCTAGTAATTGAATAGACACACCAGCAGCACGCTCCCCACTGAAGGATACTCAGGCGTCCTCTCCCAGCAGGCCGCTGAGCCACTGTGTCATCCAACAGTATCGCTTTCTCAGCCCTCACTGATTATTCATTGTTTACTGATTATCTTCTGCTAAGTGAGAACGCAGACTATATGCTTCATGCCCGCTCCATATGTACCCCCCACCCCAAAAGCTGGCGTCTCACTTCCTCCCAGCCCGTTTCCCTCCCCAGCCTCCTCTTCTGGCACTTTACCTCAGCGCCGTGGCCCAGGATGTTAAGTCCAGGTGTCCAGGATGAGTGCCGGTGACCCGCTGTGCCAGAGCGAGGTGTATAGTTCGTTGATTGTTTTCCATCAATCTGTCCAGGAAGAATAGATCGCTGGCCAGACGCTCTGAGCGGCGTTCTCAGTTTCACACGTTACAATGGAAGGAAAACCTGCTCGCCATAGAAATGAGACAGGGAGGGAGAGATGTGGAGTGTGATTGTAGCGGTGGGTCTCTGCGACACAGGAGTGCTCCTTGTTAAGAAGTTCTGAAAATGCTACTTAACTTTATATCAGGTTTCTGCCTTGTTACTCTCTCTGGTTATACAGCGTAGACAACCATCTACATCTTGGGGTCACAGAACTCAGACCGTGTAGAATTAACTAATTTTTTGTAGAGGTCTTGTACTGTCCTAAATCGCCCACAATCGTTTGCGGGCGATTTAGATAATCTCGTGGAACCCTCAAGTTAATTTCTGAGGATGGGCACAACTGAAGCTGCAAAGGGACACAGGATATGCAAGGCAGGTGTGATGCCTATGCGCTGTTAAAAGCAAGTATATCTCCGACCATAACGACAACAAGGATATCTGCTAGTTGTTGTAGTTCACAATGCCAACTAGTGGTTTGATCGGTTAGTCTGTGAAACCTCTAGCACCTAGTTAGTACTCAGTAACTACTTCACTATTTCCAAGGTGAACCTTTTTCTTATATATGAATATTGTGACATTGAGCTCGACTAATTTGAGCTGTAGCATAAAGAGACGAAAGCAGATCTTCAAGGGAAGCATCTCTGCCGTAATTAAAGTAAAGCAGGGACGTCAACACACAGACAATTTTGGTCAACAGCATTGTTCGATCAAAGGGACAATATATTCTCACATTCCTAATATATTCTTTTTTACTTTGCATTAATCATCAGCAAATGAGACCCAAGCACATGTCACTGTTCCACTTCAAAAAGCCGAGCTGGATTTAAAGGCCCGTGTTTGTGTTTATGTAAGTGACGAGGGGAGACAAAGTAAGGCGTAGGCAATCGACGGAGACACTTTGTTGTTTTACACCGCCTCACCCCCCTTTGTGTGTGTGCTGCTCGCGTTGTTTGTTTGTTTGCAGCGCGGCTTGACCTCGCTGAGAAGAATGTTCACTCGTTTCCTTTCCGTCCCGTGTTTGCCTCTCTGAATTTCTCCATCCATCTGTCTCTCTTCTTCTTCTTCCTCCTCCTCCTCCACCTCTTCTTCTCGTTCTCCTCTTTCTGCCCCTCTGTCTATGTGTCTTTTTTTCTCTTTTGGTCCTCCCACTCAAAACTCCATATTTAACTCTGGAGGTTTTTTCAGTTAATCACACTTGGAATCTTCCCCCCCACGTTTGAACGCTCTTTCCTCGGCAGCGCATTCTCCCTGGATCTCTGCGTATGAGGCACGGGGAGAGTCACGCTAATTATCCCGGTTATTGGCTTCTCCAATGTGGTAGCTGTGATTTACATGAGGTGACATTCAGTTCAAACGCATAGACCTTCACAACCTTTTTCTGGAAAACAATTAACAGCGCAGCTTTCTCCTCTGCCTGCCTCCTGTACCCTCTTTCTTTTTTCTCTCTCTTGCTACACACCACTCCCTCTCACTCTTCCTCTTGGCTATTGTCTTCACACAAACAGGGAAGATTTACTGCCAAAAAAGAGTGAGGGTGTGCGACGAGGAGAAATTGTTAGTGCACATGCTGTAACAAGTGATTACTGGCTTGTTAACTGACAGTTTTTCTTTTTGGTGGATTTTCAGAGGAGTTTGCAAGAACGAATCACATCGGTATAAACTTTGCTTTTGCAGGATTTTACCTGATCTTAAACTGTTTCCCCATCTCCTGCATGTATCTGCGGCTGACCCTCGAAAATTCACTCTCTTAAACACACACACACACTAACGGTACGACATATAGCCCACACACACGTGTTCAAACACAAAGACAAACTTACAAGCGCGCCGTTAATGAAGCACATCTCTGTTCTGTCATGACGCCTGTGTTAGCATGACAAGATGTTTACACACACAATCACGCCCGCGCCTCTGATGTGGGCCAGGATGAAAGAGACATTAGAGGAGAGAGAGGAGGGAAAAAAGAGGAGGCAGAGACGTGACGGCGAGCGTCGGGTATGGACTGCTTCTCTCATTTTGACAGGAGGAGAGTTGTAACAGTACCCCACTGAGAGCTGAGAGAGAAGACTCGGAGAGATGGGCAGACAGACAACAGAGAGATAGAGAGAGAGATGTACCTGGAGGGAAATGTTCTGAAAAGGAAATCATTTCTCTTCTGTCTACAGAGGACTTCTCTGAACTCAACCACATTCTCAAATCCAGAGGAAAACAATTAGATCCACCCGCTTCCCCCTTGTCCCGCAGTGTAGATTACAAATGAGCAAACCTGGCATTTATCACATTACTACAAACATTTATTAAAGCCGGTTCCCCTCGAAAGCTGCAGAGATAACAGTGGGTAATTGCAGAGACTGGCTCTATTAGTTAAGTATGCCTAATGTCACTGCCTCAGAGCATTAATGGACGCCGTAGTATTATGTTCCTGCGCTCATTACCACCCCACTCCCCTTCAAACAGATACACACACACACACACAGCGTCTCCCCCCTCCATTGACCCTGCAGCAGGAGTCTGTGCCACTCTAATGAGAAATGGAAAACACTACTCCGCAAGACACACACACACACATATGGATTAACACACTCATGCACACAGTGGGAGCCATTACAAGGGGACAGAGGGGTACAACAGTATAATCACACACGCCCAGGGAAACAATTGTGCCGTTATCAGAGTGATCACATTATAAAAGTTTAATAAACACCAAACGGCCTAATGGTGAATTAGCCTGCATCTGCCCTGTGTTGTGCCAGGCTATAATTAGTGATTTAACAGAGACAAACAAATGTTTTTTAGCTCCAGCTTTTTTCACAATCAAGCAACGGATTTTTAGTTGGACGTAAATTATTGTGTTTGTCCAGAATTAAAAGAGAATGTGTGGCAACGTATGAGTTATTTATTTATTTTTTCTGTTGTTTGTTTTTCTGTGATCTTGACTCTAAGGCCCCAAAAATTCACACACACACACACACACACACACACACACACACACACACACACACACAGAACACTGAACCACTGAGAGCGGTTCAGTGTTCTGGCTCAAGCTCGAGTCTGGTTTTCTAAGTGGCACTTGAGATGTGTGTGGAGAGAGGCGGATGGGTGCTTGAGATTGTTGAGGAGGAGGAGGAGGGAGGGGGGATGGAGAGAAGAAAAGAAACAGGAAGAGATGGCGGTGAATGACGTGGAGTAACTTAGTCAAGAGAAGGAAATAAAATGACTCCTCTCCTCTCCTGTGTGTCTTTTATGTGTGTGGGGACATGGACATTAAATCAATAACAATTTATAATTTAAAATCACAAGGACCTATCACTTTTTATAGAGCCTCCATCCTCGCTCATCAATATTACATCAGGTCCCAGACTCTGCAGGGAGCAGGATGGTGAGAAAATGGCTGAGGAGTGAGAATATGGCTTTGGTCCAGTGTATGTGTGTGTGTCTGTATGCGTGTGGGGTGGGGTAGTGGGTTGGAGCGTTGGGGCATCTGCTGAGGTTGTAGAAAACATTGCTTCTAGCATACACAAATGTGCAGACGCATACCCTGCTTTGCCAGTGTGTGTGTCTGCATCTGTCCGGCTGCTTTCGTGTGTGTGTGTGTGTGTGTGTGTGTGTGTGTGTGTGTGTGTGTGTGTGTGTGTGTGTGTGTGTGTGCATGTGTGCATGTGTGCTTGCCAGCTGAGTGACAGCTTAGTATTGATCTGTGGGAGGCCCTGGTGTCATTAGACCCAGTATGGACCAGCAGGCACACGTGGAGGTCAGGGCATGAAGTTTGTGTTTTTGTGTGTGTATGTGTGTGTGTGTGTGTGTGTGTGTGTGTGTGTGTGTGTGTGTGTGTGTGTGTGTGTGTGTGTGTGTGTGTGCGTTTAGGCGTGTGGGGGGACCAAGTGTTCAGTAGTGACAGGCTCAAGCCTCTGAAAGAAAATCAATCGTGTCATAAGAGGAAGGTTTCCTCCAGCCTCCTCCTTCTCCTTTTCTCTTCCCCCTTCTTCTTCCTCTCATCCTTGCTTCTCTTTTTTTCCCCCTTTTCCTCTTTTTTCCCTTCATTCTTTTGAGCTGGGAGATCCCCCACAAACCCTCCATTTACTCTTTAACCACTCCCTTCTTCCTTGCCTTTCTTTTCATTTTTTTGAGCATCTCAGTTTCTCTGCTGAACACAGAGATAGCACTCATGGGTCAGGACAGGGGTTGCATGTGTGATGTGCAGATCAATCCGAAGGGTTATCCTGGCAAAAAGGAGCCATTAGTGACATAACTGATCCTGGATCAGCCCTCATTAACTAAAAGGGCACAGGGGCTGTTTGTCCAGATAAAAGAAATAACCCCCTAACCAGAGCCAATTCAACTCGGAGGGCACGGACCAGTTAAATTGATGGCATGTGTTGTTTTGTTTGAGTTTTATTCGCAAAGAAACTGATTTGAGACTTTGTTTAATTATGAATTCCGGCGGCTGTCCTTCAGTTATTTATTATTAAGCATGAGCGCACACACACACACACACACACCGGGCAAGCATCCACCTGTTCTCCTCTCTCGCCTGAGGGGACTAGTATGGTAGATAACAGTTTGAGTGGGCCTGCTGCAAAACACTAATCAGACCTAACACTGCCTAATTAGCACAGAGTCCGCTGATTGGCTTACAGCAATAATTAACACAGGTGAGAATAATTAGCTCCCCATAGACCTGTTTGCGCGAATGTGTGTGTGTGTGTGTATGTGTGTGTGTGTGCGTGTGTGTGTGTGTGTGTGTGTGTGTGTGGGGAGGATGTTATTATGCAGTCTTGGTCCCCAGTGAGACTCAGGAGGCAGAGAGAAGAATCAAACTCATTACTGAAACCAGGCCAACCTGTGTTAGGTGCTCTGCTTTCCCACACCCAGAGAATTAGCCACAGAGATCTACCTCACATCTCTCCTCTCTCTTCATATATGTGTGTGTGTGTGTATATATCTTCCTTCTGTCCTCTCTCTTTCTCTGCATCCCATTCCCGTCAGCCCCCCCTATGCTGATGACTGAAGGTGCGTTTGAGGAATTTCACCGCTAGGTGAACCTGTTAAGATAAGAAGAAACACAGACACGGGGCATCTTTCTATCATATTCTGTCTCTCATGGTGGTCGGCTCTTCTCTTTTTATCCCCCGCCCATCGCTTTTCTCATCTCTCTTTAGAGTAGTGGACAAAATAAAGGGAGAAAAAGAAATGTTGGCAAGCACCGTCTTCCTCTCCATATAAAAAGCTTCAGCATATACAGTACATTCTCCCTCCCCATAAAATAGTATACCTTACACACTCCATGAACTACTACTTACCACCTGGCTCCATATAGAAGATACTGAATCATGCTCAGCCAAAGCCTGGTGTTGCCTCCTCAAGAGAGGGAGATAATGAGAAAGAGTAAAGAAGGAGAGACAAAGAAAGGGAAAGAAGAGGGGGATAGTGTTTTTCTGAAACTCTGTCCGTCGTTCATCAGTCTGTAAGCAGCATGGTGTCCTCCATCTCACTCTCCCTTGGTTATTTTTACCAAAGTGCTGTGTCTTTGATCAAGCTAACATCACAGAGGAGAAGACGGGCAGGCAGACATTGAGAGGGGGTTAATATTGGAACACAATTGACGGCTTGTCACTTTTAGCTCCGAGGCACCGACATCACCAAGTAGTTAGTTAGGTTCCGGAGAGGGAGGTATAAAAGGGGGGTAACGCACATACACACACACACATCTCCAAGAGCTTTTCTTGTGCTAAATAAATAACAAGCGACGATGTGAATTGGTGTTTTCCTGGAGCGTGCGGCTGCTCCTGGGATGTATTTTTCATATCAAGACATTTTAGAGTGGTTTAGGAGTGTAGGATGTACGGATAATGAATTAACCCCCACAACCCAAACTGTGCACAAACACACAGTTTTGCTGTCATGCACACACACCTGACCACAGGTGCACCACAGCTTTAAAGCCAGGCACACTGAGGCCGACTCCCGCCCCCTCCCAAACTCGCTCTCTACACCAGTGTTCTCCACACACCAGGGCCCAGGGAGGTGCCAGGGGCGACATCAGCCTATAACCATACACCAGCAGAGGCACAGTGGGAGAGGGAGGCTTATTGTTGGCTGACTGATCTCCAGTCTCGCACTGACAAGCCTCCCCGTGTTCGCTGGATTTGTTTTTTTGTTGTGTTCACTCCTGGTAAACACTTGCCTCTCAAAACAGGCAGCGACTGCCACTGTCACACGGAGGCTGTCAAAACAACGCTCACCCGCACATCATCGCACCGATCCGCTCGACACACAGACACACACACCAGGAGATGTACGTACGAGCAAAATGGATGTACTCAAAGGCGGCTAAATGCATATAAGAGCTGTTAAAGCGATGTTTATGGGAGGCATTTGCATAGTGTTCATAGCACTTACACACACACTCTCTCCCTCTCTCTCAGACACAGACTCAGCATGCCTTCCTGATTTAAGAACCAAAAATGAAAGAAGGTTGATTGAGGCAAAACAAGGAAGGTTGTTTTTTTTTCTGTATATTTCCTGTTTCAATAATTAATATGCATGAGTTTTATGGCCGCTTAAGATGCGATCAATTATTCATTAACAGCATGTTAATTGCATCCACAGTCGTGAATATTTAACCAAACACTAAATCAATGAGGTTGAATGAGCAGCAATATGGACATTTTATAAGCTTTGCCAAAAAATGGGGTTATATACGCTGTAGTGAAAAACGCCAGAGAGCAGATCGACAAAAGGGAAAAATGTGGAGAAAGAACTGGGCGACAGGGGCGGTGGGGGGGCCTCCTGTTTAGAAAGCAGAAAATATGAATAAATGCAAGGTTGTTGACTTGCAATAGTATGGTCAGTCTCTCTGAGCCTTTTCATCTGCTTTCTCTCTTTTTTATTCTCTTCCCCTCCTTTTTTAAATGGAGAGCATGTAATCTCTTCATCGGCCCACTGTAGCCAGCCTTTTTCACTCTCAAAGACTCCAGACTCCTTTGTCCCAGATCTTTGTGCGTGTGTGTGTGTGTGTGTGCGTGCGTGTGTGTGTGTGTCACAGCGGTGTCTGGACGGTGACATTTCTCTGCCTGGATAACCATCGCGCCCTCTGTCCCTCTGTCCCTCCAGCCATGACGCAGGGTAATGTCACCTGTCAGTCTGCAACTCCTACTTACAACCGCTGCCCCCCCCACCCTCCTTAACTCCCCCACACGCAACACCGCCACCACCCCCAGTCTGCCACCCCGTTCACCCTGACCCTAAACCGCTCCTCCTCCCTTGGACCTCACCTGTGGGAGACAAAGCTCCTCGCCGTCCCCTTGTCCTTTTGTCTTCCTCATATTGGACTGCATATCCTCCCTGCTCTTTTCGCAGACTTATATCCAAATGGCAACCTCACCCCCTTTCCTTCCCCCCTCCATTTACCCCTAGGACACCAGAATATTGAACGGGAAGACAGCACGTATATAGTGAATGAGAAAGTCAAGGGTTGGGAAGTTGACTTTTTGCCTGGACCCTGGTTGCTGTTCTGCGCCTGTTTTCAATTACTCTCCCGGCACAGGCAGGGTGGAGGTTTATGCGTTATATGGGAATGTAATTGACTATAACTGCCCTCTTAACATTAACCAGGTGTACAAGCTGAGTGTGTGAGATTAGGCCCCAGGTCTTGGTTGTTGTGGTGTGTGTGTGCGCGTGTGTGAGTGTGTGGAACATCTACGCTGTCGTGTTGTTGTTGATGTATTTATACCCTGCTCCTGTGAGGTGCTGCCTATTAGCACCACATTTAAGTTGGCCATTTTTCCCAGTGTGTTTCTGTGCATGTGTGTCTACGCACGTCCATACTTAAACCACTTGTCCCTTTGTATAACTTCCATCATGCATCTCCCTGCGTGCATCTACGAATGAGAGGGAAAGTTAAAAAAACAAAAAAAGAGGCAGGATACAGACGCAGCCCGCTTCAAGGGGGGCCTGACTTTACAACGACAAAATCAAAATGGGCCCATTCACAAGGCTGACACACTGTGATTTGTATGTATAGTGCTGTGCAGCCTGCGGGGCACTAGCCCAGCGGCTATCACAGACACCCAGACCAGCGCACTAGCAGGGGGAGGTGGTGGGGGGGCAGTTTAGTGTCGGAGAGGATTGTGTGTGTGTGCGTGCGTGCCCGTCGTGGGGAGAGAAGCATCAACAGGCTGTCAATCAAGCCACCGGCCGCGGCCTGTCACTCCTCGATAGAGCTTGTCCGGGTGAGAATGGGAGTCCCTGGGACCCTGAGGAGAATAGGGGGAGGGAAGGAGGTGTAAGGGAGGGAGGTGGAGGAAGTGACTGTCCGTCTGTCTCAGCGACTCCGGCTTGATTTGATATTTGATAGTGAGCATGTGGCATTTGAATGCAAATCTATTTTGATTGTCCCTACCGTCTGATAGGGTTAAGAGGAACCTATAGGGGATATGCATGTATGCATTGTGTATCAGACGGCTGGTCGGAGATACACACACATACAAAATAAAGAGGGGGAATTATTCAGATGGATTGTATTACTCGCCAATTCACTTGAATCATGGCTATTTCCCTCTCGCAGCAATAAAAAGCTATTCAATTAGAATAAATAGAGAAGACAATGGGTCAGAGGTGAGGGGAATGTTTTGCCGAGTGATCCTCGTGGTGGTTAAAGTGCTTTTGTTTCTGTGCCAAACTTGGCCTTGTATGTATGTATCCTGTACATGCATGTTTGAAAATATGAGCTTGTGTAGGATAATTATTTTTCCCTGTGTGCCTGTAGAGGATTGTGTTTAAAAGCAAGCATGTCAAGTAGGCAGACAGACGGACAGATAGACGCACGGATAAAGCCGGCATTACTGCAGTATGGAAATGGGGAGACTCAGTTCTCTCCCAATTAGAGCAGTGACTTCTGAAATGCCATAATACCCATTAATTAGCAAGCTGCTATTTTCTCAGTGATTTGGCTAATTAGTCTGCGAGGCTCTACACTATCTGGACCATTATTATTGGGTTGAAGCCATGCAAACGCACTGAGGTACACACACACACACACACACACACGTGTTCAGACTGATGTACAAACACCAGCGCACTCATGTTCATATACATACAATACAAGGGGTAGCGATACACATGCAGCACCCAATTTCCCGCAGTTGAGTGACCCTAATTTAAGTGACACCATTATGCGCTTCAGAAGCAGCATAGCACAGCATGAGAGAGTTAATGGTGAAGAAGGGGATGTTGATGAACAGTTGCACTGTATCAGCCTCCCTCTTCTTCAAATATATGCTCCTCATGCAGTGTTATTATGTACAAACGGCAGCGAGAGGCCTCGTCCTCCTGTGAGAAACAACAGAGGAACGTTTCAGCCCCCCTGTGATGACTTGGCATGTGTGTGTGTGTGTGTGTGTGTGTGTGTGTGTGTGTGTGTGTGTGTGTGTGTGTGTGTGTGTGGCGCTCTCGCTGCCTCGACAGTCCATCAGTGTCTCGGACTGGACAGACAGGCCACTGACACAGCACCACGAGGCCGGGAAACCTTTTCAATCACTTCCTCAGTTTTCCCTCTCTGTCAGGTGGCAGAAAGGCGTGATTGATCTGTTGTTTCTCCGCAGCGTTAAAGAAGTGAGAAAGAAGTTGTGTTGGGTTAAAAAAAAAAAATAGGTCTGGCATGTGTGACAACCACTTTCATAAGTTTATTAATCATCTTCATCAATAATGCAGCCCCCAGACCTGCTGTTGGTCGTCATGTGGCTTATGTGTGTGTGTGTTTGCATGCATGCATGCAAGTGTGCGTTCACACTCCTTGCAGCCCGATGAACTTCATAAGTGTCCCATCACCACTTTAATCAAATTACTTATGAACCAAAATTGACAGTTTTCATTAATTATAAAGGATTATTCTAATTGCGATTCAAATTTATTCATTTAGAACAGACGGCATTCAGTAATGTTTCAGGAAATTTGCATATTAAATGGAGAGGGTAGGCCATTAGCTATGCTAATGTATGCATGATTCCTTATTTTGTGATTGGTGGGCCATATGTAGCAGGCTGGGGGTGTGCAGGTGAGGAATCTAGAAGGAGCTGTAATATGTTTGATAAACACAGAGGGATGCAAGGCCAGAACACACACACAAACAAACACACACACACACACACACACTGTAGAGAGCCATACGTCTCTGTTCAGTATCAGTCTCCCTCTGTCTCTCCCCCGTCACACACACACACTCTGTCTCATATTTTCAAACTCTCTCTCACTCTGTGCTTCCATATTCCTCCCTCAAGACCCATTGGAGGGAACAAGTTTTTTACCCGAGAACAAACACGGCACACTAATTAAGTTTCTGATTTCTGATCCTGCTGCATTTAGAAACATAACCTTGAGCCTGTGTACAGTCACAGTCACAGTTATGATTTAATACGGTGCTTAAATGGAACAAAAAGAAAGAACTTTTGCAAGCGGCACATTCATCCCCACAATGTATGGGGCCGGTCCCGGGTTGACACAATGCTCTTTATCAAGCTATATATAGTGGATGCATTATGCATTAAGTTTAACATGTGCTTAAATCAACACTATTCAATATGAATACATCAGTCTTCAGCTGAGGTAGAGGGGAGAACAGTTAGGGTAAATGACTGCGTGGGGAGGCAAGCAGGCGGGCATAAGCCAGCGGACACACAAACACACACACACGGTCACACACACCCTTCGGCTGTGCGGTGGCGTCTACCCAGGCTGGTGACAAGGCCATTATTCACTGGTCAGTCCCACGAGGGCAGGGTTTGGACTGGACAGGGTAGCAGAGTGTCCCAGTCTGGCAGGACAGCGCAGAGGTGAGAGGGACCGGGACCCTTCATTACTCCTATGGTTTGAGCGCCCAGAGCACACCCCCCTCCACCTCTCTCTCTCTCTCTCTCTCTCTCACTCTCTTTGTCTCCATCAGATTAATGGGCCAGGCCCGACAGAGGAAGTGTTTCAATCAGCACTGCCTGCCAAGCTTGTCTATCACCCAGACAGCCTCTTATTCATCATTGCTTTGATACACACACACATAAACACACACACTTATGTTTATTTGTATTTTCCCTCCCCCGTGCTCTGGTGCAAAGCCAGGCCACAGGTACAAATGTTATCAGGCTACAGGTTGTCGAACCAACCACTCCTCTCTGCAACGCTACTCCTCCTAAGCTGCACAGATCTCATCGCCTGTCTTTCAATGCTCTCTACACGATTCCTCGGTTGAATTTTGAATGATCCTTTTCGGATGAAATGGATGAAACACAATTGGTTAAGTGTCTCTGGGACTTCTGTCCCTAAGCTGAGACTTGGAGCTCCGGCTCCGGGGGAAAAGAGGAGCGATCTCTCCCAAGTGGGGCCTCTCCCTGAGCGGCGAAGGCACAGCGCGGATTCCCCCTGACCCACCGTCTCCCTCCTCCAGGGTCCATTTGTTCTAAGAAATATTTAACGACGGGGCAGATATAGCTGATATGACATGCACACACAACGAGCGGATACTGACGAGTACGATGGGACGATGCGTGGAGCGAGCTAGAGATGAATTTTTCAGTGCACTAAGATGTTCTATTTGAATAAATCATGACACTTAAGATAGACATGGGGGCAATATAGAGGTGCTCCCTGTTACTTTGAGATGTACCACTCCAAAGGAATGGAGGGAAGTGTGTGTGTTTGTGTGTATTTCTCTTTGTCATCTGCCCCCATGTTCCGGTGTGTTACTGCATGTTTTCTTCTATGATTCATCCTTTTTTTTTAGTCTCGCTTTCTTTCTCTGAATCCAGCTATCTATCTTGTATTATATGGCACAAGAAACTGGATGTCTCTCTCGCAGTATATCTAAAGTGGGCCACTGCAGCCTGTTACTGCCTGGTGTCCGAGGCCCAGGGCCAGTCCCAGAGACAGACCTGGTTGTGGATTATTAATGTCCCCCCCCTGTGGAGCCAGGCCCCTCCCCCACCCAGTGCCCCCTTACACCCCTGGGGTCAGCCTGCGTGGCTCCTGGTGCAAGGCCCCCCTCATAAATCTCCCTAAATTAGTGTGTGTGTGTGTGTGTGTGTGTGTGTGTGTGTGTGTGTGTGTGTGTCCACGCTCAAACATATACTACAGGCAGGGAGACAGGTTACCATGAAAACAAGCCAGTCAGGCTCCTGGTTGAAGTGTCAGTGATGCATGGCGGAAAGAGCGAAAGAAAGAGTTCGAGAGAAAAAGAAAGAAAATAAGAAAGGAATCACAAGGGGAAGAAAAGAAAATACACAAAACAGGGGTTGGGGGAGATATTTGATTCTCGGAGAAAGCCAGACTTCGCCTTTAGATTTGTCTCCTATTTATCACTCCTTTCTTTCCTGTCGTAACATTATATTTGCTTACAAATATTTACACTTCATTTGAACCTGCCTCTGACCTGATGAGGATCGATTTACTGAACAAATCTTAATGCTTAACTGCTGAAAGTGCGGGGGTCTTCCATTCCTCTTTACCTGTCTAGATTAGTTCAACATGTCCCACGGTGGTAACAGGCGCGGGGAAGTGATGTTGTGTCACTTAGTTAACCCCCGAGACAAATGGCTCCCCTCTGGAGCACAGTGAATTACACACCTCATGAAGCATATTAGGAGCCAGACACAGAGCTTTTCTTGTGGAGATGATCTGTGCAGCAGAAATGGATGGAGGGCTAGGAAGAGGAGAAGGCTGAGTTATGGCATCGTCAGCCACTGCCATTTTTACAGCGTGCGACGGGGGGGAGGGGGGGTACAAGCTAAGAAATGAGGCAATGTAAAGCACAACGTGAAACAAAGGCTGAAATGATGAATAAACTAGAACGACGGAGGAAGACAAAAGCACACAGCGTTAAAGTTATTCATGTTGGATTGGACAAGGAAACTACTCTTTACCTCATTTGTGGCTAATGCAGGAAAATTATTAGAAAATATAAGAGAATTGTCCCTCGGAGGCTTCCTTGCTGTTTGCTAATCACATAGACAATCTTTATCACTGCAGTAATAATATTTAGATGCTACAGGGATTACTTAAAAGTTGTGTTATAATTGCTTTCCTTGTTTTGTTTTTTTATGGACAGAGGGTGATTTTGTGTTTAATTGCTCCGAAGTGACAAATAATGCCCGTTACGATATGATGAAAGTGTGAGATCATTAAATTACCAAGGCGACCGGCTGCATGTTTTTATTCGCTCGCTTTTTTCGCCATTACAAATGTACGCCATGAGGCTGCGAGAGGCCAAGCAGTTATTTACACAAATTCACTTCCACAGCCATTCCCGGATTTGGGGGGTAATTACGTGAGAGCAAAATGGTTTTATTTCATTTAATCCGGTCGCTGCAGCAATTTGCGTTGGTATAATATTTGTAGCCGTGGAGTTTGCACAGTAAAACAGCTGGAACCCAGCAAGAGTCGCAAATACAAGGAAAAAAAGGCAGAGGAGGCAGCGAAGAATCAATGTAAGAATCAATCCAGGAGACAGTGTTGTCTCTAGACTGAAAATAGATGTTTTGAGATGAGATTGTTAAATGGAATAATTATCTGTATTTTGAAGCGTCATATTTTAGAAATACTGAGGTTGTTTTGAATAAATCTCACAACATGATGATCTAAATGTTTCACATTACCACATTGAAAAAGTCTAATTTAAAGAAAGGGGCTCTAAAAACAAAATGCCACAATGAATATTTATATTGATTGTTTGATATTTAGTATTTGTATGATTTTTAGAAAGTAAGCAGTTGCTCCTGAGGTTGTAAAATTGCTAAAAAATCCCAGAATCTTCACAGTATATACAGACCTGACCTCATTGATGATCATACAGTAAATAATTCATGATGGAAATTGATGAAATATGGCACTTGCAGTTTCTTTCAGAAATCTTTTGCCTTTTTAAAAACTGAATTGAGGTGAATATCTGTGCCGTTGTACAGAGCAGTGGTTACCTGAGCTGCAGCGGCAAGAGGGCACATGAAAAGATTGTGCGGTAGTTGTAAATATATGCAAAAAGTTGTGTTTATGAGAAGAATAAAGAAGAAATTAAGTAGGGGATCATGGTTAAAATCCACATGTAGGATTACAAAGTGGTGTGTTGCAGCTCTTTAGATTATTTTCTTCAAATCACAATTCCTTTAAACTAAAAGCTAGAATCAGGTGACTGTCTAACACACACCTCCACCAGCCTGAGTCCACCGTTGCCATTAAGGAAGAGCGAAGTGAGCAAGAAGTATAAAATATGGAATAGTGAAGGATAAAAAATATAAATGTTCATATAAATTAAGGGATAATTAGTAGAAACATTTCATGTGACAGGGATCTGAGGAGATATGTGACGAAAACAGATTAGATTAGCTTTTTGATTGATTAAAAAACATAATAGGGAGCTGATGAAGAGAATTACAGGCGATTGTCATCTTTCTGTCCATATTTACTGGTCAGCTGTCAATCAGATTATCCATAAATCCCCATGGTAATCTCTCTGCAATTGCATATCAACACGCACACCCGCACAAACCACCCCCACCCACTCTCCCACCGCCACCACCACCACACTCTGTCGGGCCATGTTAATGTACGAAATGACTCCAGTCCTCGCTCCTGGGGAGATGAGACAGGACACCGAAGAATCAACATGCAGCAGTTTTGTAACGTTTCCGTGCGGCTGACTCCAGACACCTTTAAGTCGTGTAAATAATGAATCAGATGATCCATGCATGGAGGAGATCGAGGGGACACGCTGACATATGGCACAGTGGAGGAGTTGTGCTCACTTGCTTTCCTCTTCTTCCTCCATTCAATATCTCACTTGTCCTTTTTTTTCCCCTAACCATCACCTCCTCCTTTCTGCCTCTCCAAACTCTAATATTTAACCTCCTGATTTGGTCACCCCTGACTCCGGCGACCCTAACTTTCCTCCCTCCACTTATCCATCATCCATCCATCATGGATACCTCAGAGGAGAAGGAGAAGGACAGCTGGGGGAAAGAGCAGAGTCGATGAATTAAACAGGAGGCGCAGCGAGGAAGGTGGAGTGTATGTCGGACAAGTGGATGTAGTCCACAGCTGTCTGCGAGGCTGCTCTCTGACCTCGAGGAGATAAGAAAGTTGGGAGACCCTCAGCCTGTGGGGTCCAACAGCCACTGTAAAAAAAAAAGAAAAGAAAAAAAGAGAAAAAACTCCATCTCTCTGCTTCATGAATTATTGAGATATTGGCCTACAGCTTCTAAAATATACAGGAGGATGGTCTGTCTCTGCTTTTGGATTTCACATGCTCTCTACCTTCTGTCTATCTTTCTATCACTTTCTCCTATCGCTTTCTCCCTCCCTCTCTCTGATTGAGCCTCTTGCACCAGTGAGATCGTAAATCAGAACACAAACAAAGCTGAAGGAAGAAAAAAGAAAAGAAAGAACCAGAGAAAGACAGTTTGTTATTCACATCATAAGAGGCTTTTTCTTCTCTTAGTCGGAGAGGATCGTCTACCACTAACCAGCTGTCATGCATTTAAAAGTTGTCAAGGATAAATTCACGAGTTCTTGTGTTACATCAGATGCTTGTAATGCGCTCAGCAGTGGGTTGGCCCTTGAAATGAGACACAACTCCTGGTCCGTCCATTTATCTTCTTTGCGCTCCCTCTTTTTTTCCCCTCTCGATGAAGCAATAGTCCAATTGTCCTGCTTACTGTGTTTCTCTTGACATGTCCCTGTGTGTGTGTGTGTGATGCGTCCGCTCGTGCATGATTATATCTGAGGCAGTTGGCTCTGAAACGCGCTGCCCAGTGCAAGAATCGCAGCCATAACAAATGAACAGAGGGGGGAGAAAAATAAGACATATGAAAGAAAAGCTGAGCAAAGGGGTGATTCTCTCTGTGGCTGCCGGAGATCTGTATTGTAAGCAGTTTCAGCTGTCAGCACTTCTTTGAGCTACCTCAAAGAGGGGGAGGAGGAGGGGGGGAGAGGGAGGAGAGGAGGGGGGAGACCAGGAAATGTTGTAGTTTTACCCCCCCCCTTTTTTTCTTTTTGAGGGTTCCTGTTTATTTGTACACGGCCTTGTTTATTTTCGTGGGTTTATTTGATATAGTTTATTTCTCTTTTTTTCCAGACAATGCAGGGGTTGGTGGGGTGGCTTGAAGAGATGTACAGTACCGTGGTTACCGTGGTTTCAGTTCGAGAAGAACTTGTCGGGCTCCGAGCCTCGGGGCGGGGCCAGGGAATAGATTGTCAGTCGTAACCCTTTTTCTGCGTTTCAGGCCTCCGGTGCGCCCCACCACCACAACGCTAAACCCCCTATACGCACACACACACACTCCCCCCACCATTACTCCCCTGACCCTCCCTCCCTCATTAAGTATTGATGTGGGTAGCCATACTTGCCATCTCAGCCTATTAATAATGCATGGCAGGTGCTGTTGATGTGGTCTCTCGCACTGAGATTGAGGGAGGCAGGGGATAGCAACGCCGCGCTGCTGCTGCATTGTAGCTGTACAGCGCAACCTCCGTCGCACGCGGCTCTGTAGCTCGCAGGAGGTTGGGGTGGTGAGGGGGTCCTGCGTCTACCCCTGTGCGAGTTTATGGTCGAGCTGTGACAGCAGTTCAGGGGATGGATATATACAAGGTAGCATCTCACTCAATATCCCTGGAGCTGTTTTTACACAGAAAACCGCCTGTGTCATAAACCACTGATGGATGAGGACGGCGTGGTGTACGAGCCTCGTCTGCCACAGCTGCTTTATTTATTTGTTTTATTAGTGTTTTATTGTGGCAGCTCACACTGTACGTTCACTGGTAGACAAATGCTCTTTTCAGTTGCTCATCTGTTTCTCTCCTTCTCTTTGTGTGTGTGTGCAGGTTCTTCCTCAAGTTCTTCCTGAAGTGTAACCAGAACTGCCTGAAGAACGCAGGGAACCCTCGGGACATGAGGCGTTTTCAGGTGCGAGGCAACCGTCTGTGTGCATACAGTACATAATGGGCCCACAGAGGAACATAGTGGAAAATGAATTGCATCTACTGAATGAGACACATAGGGAGGGGCTAAGCTCAACCTCCAGCTTGCAGGGCCATACTGACGAGTCTCTTCTGCAGAAAGTACCTTCAGTTTGTCCAAAAAGTTTCTAGATTTGTTGCAAGCTACCTACTCACAGTATAAATGATCTGGATGCGCCTTTAAACACCTAGAATAAGACTCAGCAGATCAAATGCTGCCACCAAGGCCCAATGAAAATTAAAAGAGCTCTTTCCTGAGCCATACTTTAATCATCCACCAGGTTTTGTGGTAACCTGTCAAATATTTTTGTGCCAACTCACAGACAATCAAACAAATGTTGATAAAAACATAACCTCCTTAGTGGAGTTTAAGATTCAAACTACCCCACACTAACCTGTACAGTGCACTTCAGGTCAGCGTTTTGTGAGCAGTACAGTTCCCCTAATGCACAATTTCCTTTTTGCAGATTTCTGCATGGAATAAAATGTTAGCTCCAAAAAGAAAAAAATGTTTCTATGTACTTTACGCTTGTTTAAATCAGTTATAATTTTATTTTTATGATAATAATAATACTGAATGTAACAGCAATAAAAATGTTTATTCCAATTCAGCACAAGATACAAACTCCCATATTAATATGAAAATTATTGTTTGTGAATTTTTTGGCTCTAATTTCGAGAGTTTCCCTCTTTCTTTCCCTCTTTCCTCAGGTGGTCGTGTCGACTACGGTGAGCGTGGAGGGTCACGTCCTGGCCGTCTCCGACAACATGTTTGTGCACAACAACTCCAAACACGGCCGCCGGGCCCGAAGACTAGACCCCTCGGAAGGAACGCCGTCCTACCTGGAACACGGTATTAAAAAACAAGAGCAAAATGCCCAGACTCTCAAGTCTCCCACCAGTGCAGCCTTTCTTTGTCTTCCATCACTTTCTCTTTCTCTCTGTTCAGCTCCCCTCACCCCCTCACCCCCTCACCCCCTCTCTGTCTGGCTCCCCACTCAACCCCTCTCTGTCTCCACTATCCTTCTCAAACCTGCTCTCTTGCTTTCTGTCTTATCTCTCCCCCTGCTTCCTCTCCCGGATTCTCACTTTCCCCTCTCTTGTAGGGTTTCTAACTCGTGCTTAGAGAGGAGAGAGTGGTAGCGAGCGAGTCTCTTGTCTCTCCCTTGTGGCCTGCTCCCCTCAGGTCTCTGCCTCTGGGCCTTCTACTCTGCCTCGCATAAGCACTATGTGTCTTATGAGGTCTGTTCTGCTTAAAGCCAACACTGGCTTTATTTCCTCGGAGACCTGCTTTTATCCTCCAGCCCTCCATCACTCCCCATCCCTCAGCTTTTCAAACACACCCATGCACACACACAAAAAAAGTCCATGCACACACACACACACACACACACACACACACACACCCTTGCACGCACAGTCAGACCCAAACCTTTAATACTTCATAATGACATGTGCACATGATTTAGGAGCCCGCACTGATTCCCAAGTCCCTAATCCAGTTATTTTCTCATTTCGATTTCCCAGACATTGAATAAGAGAAACATATTTTTTTCTCTTTGAGGAGAGTCAACCTCAGGGATGATAATGACAAAAAACTAAGAAGGGATTTACATGATGGCCTACAGTAGATTGCATTAAGATTGAATGTTATGGTTAAGTCTTTCTAATGACTATCCTCCAGAGGTAGGTGGACCAATTGTCCCTGGGACTGGTCTCACAGACGATTAGGAAAGTTCACAAAGACGAGACATATTGGAGACGTCAGCGAGACTTGGATCTTTACACAGAGAGAAGAGTGCTCGCAGTAAACTAACAGATGTTCCCTGTGTCAGAGAGATTTGTTGGGGAATTTCCTCTTCTCTGATTTTCTATCCTCCTGATGATGGGGGGGTTAGACAGCGGAACAACAGGAGCGAAAGAACGAGATGCAGTGGGGAGATGAGAGGACGGGGTGAAAGTGCACAAAGAAAAAACGAAACGTCAGGGAAGATGACAGAAGTTTCTTTTTTTGTTTTCTCCCCCCTCTTCCCATCTCTCTCTGGTGTGTGTCGAGTTTGTGTGTGGGATACACAACTTTGGGGGCCCATTTCAGGCGGTAATAGATGAGCAGTGCAGAGATCTGAACAGATGGCGGTGAGGAACACCCCAAAGTATAATCCTATCACATGGATTCACGTTCCACCATCTGGTTAATCCACACACACACACACGCATAAACACACACATCCACACATGCACATGGAGCGCACATAATATCAGCGGCTGTGAAAAGGAGGCATCTTAGGCCATGATTACGGCCACAGATTGCTGCTCGGTGAACGTTGATCTCTGCAGGCGTATCAGGGGGCTAAATATCATTCCAGCTTGTTGGGGAGGATCAACAGAACAGGGAGTCAGGCAAAGAGCAAAGGCGAGGCTGCAGGGGAAAAAAGTCAGCCTAGTCTAAAGTGGATTATGCCGCTTTACAGAATTACAGCATGTCTGACAAGCTGCATATCTGTTAAGGAGAGGAGATTTAGCTTGTATAAACATGTATTTTCCCCAATGCTGCTCTTTTCTTCAATCACATCAGTAATCTTCAAGTCCATAATACCAGCAGATAAGGACAAAAAGCACATTGAATACTCGTTATTGAAAATGCGGTTCATTGTTGTTGTTCCATGTACTTTGTCCGATAAGATATGAAGAATATGTTTCAAGAGAAAACACTGAAAGCTTATAAAACACATTACAAATATACCAGACAGGAGCAGAAACATGGCCTGATGTGGTCACGTCGTCAGTGGTGCGGATATAGCTGCGCGGATATATATGGAGCAGACAGCTGAGCAAGAGCTAAGTGTTTGCTTAATGAAGGCGGAGTATTCAGAGGGCAGAGCTACTGCTGGCTGGGCTCTGCTCCCCGGTCGCGTGGCCTTTGATCAGACACTCAGCACACCTGACATTTACACGCCCGCACGCTTTGCCACGTGTCATAAAACAAGCGCACCACCGCTGCCCTCACACACAGGGCAGGGGTGATGTTTAATAACGGGGTGCGTATAATCACTCTGATTAGTATTCCGAGCTCGGCCCCCGACCCCTGGGAGGGAGGAGAGAGGTGATCTGTGTGTGTCAGTGTGTGTGTGTAAGAGACAGGGAGATGGGAAGAAGAGGTGGGGACTGTACATGTTGCCAATAGCAAAGACCTTTATGGGCTGTCATTAGGGTTGTTAACGTCTAATCTATTTTGTCTGTGAATCTCGCAGCAACCCCCAGCATCAAAGCCATCAGTCCCAGTGAAGGCTGGACCACAGGGGGCGCCACAGTCATCATCATCGGGGACAACTTCTTTGACGGCCTGCAGGTCATCTTCGGAACCATGCTGGTCTGGAGTGAGGTCAGTAACCCGGAGAGACCATGTGCATATGTGTGCACCCTCATCACATTTTGAAATATTAAACGTAGGCCTTCTGCTGCACTGCAAAGCAATGGCTCCCAATGGCCTTTTTGGCTTTGGGCTACTTTATAATGAAGCAATGTCCATTTGCAAAGAAGCACTGGTGTTGGCAAGAGCTGAGAGCAAAACAAAGTATTTTTTCCTTCTTAGATTTTGATTGAAAAAGATTTGAATACCTTGTGAAAGTATAGCTTCTTTAAGACCCAACATTTCCCTGAAAAGATCCAGAGGGGCTGCCACCCCCGCCTACTGAAATGTCTGTGTGAGGCCATGTGTGAAAAGAGCAGAAAAATGTCTGGAAAAAATTCACAGCATGTCGATCACTTCTCTAACACGCAATGTGTTGCAATGTCCGGACCGAATATTTTGGATATTGTCCAAAGTCATATCTGAAAATAGCTTGTTTCTACAAGAGATAAGAAAAAGCCAAAGCAATCCCTCAGGTTTGTAGCTGTGCAGCTGTACGCGAGTATCTAAAAGAACAGTCTCAGAGATCATTAACAGATTTTTTTCAGGGTTTATCAAAGTTTATTATTTCAAGTCAAGTGAAAACACAGCTGCTCAACTGTGAAAAAAAGGAAACCTGGATTGTGCATCATTGTAAAATCAATTCATTTTGAGATTCCCAGAATCTCAAATGACAAAATAAGCAGAGATGCTATTATACTTTATCTTTGAACATTTTACAAACTAATATTGTAATATGGCACTTCAAATGATAATCAATACATTAATTAAAAATGAAATCATTAATGAATTACAGCGATATAAGCTCATATGAGAACTGTTTTACAATAAGAGCAGCAGCCTGGGTTCTCATTCCTCTCCCTGTCATATCTATGCTCAGCTCTCTTCCTGTCTTTTATTATGTTCCTATCTGCCTCATTGGAGTATGTGCACTCCCTACAGTATGAATCTCTTTGTACAGAGCATCTGCCACATGACTAAAATGTAAATGCAGTGTATGTGTGAAATTGAAGGTCAGCATGCGGTGCAGCTAAACAGCTTTCTCTTTAGTAAAGAAATAATTCTATAAAAAGCTCCTATATTATCTCGCTGAGAGGTGAGCGGGGCCAGACAATAGCAGAATGAAAGCCTGGCTAAGTGAGCAATGAAAGGGACAGTTAGATCTACACACACACACACACGCACGCACGCACGTGCACATACACACACATGTTACTGGCAACAGCATTGATAGTTTTTGAGCGCTACTAGCTTTGAGTGCTAGTTCACTGTAGCGTGCTGAAAATGAGCACTCGTTGAGGTCTCATCTGTGTTTTGTCTTGTTACCTTTTTCCTTCAAAGACCCTTCAGCGTGCACACACACACGTGCATGCATGGCGAGTGGGCTCATCATCCACACTAAGTGAGCGTGTTTCAGACACAGTGCCGCTTTAATGTGGCTAACGGCGGCGAGACAGCCTCAGCTGACAGACACAGAGACAGGGGCAGAGTCGGGCATATTATACGTTTACTTATACTTTGTAACAGACATATGCAGAGGAAGGTGTGTGTTTTATTCATAAACACATAACTGCTTTGGAACCCCCTCTTACAGACTCCATGTCAGCATTGATAACCATCCCGAGCCTCACAGTGACATTGCCTGGGGCTATGCGGCCACCTGAGGGCTTTGGCGCTAACCCTTTTCAGGCTGATTATACAAAGAAAGAAAGTCAAAAAGCAGCAGAGGAAGGGTCCAGGGCGAGCCACTAACAGTCCCCGGAGCACGTGTTTAGATGTGTAGTTTCATTGCATTGATCTCTGTGCCCCTCTCTCTCTCTTCATATAGCTGATCACCCCCCATGCCATTCGTGTGCAGACTCCACCCAGACACATCCCCGGAGTGGTGGAGGTCACGCTGTCCTACAAATCCAAACAGTTCTGCAAAGGCACACCTGGACGCTTCATCTACACAGGTATGAATTATTCTCTATACTCTAAAGTTTACTCATAGAAAGCCATATTAAACCCAAATCTACCAATAATAACAATAATCCATCTTTACCCATGAACTCCTGGAATCTGAAAACAACATATACATTTTGAATTGTTTAAAGAAAAGTTGCAGTCGCCTAAAAACCCTGCACCTAGTGGCTTTTAAGTGTAACTTGCCCCCTAAGTTTTGGATGAATTTAAAAAAAATGCACGCCCACTTATTCCTCACGTGACCAATTAACATGCTAGTCATCTATGTTATCTTCATCGTCTAGCTGTGAGCTACAACTCCAGGGGCAGCACACACTTTACGACAGAAATGTTGTATGAAGTAGAAGCTTCACATTTTAAGAAAAGATGAGCGATTGAATTACCGTCACAAGCGGTTGGTGCCAAGACAGTCGGGTCAAACCGTGTCTGAGGTGTGCGGCGTTCCTGAGCCATTTGAGCCACTGGCATAAGTCTCCGCTAAACTATGTGTGTGTTTGTGCATGTGTGTGTGTAGATTTTTCTTGATTACGTGTGACTTTTAAACCAGCATGAAAGGAATCCACCAAAGAAGAGTCACAAAAATGAGTTTACAGCTCAAAAATTACATTTAACTGTGTAGTATTCCCAAGTTTTATTTGGTCTTTATGCAATATTTGCACTCCACTGTTTCTGCAGAAACATTTACATTCCAAACAATAACCTGACTCAATAATTCAGTGAAACAACAAACTCTAATGAGGAGATGAAAAGTGTTTGCTCTCTTTTATGAAGCAGTTGAAGGTCAGCAGGAGGTTTAACCTTTTGATTAGTGGGATTATTGAGATTTAACCCTGTCAAAGACGTGATCCAGAAAGGAAGAGGTCCGCGCCGAGAGAGCGTAATTTTTTTCTGGAGTGCAGTGGCACGAATACCTCGAGTGTTACATCAGACCATATCGGCGCAGAGTTATAGCCATGCCACGGAAAGAGCGGCAGGGAGAGTGACTGTGAAGCGGTGATTAACCAGTGCGAGGCCACAGGTCCCCGGGGAGATTGTGAATCACATAAATCTGTCTGTAATCTCAACCACTGATAGACTTAGGCTATAAGCTCCGGCTGGAATTGCCAACATTTGACAAAATCACAATTGAGAGAGAGAGAGTGTGTGTGCTTGTATCACCGGCATGACATTTTTTGCATGTTGTGTGTGTCCTAATTACTGTGCATGGACAAACTCCATGTCCGTGCGTCATAATTATGACTCTGTGTTTGTGTACTTATGGCAGAGCCTGTGATAGGCCGCCTGTGTTTGTTCTTTACGTATGCGTAAATTTACCCATGAGCACACTCCTGCACGTTGACAAGTAACTGCATTACTGAGACAGAGGGCAGATGGGTGGGCAGCCTTTGCCATGCCAGAGCTGTCCGACAGCCAGCGCTCTGCCAAACTCGTAGAGTGTGTGTGTTTTAGTGTGTGTGGAGCGCTTTAAATGTGCCAGACATGTGGGAACCGTATGCATAATGGCCCTATCTCTCCCCAGCCCCTTCCACTCTTTCACCTTGTCACATCCACTTATTCAAAACTTGGTTCTTTGAATGAATTCATCCCCTCCTCTCTCTCCGGCTCCTGTGGAGGCTCATAGAAGAATCTCAACAGGTGAGAAGTAGCAAGAGGTCATCCACTGGGGGCTGAACGCACTGTGATGCTGCTTGCCAAGCACTGGCACCCTCACAGTGACACAGTCAACCGTGTCGAGGCATAGATCCCAGTTTTACCCTTCACACACTTAACTCCAGCCACTGCTCTGCACCCTCAGCGGGTATTTGTGCCTCTCCCATATGTAGCTTCTTTATCAGCCCTTTCCTAAAATATTACCTGCTCACATTTGGCGTAATGAGCGCTGAGGCAGAAAGCAACATGAGCATGAGGAGAGCATTTGGAAGGAAAACGCAACTGACAAGAGTGGTAGAGACGGAGAGGTAGACGAGAAAGAGGGGAGCGGAGAAAGATGGAGGATTACCATGGGCCATGTTGCCCTCCTGGGTCTGTTTGGCACCAGTTTGCGCCCAGTTGCCAGTGGGTACTAATCATGGAGGATTGGCAGCACCGCGTGGCAGCTGGCAGCTCGCACACAAACACACACACACACATCGACACAGCCCCATGCTCACACACACACACACACGCATGCGCTCATACATTACATGTGCATGCAGCTTCGCACACACACATGCGCACACTCAATTGCATTGGGGACAGCTGGCATTGCTAATCAACTTCTGCTGAGGAGAGGAAAGCGAGCAGCTCACAGACCTAATTAAGTCAACACATACCCAATACTGCTGCTACTGCTACTTTGCAAACATACCCGACACACACACACACACATACACAGACACACACACACAACCCATCTATAGGTTAACTCCCCCTCCCCCCATGTGATCATTGATACTCCACAACCAGCCGTTGTTGAATGGAGAAAAAAAAATCAGCTGTATAGTTGAGGACGGAGGAGGAGAGCAGGCGACTTTGGGTGCAGAGGAGATTCGGAGAGGAGCTATTACAGTAATGTGTCCTCTGTCGTCTCTGAGGACTCCTCTGCTATTAGACTTCAGAAAGCTCCAATTAGACTCATCAAAGGCAATTAAGCTCTCCACTGATAAGAATAAAAGAATGTTGTTTTTTTTCATTCGCTGCTCTTCCTCTATCTTTTTTATCCCCTTATCCCCCTTCTGTTCCTCTCTCTGCCCTCTGCCTTATACCCACCTCTGGGGGCTTACAACTCTCTCTAATCTCCCTCTCTCACTCTCCCCCTCTCCCTCTCTCCTTCTCTCTCTCTCTTTTGCTCTTTCTCTGTCTCATTATCACCCCCCCCCACCACCCCCTCCCCCAGATGCATCTATATGTTTGGTTGTGTATCACCGTTTACTGGATTGCTGTCTTTGTAGCATTCATCAGAGAAGCTCTCCCTTTTCTTTTCTCCATGCAATATAGAGTGATAATACTCTCTGTCACTAGGACCCGTGTGTGTGTGACACGGGGGATACTGGCCATAGATTGGGGGGCTGTTGATGAATCGCCCTTGTCGTTCAAAAGGCAATCCCTCCCTCCTCAGTATGCAGCCTTGTCTCCTTAGTGCTTCCACCACAGCCTCTGCTGATATTAAAAGGCTCTGCTGGCTCACATTAAGGCCGGCTCCGCGCACGCCGACGAGCATCCACGCGCACGCACGCACAAACATTAGGGGTAGTTTTTCAGCACTGAGTGCAGATTAGGTGTGTAGGAAACATCACTCAGTTGTGGCTGAGGAGGAGCAGGAGTGTCGAGGAGGGAAAAAGACAAAAGTCAAGAACAGAATTTAAACCAGTCGGGGGAAGAAGCTGATATCTCTCTCCCTCCCTCTCTGTGTCAGAGCTTCAAATTAGTTTTAGGAGCAGAGGAAGGACTGTCAGTCACTTGTCTGTCGTTTTGTATACCACAGACACTGGAGTGAAACACAGATCAAGTGTTGTAAGCATGAAGATGCTCAATAAAGTTTGGATTTATTTGATTTGACTCTAATAGAGTTGTTCAGAGTGATGAGTCAGCTTGCCGCACACAAAAATACACACTCTGATCCTGAGCACTTTGAGGACAATTTTGTTGATATCATGTCTCAAGTGCAATTTGTGTGATAATCAGTGAAAAAAATCAGTTTCCTGCTTTGCTACAGATTTGTTAAGATAACGATTATTCACCTTAGATTTACAGCCATGTCCTATAATCACGTGCCCAAGTGATACACCTACACTCAGACACGCAAATGCAGCGTGTAGTCATCTGGCAATAAAATCGGGGAGCAGCCGAGAGCTGGTCAATTACTCGTCCTGCTCCTATTTGTGAATGCTGTTTTTTATTGAGCTTGGGTGGAGGCCTGCTGTTGATTAAAACGGCCGGTCTCCAGCTGGAGACAGGGCCCGGCTCAGATAGCTGCACACGTTTACTACACACAGCCTTAAACATGAGGAAATCCACACCTCTATTTGAGATTGAGATTAATTTTCTGCACCATGTGGCTTGTCTCCCCTCTTTAGCATCCTCCCGTCTTATTACAGCAGCATCTGCTCCATGATGATGATGTAAATGGATTTCGAATGTAGATTATTTTATACCCCCGCTGAAATGAGCAGTGTTCACCAGCGGGAATGATTTCTGTGTGTTTTCTTATATCTTAATCCAAGCGTACACTTTTCATCCATTATTTTAAAAGAATTTGCATTTTCCCGTTTAGGATCCACGCTGTCAGGTATTGTTAACTGTCGACACACACTTTTTTGCAGCAGATAATTAGAGCTTAGATTGTAGTAGCATCCACACCTCCATTGATTTGTAGAATCTTTTAGCGACCCCCCCCCCCCTCTCCATCCTTTCCTCTTTCTCCTTCTCTCACAACCTCAGCCTCCTTTAGGAGCAAAAAGCTCTACTCATCTGTTTTCTGTGTATGAATTTCCAGCCGTGCATTAGTCTCCCTGACATGTTCAAGCGATGCTTTATTTAGCTTGTCGGATTCTGCAAATAAACGCAATCTCGGGGTTTATGGAAAAATGGATAAAAATTAGATTGTATGGTATTGATCCAGATTGTGAGTAGTTGGTGCGTGTGTGTGTGTGTGTGTGTGTGTATGGTGGTTATGAGGAGGGGGGGGTTGGCTCTCATCTGTGTGGGGGGGGGGGGGTGAAGCCGTAATTCAGGGCTATTGAACCCCCTGCCACTGGCGGCATCGATCGCCAGGCAGCGCTTATGAGATCACACCTGAGCACTGGAGACTGCAGAGGGGAGGGGAGAGAGGGGGGAGTGAAAGGGAGGGATGTGAGGAGGGAGAGGGGAGACGAAGGAGAGAGAGAGAGGCAGAGAGAGAGAGAAACAGAGGGTTGTGATATGATCAGCTCCTTACCCACTGTCTGAGGGCCTGTTAAGGTGTGAAGATCAAGCCTCAGAGCCAATTACCTAACCCTGCAACTACACTCCCACACACACACACACACACACACACGCTCAGTATTGTGACACAGTAGGAGAAGGAGGGTCTGTGTTACTGGACACTTGCTGTAGTTTCCCCTCCTCCTCTTCCTCCTCCTCCATAGCTTCTCCTCCTTTCTTGTGTTTCCAGGAGGACTCCACCACTCTGACCTCTCAATTATCACTCCCCCACCATCACCACCACCTTCGACTCTTTACCCCCCCAAACAACCCCCCCACCCCTTTTACTCCTCCCCTGAAGCTCATACCTCCAGCATCCCTCCACCCTATAGCCAACCCCCCCACCCCCCTCACCCGTTCATACACACCCCCCCTGCGGCTCTGTGGGTTATTATAGTGAAATATGAAGCGGTGTGGATTCTAGGCTTCATGAAATTTCCATGAGCATTGATCTGATCTGATGTGGGTGATTGCTAGGTGAATCCCTCCAGTCCAGGGCTGTTGCTCATCTATTCATTTATTTATGGCAGTTATGTTTTACTGGCTTTGATTTGCTCTTCTGGAGAGCGACAGCTAAGGATTATAAATATACCTGTATAGGAGAGTGTGCTTTGAATCCTGGAGTGTACCTGCACACCCCTCCTCATTCGAGGCAGGAGCGTACTCTTTTTTTTTTCCTCTTCTTCTCCTTCCAAAACTAATTCCTATGGTGCAATGTGAGATATTGAGCATAGATATAAGAGCATAAAATGCCAAGATAATCCCAAAGAGACAGAGCCAGACAGTTAGCGGTGTGCCTTGTCCCCCGCATACTCCTCCCCCTGGTTTATGGTCCTTGAAAACGATCAGAGACAATATCACTTCCTCTCTCAATTACCAAAATTGTCTCTTTATTTGTAATAGTTGCTATCTGTGTATGTCTCCGGGTTTTCATGCTATTGTTCACTCGAGGCTCATTTGGCACATTGTGGAGAACTGATAAAAAATTCATCATAAAAACAAAAGCCTTTGAGACGAAAAGGGAGGATGTTGTCGGAACAATCCCCTCCTCAGACTGCGGGCCTAATCCAGGGCAAATCCTCCTTAAGGCTTTAGAGAGATCAGAGAATAGGGAAGTAATGTCAAATATTTGTCCTCAGAAATAATTCATACTTTATTTGTTGCATGTGATCATCTCATTGTTTTGGCTTATTTTATCAGTGGACCAGCTGTCCTATAATGTGTGTCATTCTTCAGAAGTTGAGCCTGCCCCTGGCATCTCCGCTCCTGCTTTTTCCCCTCTGTGCTGTCTTTTCCTCTAGCTTTTCACCTTTCCTTTCTTTCACTCTTATGGATTACTGGAGCAGCCCGCTGGGAGAGCTGTCCAAATACCTTTGTGTTGCCAAAACAGAGCATCACCCATGCCTGCTCTTTTGCTCCCTTTGTCGTTGGTGTGTTGGAGCGAGTGGCTCAGGAGGCGCCATGGTGAAGTCACTAGAGGTCCAGCAGGACAGCTTGTACTCATAGCCTCTGGGGGCCCTTTTTCTGAGGGCCGCCTAGTCAGCCTGGCTGCTCAGATGTGAGGCGAGAGGGGCATCAGCCCTCAGGAAACGTCCAAGCTGCGACCCACAGGGGAAACAGACGGAGAGCACAGACACATACAGGCGATCCTCATGCTTCATGGCTCCTTTTCTTTCACTGTATTTACACACATGTGCACGTACAAATACATCAATGTCGTAGCCACATGCACCACGCCGCAAAGTCTTAACAGAAGCAACGTCTTATGGGCTGCAGCCCAGTAAAGGAGTCATGACTGCCATCCATGTATGTGTACTGACTCCCTGGGTAAACCACAATGAGAATGAAGGGGGGGTAAAAGACAGAGAGAGAGAGAGAAAGAGAGTGCATTAGAAATGAATTATGTGGAGAGAGCACTTATCCAACAATCCTCCTCTGAAGTGTTTGTACTATGAGCCTCAGATCTTCATTGTATTTATTCTAATGTTTAAATATTCATGGTAAATCTTCTCATATTCAATTACCGTAGCACGACCAGCATGCAGAGAGAGTGCTTTCTCCCTGCTGCCTGCATGATCTGACTCTGTGTGTGTGTGTGTGTGTGTGTGTGTGTGTGTGTGTGTGTTTGTGTGTTTGTGTGTGTGTGCATGCAACTGTCTCTACATGTGTGTGTGTGTTTAGCTTGTTCCCCGGAGCGATCAAGCCTTTGTTATATTGGAACCAGGCTCTGTAATTGCTTATATTAGTCGCTGATCAACGCAAGACCACAGGACACACACACACACATGCATGCACACAGATACACATGCACACCCGATTCCCTGACAGTCTTTTTATTAACCACCAAAGCAGGCGACAGAGAGAGATTCATTACATCACAGGCAAACAAAGACACACACCAGACTTAATAGAGAACACCCACATTTTCAGCGTGTAAACCACGCTTAATTCAGTCATTTCTGCCGTCAGTGATTCTCCTGCTTTATCTCTCAGTTGCTCTGTCTTGAACATAAGGTGTTTTCATTATTAGGAATCAAGCATTAAACACTTTTTTTTCTCCATCTCTTTTCCCCCTCACCACCCTGTTCGTGCTTAGCGCTGAACGAGCCAACTATAGACTACGGCTTCCAGAGGTTACAGAAGGTCATCCCCAGACACCCCGGAGACCAAGAGAGATTACCAAAGGTACAGTGCCTCCACTCCTCCTCATGTGTCAGTGCTCGTGCTGGTTGCCACATGCAGTTATTTTATAGGAATTTGTCTTGGTAACACTGATGCAGAGACATATTGAAAACTTCTAGGGTTTCATAGCATATATGGATGTACATGGCACAAGGGCAGTATGACCTCACATACAGAGGGATGATTGTGTGTTACGGACAGTGGGCTATACATGACACTATACAGCGTGCACATAAACATTTTATCATATGTTCATGGTCATTTTCTGCTCAAACAAACACTGTATTTGAGCAGCCAACGCACAAGCCACTCTATTCATCCTTCCACTGAGTATAAGGTCATTTAGACTGGCAAAGTGGGAGAGAGGAAAGGGATAGATGGAGGGAGGAAAAAGAGGGAGGGAGAGGGGGAGGAAAGGAAAGGAGGTTGAGGGGAGAGAGGAAGAGAGAGGCAGAAGCAGGTTAGGTGATCCATCATAGCTGTCCAGTCTTACCTCCTGCTGGGTCAGTGGATCGAAGTCAACCCCGGGTGGACTTTATTACTTCCAGCACACACACACATGCACACATACACAGAAATGCACATACACACTCCTCCGTGCCTGTGCGTGCACACACACACACACACACACACACACGGTGCTCTGAAGTCACCATGAGGCAGAGATGGAGAACCCAGGTAGATGCAGGAGGAAGATAGAGAAATCACTTGTCCTCTCTGTGTGTCATGCCTGGTGGACACAAGACTTGTCCTGGTGAGTTCTGGTCTTTAGCCTATCAACCCCCCGTATCTCTCTAAATATCTTTGTATCCATCCATCTCCTCTCTCTTCCTCTTCCTCCTTTTCTTCACCGGTGTCTCTTTCTCTTCTAAATGAACAGCGGTAGCTGGCAGGCCCGGTTGTTCATTTCAGCTCTATTGATTTGTGCCTTTATTGAGGTAATAACAGTTTGTTGACCACACTTCTCTCAACCGTTGGCCTCAATCATTACAGAGAGGGGCACATACTGGCAACCTCTGCAGCAAAATACGCCTATTCACATTTACCTTGGCAAAGCCTCTTTGTGGCTGCTCTTCAGTCAATTTTTAATCGAGATTGGATTGATTTGGAATATAATGTATTCACGTCCAGTGGCACCTTTTGCAAGGGGATTCTTAATGAACCCACAGCAGGAAACAAGCAGGATATCTGCAAGGGCCTGTTCTATCTCTGTATGTTATGGTAATGATCCGGTGTCCAGCTGAAAACAGCCCCCATACTGTGCTGTAGCTGATAGTCGCAGTGAGGAGGGAGTGCTGGGCAGCCAGACTCGCAGGGTGTTTAGCTGAGGCTGCGGTGTAGCTGGGGGTCTGGGGCCAGCTAATGAGTGACCGCCCTGCCAGACGAGGCCAGGCTCTGCTCTGGATCAGGTTCCCCTTCCTGTTGACGTCTCTGTGGGCCTGACTTTTACGGGAAGAGACCCTGCGCCCAGGAAATGGTCTCCCCTAACAGCAACAGAGCAAGGGAGGCAGTGCGGCGCTAACCACATTTATCTGTTTATCAGAACGACTCTGGAGCGCTGCCTAATCGCGTTTAGCTACTGGACAGATCCCTTCGCTAACGAGAGACTGATAGGTACAGACAGGGCACAGGGACCACAAGAGAGTGATTAATAGAGAGAAAAGAGGATAGAAGAGGAGAAGAAGAAGAGGGAGATGAGAGAAAGTAGTGCAGAAGCGCAGGTGAAGAGGAGGTGCACAGACAGTGTTAGGCCCTGAGGAGAAAAACATTTTAAGATGAAGTGACTGAGGTTCCTCGTGTCCTCCCTGAACACCGTTACACCCCAGCTGTGGATCTGTTTGTGTCCCAATGCCTCACACTTCCCTCATTTCCAACTCCTCCTCTCTCCCCCCTGCTCCTTCCCTCTCCACCCTCCCCTCATCCATCCATCCATCTATCTAGCAATCCCTGGGAGGCATGGGACGTCGAGGAAAAAGCAAGAGAGGAGGAAGCGAGGAGCAGAGCATACATACTAAAGAACCACTTACCTACCTAGGGCCTCTACATCTCTCAATCACCTCGAGCGGGCCTCCTCTCTGCTCTCCCCCCTTTCTGTCCCCCCCTCTCCTGTTCCTGCCTCCCCTTCTCCTGCTTCCCCCAGATAGTGCTAGTAATGGGAGGTTAACACAGAGGCAGCGCTCCCATTATTGAGTGAATTTAGCACCTCGGACAGCGCTCTACAATCTTTATTGCTTTGCTGACCCTCTCGTCATGTCCTGGCTGTGCTCGACAGGCTCCACATGTGCACGGCTGTGTGTGCGAGCGCGCGTGTGTATGATATGAGGTCTGATTGAAAGGCGGTGTGTCACGGAACAGAGAGCACACATGCTCCAGGGCTTGTTCACAGCGAGGGATACACTCAGGAGGGTATAGCGCACAGCGTGTGTGTGTGCACGAGTGGAAGGGGAAGGAGGGAGAGAAAGAAATGATGGGGAAGGTTGGGGGGCGGGAAGGGGGCTGCAATTTTCTGGTTGTCGCGCCTCCAGCATATATCCTGGCCCCGGCACATTAACTTTTAAAAAGGGTTTCGCAGGGCTGTAGGTGTCTACATCACACGCGCACATATAACGACTGCCTGGAGTCACACACTCATACACTCAGGGAGAGAGGAAAAGAATAGAGACAGCGCGTGTAGAGAAAGGAGGGTAAGCGGTAGAAAATGAGCGCAGAGGAACGGCAACATCGTGTTAGGATAAATGTTTGATGTGGGAAATTCCACTTGGCGGTTTTCATCCAAGCAATGATGTTCTACATTTATCACACAAAGTGGATGCAGGACTATTCACTCGGATCATTACCGGGGTTAATACGGGGCAGGAGACGGGTGTGTCCCGGCTGACGAGGGGAGTTGTATAGCCGTCAACCTGATGATATGTTGTGTTAAATGAGATTGATGCGTGATCATGTGCGCTGGATTCATGATCCAGTGCTGACAGGTGGGAGGGGAAGATGTAGAAGATGGTTGACTGATAGAGAGATATAGGCTCATGTTTTATTCACAGATAAGCGTATCTTCCCTCTGCTCTCCCAAACTGCCCCAGCGAGTAACAAAGTGCCGGGACAGGCCCATTTCTCTTCCTCTCCCTCTCTCCCTCCTCTAGCTGCCTCCATCCTCCCTCTCACATACACTCTATTCTGCATTCACAGCATAATGCAAGAAGGGAAATGTAATAAAAGTGACTGAACTCTTTGAGCTGTCACACTCGTGATCAATCTCCTTTGTCTTCCTGTGCTTGATTGTAGGAGGTGATCCTAAAGAGAGCAGCGGACTTGGTGGAGGCCTTGTACGGCATGCCTCACAATAACCAGGTAAACACACACACACACACACATACACAGTTTAAAAAACGAAGCATGTAGACGAGCATCAATATGTTTTCTTAGATAAAATTATGTTTGTGGTTAGGACCACTGGCAGCTTCAAAAGCGGTGTCTCCGCTTGCCCCGCAGCACCCCGCTGTGTTTTCACACAAGATCTGGGAGCCACAAACACACACATGGGAATATGTCGGTTCTTTTATCAGCTGATATTCCGAGGCGGAGGGGAGGAGAAGTGCAGTAAAAAACTAAATGCAGAGGGAGGAGAGGAGGAGAGCAGGGAAGGTAGAGATGGGGCTCCAGAGGAGAAGAGGAAACAGAAATGAGGGAGGAAGAGAGGAAGAGGCAGGCTGAAGATTTGATGAGACTGTTAATGAGCCTTTCCTCCATTTACTGGAACCAATCCCACCACTCCCTGTGACCACTGATAAAAACCACTCAGCCTGCTGCGAGTTTACATGAGCAATATCTGGAGCAGGGATCAAACATTCTTATGAGAGCATTACGCCTCTATCAAGGGCATGTTCTTCTCTTCTTTTCTCTCCTCTTCTCCCCTTTTCTCCTTACTCCTCTTCTCTTCTTATCTCATCTTTTCTTTTCTCCTCCTCATCTCTTTTTGTCTCCTCTCATCTCCTCGTCTCTCCACTTTTCTTTCATTTTGTCCTCTCCTCTTCTCGTCTCTTTTCTGTCCTTCTTCTTTTCTTCTCCTCTCGCCTTTCCTCTTTTCTTTTCCCCTCTCCTCCTTCCTCTCTTTTTTTCTCGTCACATATGTTCTCCTCATCGCTCCTTTTTTCTTTGCTTCTCTTCTCTTCCCATCTTCTCCTCATCTCTCCTTTTCTTTTTGCTCTTTTCTCCTCTCCTCTCCTCTCCGGCCTTCGTTCTGAAGGGAAGGTTGAAGGCCCGACTCAGAGTGGAACACTCATGTTACAAGATGGTGGACAATATACAGGCCTTTAGTCACAGATGGACTATTTGTGGTGTCTTATATTCAGTTTGGGTTCAGTGGAGAGCTTGTGATTTATTAGAGAAATGTATTGATTGATTGGTTTTGTTTATATTTGTTTTACTTTATTTGCTTTTGAGTGACTTCTGTTTTCTCTGCAATGGTCCTGTAAAGGAACTTGAAAACCTCTCCTCTCCTCTCCTCCCTCCTGGCTGTGTTGCTGACCATATCTCTCTTTTTCTTTATCCCTCATTGTCAGGAAATGATTCTGAAACGAGCGGCAGATATCGCAGAGGCCCTGTACACAACGGTGCCACGAGGGCACAACCAGCTCGCCGGTCTTGGCAGCGGTTCCGTCCATGCTGGCATGATGGCTGTGAACTCCTTCACTGGGTCGGAGGTGGCGCAAACAGGCAATCAGGGTGAGCAAGCTCAACGGGGAATGGGTAAAGTCTATCACCATGGGAAATGCGGTGCTGATTTATTTGTTTTTTTTTCTTTTTCTTGATGGATTGTAAAGATGAGTAGTGCGATAGGGAAATTTTATTTTTCATGTGGGAAATTCAGAGAGGGTGATTTAAGAGCATGGAGAAAATAAGAGAGTCTTAAAAAAAAGGGGACAGGAGGAGGAGGGTGGGAGATGGCAGCGGGAAACAGGGAAAACTTGAGAGGAGGAACGAAAGAAGACGAAGAGAGTGAAGAATGGAGAAAAAGAGAGTCATGGATGCAGTGCGATGGAGAAATATGAGTGGGTCCTAGGGGTGTGTATATTAGACTGGGGTCAGCCCCTGTCTGACAAAGAGAGATGTGGGTGCAGTCAGTGGTGATTCATCACATGTATCAGGGGATGGAGAGGAAGACCTGCCTCTGGATGCGTCTCAATACTCACAATGAGCTTCCTCTCCTCTTCCTCTGCCCTTCATCTTCATCTGGACATTTCCTCAGATGTGAAGAAAACAACAGATATCAGCTATTTGACTCGTGGCCTGTTCTGATCCCCCATCCCATAGCGGATGAGAACAGGGAATTGGTGGTACCTAATTATAGAAGAGGAGGCTAATAGAGGTAGTGAAGTGTGGCCCTCGTCGCACCAGAGAGTAGAAATTCCTGATGTTCAATTCCAGCTGTGGTTTTTTTTCTCCAGTGTCAGCGTGTCTGACCTGAGATATGTATTTATAGTCTTTGTTTCAAGTGTCCTCCTTCTGTTCTCCGCCCCTGTATGTAAAGCGTGAGGTAGAGAAGTGTTCTGTCAGAAATACTGGCTTCATTCTTTATAAATTACAAGAGGGTTGCAGAGGCCTTTTAGTGTTAATTGCCTTATCAATATATCTAATTTTGGTGAGGAGCCAGGAAGGTCAAAGGCCTATTCTTTTAAGGGGCTGGATTGTAGACGGTCCCCCCTCATATCATTCTTCCTCCGCTCTGTTCATTGCTTTCTCGTGCTGCCATATGCTGGGTTTTTTTTAATTTTCTCTTGGCTTATGAGCCCATTAGCCATGTAGGGATGAGAATCTGGCAGTGCTGCATGTAGGCTTTCTCGTTTTTTGTTTTGACTGCCATCTGCTATGCCCCTAACACCTATTCTCTCTCTCTCTCTCTCTTTCCCTGTCCGTAGGTTTCAGTAGGAGTACAAGCAGTGTGTCCCCTCACGGTTATGTCCCCAGCTCCACCCCCCAGCAGAATAGCTACAGCTCTGTCTCCACTAGCATGAATGGCTACGCTAACTCTGGCATGGCAACCCTGGGCACCTCACCCAACTTCCTCAATGGATCTGCAGGCAACTCGCCCTATGCTAGTGAGTAAATACACCACATCGTAGTTCTGAAAACTAGGTAGGGGTTGACAAAGGCTATATCTGTACAACTATGTTTTCAATCAAGTATTTAAACTAAAAAATCTTTGTCCACACAAGTGTTTTGGCTCAGTATCAGTTTTAATCCCTATCCATACTGACATGCCTGAAGACACATATAATATGACATGCATGTGCCAGTGTGACAACTAACATACACTGGGACTATAGGAGCCTGACTGATCAGCAAAGGCTATATTGTAACCTAAAAGACCCAATCAGAAAGTTGTTGTGTCTACCTATCATCGTTTCCAAATATAGTTTCTCTCGTCCAAACTAAAACCCTCAAACAAAAATGGGTCCAGCAGCATTTCCAAACTTCTCTGTTCCAGCGGTTTGTAAAAGTAGAAGTAGTGTAGATGCCATTCTATCTATAATAGAATGGATGTGTGGTATGGGTGTAGCCACAAATCAAGGCAGGGAAGTTAGACATGAATGAATGAGAGCCTTTTGTACATAAAAGAGGAAGAAAGTCTGATGGATATTGACAAAGGGAGGTGGAAACCTGAAGACAACACACAGGGAGAGAGTCTTTCAGTTCAGCTGGCTCATCTGTTTCTTTAAGAACAGAGTCAAACGCAAATCCCCACTTTATTGGCCAGGGGAGCAGACCACCTAGCACCCCCCTGACGCACACACACACACACACACACACACACACACCCTCTACATTAAAGACCCTTGATTAAATCAATAAACTAATTGCTAGAGAAGCAATTCCATTTCAGCTCTTTGATTCCTGGGTGTTAACAAGTATTTTAACAGGCTCATCGGCCCCACACAGACACTTTCAATCAATGGCCCCTCGGCCTGCCTTTGTAGGTCCAATTTTCATTAATTGATTAGTTAGGCCCCTTCATAAATGGATTATGACTTTATTGCGAGGATTTGTCAGGAAGAGCCATAAAGGCTAAGTGTTGGATAATAACAACAATAAAGGCAGAAGCAGATATCAGAGGGCAGGTGAAATACGACTCAGCTGATTGTAAAATCACTGAGGGGGAAAATGCTCTTAGTGTATTAGCAGACAAAAGACAAACCAGGGAGAAATGGATGGACGGGCGGGTGTCAGGAGGAGACAGGGTTTGGGCTGTGAAGATAGCCTGTGCTCCAGTCTCACAGCTATTGTTTATTAATATTTAATTTCAGGAAACTTTGATTTAATGAAATAAAAGTTTTTATTAAATGCTGTTTTGTTTTAAATTTAAACTGATAATTTCAAAGATTTACTTCCTGGCCACACCAGCTTTGAAAACTCTAAAATTGTGTGGTGATCAGCGGAGTTCATCTTTGGTGAACTTAAAGACAAAAGATTAAGCCGTTGACTGATAGCAATTGGTCTTGACAATGTCACTGGAGAGTCCTAAACGGAGGAAGCTTATTAGGCCCTAGACACAGCTACAGTAATGACTTGTAGTATATTGAGCTTAAACTTTAGCAGCTAGCTAATAATCCAGCAATTTATCAAGCCCTATAAACACTCTCAGCTTCTACAACCAAATATGCTCCAAAGCAAACAAGGGCTCAGCGATATGACCAAAATCTTGATTCCTGATAGAGGTACAGTGTATATTAGGGTAATGTCTGTTCAGATGTGAAGTTGCAACAGCAGCAGTTATCTCCTTCAATCTTTTTGATTCTTTGCCACATAATGTATTGCAGACAAAAGCCTCTTACAACATCTGAGTGTAGAGTTTGTTTTGAGCGCTCGACTGTCTCTGCATCGTTAGATATGACTCTTGGTGGTTGGTGAGTCTATTGTGGGAACCTGTCTGTGGCATAAATTCCAAAGCATGTTTTTGTGTTAGGCTTCTCACATGCAAACTTTGTCCGTTCATTCATCTTTTGAGGTGGAGCGTAAAGCAACTTCTAATTGATGAATAACATTGCAGTAAAAAGATGATTTGCAACACAACAAAATAAACAATAGAGCATAATATGAAACAATATATACAATCATACAGTCCAATATGAACAGAAAGCAGCATCTAATGACCAGTCAGCAGACACCATGTATTATCGGCATATTTGTTGTATTTACTGGAACCACTGGCCTCTCTTGCATGATTATCTGTGATAAAGCTGATGGAGGAGAGCCTTGTTTGTAAGTGGTTCTGGAAACACATTATGTGTACAGCACCCTGAGTTTGCGAGGAGATGTTGATCAAGTTGTTGTAACCCCTGAGCACGGGATGAGTCATCAAAACCGACTGATCAAAGGGAAAGAAAATGCTCTGAGCTGTTTTCAGTGCCAGCTAAACACATTTTTGTCTTAGCTATGGAATATCTCCCTGCCAGGTGATTTTACTCATCAACTCAAAGAGAAAAAAAGTCCCAGCCTGATGATCTGAGTCCAAAATATTATCCCTCCTGCCATTTTCCATTGACCAGTCCCTTTCTGTTCATCCCGTCTGCCTGTTCTCTGCCCACGGTCCTCTCTCTAACCCCGTCTTTCCCCCTTTCTGTCTTCATCTTTCCTCCATGTCCTTCCCTGACGTGCTCCCCATGACCCCCTTAATCCCCTACCCCCAATCCCACCCGTCTTTCTCTCCTCTCAGTCGTCCCATCAAGCCCCACCATGGCCTCATCGACCAGCCTGCCCTCCAACTGCAGTAGCTCCTCTGGCATCTTCTCCTTCTCCCCGGCCAACATGGTGTCTGCAGCCGTCAAGCAGAAGAGCGCCTTCGCCCCTGTCGTTCGACCCCAGAACTCCCCTCCGCCCACGTGCACCAGCACTAACGCCAACAGTCTGCAAGGTAAGCTGCTAAAAACAAGAAGCCAGCAAACATTTATTTACATATTTAATACAATTATAGCTGCTGCTTATTTGAAAAAGATTGTAGTGTATGTTGTAAAAAAAGTCGAGTTAATTAGTCAGAAACTTTCACTCTCCAGCTTTAATCCTGCTTTTCTCCTCCTTATGATAATAATATCTCACTTTTACCCCCACTTCTTCCTCCAATCCTCCTTTTCTCCCTCCTCTTCACTCCCTGTTTTTCCTTTTCTTTCCCCTCCTTGAACCCTCCATTCTCCTTCCTCACTGTAGATCAGTCTTTTGTGGACTCTAGCAAGTACTCATCAGCCAGCGCTCTGCAGGGCCTGGCCTTCTCCTGAAGTATGTTATCCCTCGCTCTGACTTTTCTCTTTTTTCTCCTGTTCTTTCCACTGCACACTATCCCACCGCTCATTTCTTTTTGCGAGCACCAGCTCATCCTGCCCTACCCTTCCTTCTCTTTTCTGTTTTTATTTGTCGCTCTCGACTCGTCAGAGGGACAGCATGCCACACCATATGTGTTCCATTTCCTGTTTTCGCTTCCTGCTTCCTGCCTGCGCTTTCAGTGGGTGTCTCTACATGGAGGTGGTGGTTGTGGGGTGAGGGAGGGTGGGGGGCTGTTGCGGTCATTCTGCTCTCCCATTTCCATTCGAATCCAGCACGGGGTCTGTTCGTCTAGGCAGGATGTTGTATGGTGTTGAGATCCTGAGAGAGAGAAATGATGGATGGGAATCTTTATCAGAGCCCCAAGCTAAGCACTTCCTCACTTCCTCTGTCGGCGTTGATGAGCGCTGACCACGGTGACCCAGGGGCTAGTGGCCACTGTGTGCTGATCACGCTGACACACACACACACACTTACACACACCGACACACACACACACACACACCATTCTGTTAATCCCAACAAACCGGAGACACTTAGGAAATAACCAGGGAATTAGTGGATTGAAGAGAGGGAGGGATCAATAGGCAGCCAATATGTTATATGAAAAATTCCTCAGTGTGATGGCTTCAGTGTAAAAGTGGGGGGGAAGGGAGAGGGGGAGGCGGCAGTGAGGAGGTGAGAGAAGGAGTTATAGTGGCGTGGCAGAGCAAGATATAAGAAGTCAGGAATGTGAATAAAGCTCCCCGCCAAAGGCCCGCAGATTCCTTTTCCATCTCTGAGCATCGAACGTGATTTCATCACCTCTGTCATCCCACGTCACCGCCATGCTTTCTCCTTGTGTCTGATTTACGGCCCGCGATTGCACGACGGCCTCGCACGACGTAGCTGCTAACAATTAACAGTGGTAGCTCTCGCGTCGAGCTCATTCAGAAAGCCTGCGAAAAGTTGAATGATGTCGTCTGCGAGCGTCAAGTTAGCGGTGCGGCAGAGGGGAAATGTTTTGATTTTCGGGGGCCTCCGAATGAAGAGATAATGAGGGAGAGTCGTCTTTGTTCGCCAGATGCTGGAGCACATTGCTGTTATGTGACTGTTGTGATGACAGATGAAACCCAGCAATCACATGACTGACCTCTCTCTGTGTTTCTTTTTTTCCTTCCATTTCTCTTTCTCCCCCCCTCCTTTCCCACAAAGCAGCGATTCCCGGGATGATCGTTCCACCCATGTAGAGGAATCTGGGATAGCTGGAGATTTGGGATTTTTTTTTTAAAGAGGAAAAGACACAGTAGCAGAGTCTGGCGAGTCTCTGCTATGCTCCGGAGCTGAACTGAAGGAAGTCAAGATAAGACGCCAGGACTCTGTTAAACTCAGGCCTTTCCATTGGGATTTCATCTGAAGGGATAGGGGGAGGAGGAAAAAAAAGGGACAATACAAACCTTTGTGATGTTATTTCCCTCTTGGTTGAATTAGTGTAGCTTCTCTGACACCGCCTCTCGTGGAGTGTATAGAGACTGATAGTTTGCCCACAGTGTGACACTGACCTCATGAAAAGAGCATTTATTTATCTTTATGTTTATGCCTGTAAGGTGTGGGTTCGATTACCGGAGGCCCCCCCACACGCCGTCTCGCAATCCGTAGCTCGCACAAACAACAGCAAAGTGTCGGTTTGGCCGTGGAGTTTACCTAACCTCTGTCACAATAGAAGATGCTTTCCTTAGCTCAGCTGGCTTTTCTGAAAAACCACGAAGCAGCACGCCAAATGGAGCAAAGGTCGACAACACAGAAAAAAGGCAAAGAAACACAAACAAGAGCAAAATCATCAACCCCTTAATTTTGCTGCTAATTTTCCCACACAACTAAAAGTGGTGTATCGAAATCTCCCTGTGCTATTTTAAGATCAGAAACCATGCCTCTCTTTCTTTCTTTTCTCCTTTTCTCATCTAGTTTGTTTGTTTCACTTTTTAATAAAAAAAAACTGTGAGGATTGAGCTGTTTGCAATATGCTTTTTCTGCTTGGCGTGTGAAGATTTAGCCAAAATTGACGTTTTGTCGGAGGTTTTAGCGAAAGACTTGAAAAGCCAGAGGATGTGTGCGTCCAGCCAGCACTGTACTGAAGGAGTCTAGCAAATATCAAATTAGAATAAATGCGTGATTATATGTGATATATTTTTGTACATAAAAAAAAAACTAATGTTGAATTTTTTATTTGACATTTAGTTTTCTTTTTTTTTTGCGATAGGTATAGTTTGAAATGTAAACATTTAATGTCTTAAGGCAGCTTCTCGATGCAGAAGATAGATTTACTGTGTGTTGTCAATATCTCATCTGCGAAACATGAGAAACATGGATTTGGATACAAAGAGGGGATTCCTGTAAAATATCCTATAAATAATGTATTTATCCCTTGTATTTGTACATTGCCTCTCACCCCCTCTGTTTAGTTGTGTTGTGTAAGTTTAATACAGTAAGTGAACATATTTCACAGTGTTTTGTTTCATTATTACTGTTGTCCCCCACTATTTAAATGTGACTTTTTTTTTTTTCAATCTTTTTTTTCTTGTTCGTTTTGTATGTTGTTATGCATCGGTATACCATGCTTTCATTTGTTGATTTAAAACATGCCATTGTCTATTTTTGTATTATTTGTAAGTTAATAAAAAACAATTTCATTTTTTTTCCTTTTGAAAATGTTTATTGTACGGCAACGAAGTAGCATCTTATTCAGAGTATTTGGTTGAAGTAGATTTTTTAAGAATATATACACACATTAATATATACTGTAAATCTATATCTTTTTTTGTTTGAGGCTTTCAGATTGATACTGTTCTTGAACTGATAATATGCATGGGTTCTTCTCTTGAGTGACACATTCTTTTTTTGTGCGTGGAAAAACCAAGAGAAGTAAGAAATTGCTCTGTGTTTTTTCTTTCTTTGTGTTTCCTCTTTTTTTCTCCCTCCTCTGTTCTTTCTTTTCCTATGTTATTTATGCCTGCTTACATACTGTATCTATATACTCTTTCTTTTTTTTTCTGTCACTGTAATCTTTACCAGCAGTCTAGATGCCTTAACAATGCAAACCCATTCTTCATTCAATCACGTGTACAGTTTTCTACCCTCACCACAATTGTCTATTGCCACAGAGGAATTCATGGGAACTTGGGGACAAAGCACAAACCCACTCCGTTTGGTGGTGAAGCCAGACTAGAATACAAAGAGCCATAATTCAACAATCACACACACCCTGATGTACTATAATACTACAGCGATGGCATGCTTTGAAGGACAGTCAGCACTGAGAGGCCTGTCTCAGCTGTGCTCATTGAACTTAAGTGTTCACACAAACACTTTGTCTTTTTGTTGTAGCGATTATATATATAATTTCTCTTTCGATTAATGAAATAATTTAAACAGCATGGTGGGGATACTTTTCATTAACCACAGGATCACAACAGTACAATGACACAGAGCTGTTTTATTGTAGTACAAAGGGACGCACAGTGAAGACGAGCACTGTCACAGCACAATTTTACTCTCACACATGGAGTCGTACAGGTCCGACTCCAGTATCTGACAGTCGATCCCCCCGGTCCTCTCCTCTCCCTGTTTCAGCCTTTTGGACAATACAGCTTCATTACAAGCCAAACAGAACAAGAACGAGTGAGGAGGCATGAAACAGAGCTCCTTGGCCCCTCGGCCATTTCTGTAGTCTTTTTCTTTGTGTGTCTTCAAGCTGTTGCTGGACAGAGAATAGGGCTTTTCTCTCAGCTTTTCTTTTCTAGAGCCTGGTTTTGTTAAGTGGGTAGAGAGGAGCATTTTAACAGAGGCGCCTGCTGACAGACGAGTGTTTTTCAGGCACTTGTGTGCCTGCGCTGGTCTGGGCCGGGGCAGGAGGGGCTGCACCATATCTGTTTCAAATGAACGACAGAGGTCTGTTGTCATACAATGGTTGCTTTGTAAGCAAAGTTCCATCCCGATTATAAATATTGGTAATGGGTGAAAAAGTTTTGTATTTAGGTAACGAACAACAAAAAAAAAAGATGCAAACCAAATAGCTGGTGTCTATTTTTTCCTCTGTTTTGTCTTTGACTGCAAATACACTGAACAGCTCTATGATATAAGGGAAGAAAAAAATCTACTGTATAGATTGTTATTGTTTTTGATGAAAAATGAGCTGTAAGATAACTTTTGGACTCACAATGTTGAATTAAAGTTACCTCTTGTCTGTGACCTATGTTGTCATTTTGTTATTTTAAAATATGTATTAACATGAGTTTCTGATTTCATATGAGTTACAGTCACTTCATTATTTACTTATATAGTATTCAGTAAACTTTACTGCATTGTAGATTTCATTTTAAATGCAAATTTCTTCCAGTCAGTCTAAACTCAAAAATCTATAATGTCAACATGAAAAGAAATTAATTAAATGCTCATAAAAAATTTCAGACCCTTTAGTGTGGTGCTCCACATTGTTGTCACCTACATCACGTTTACTTTAATTCTCCAAACACCATGAAGTTATGACGTCCAGGGAACAAGATCAGGCCAAAGGTATAAAACCATGTTTAAATCTGTGAGTGTTTCCACAGTGGCCTCAATAACCCAAACTGAAGAATTTTACAACCAGAACTCTTCTTAACTGTCCCACTGAAATAGATGAAGGCCTTGGTTATAGGGAGGTGACCAACAAACCAACTGTCAGTCTAACAGAGACGTCCTCTGCAGAAATTGCACAAATTGACGAAAGGACAGTAATCTCAGCAGCGGTCCCTCATCCAGGGCTTTATGGTAAAGCGGCTGGACGGAAGCCACACTGAGTAAAAGGCAGATGACAGGACACTTGTAGATTTAGTGACGGAAAATTATTTAAAACAAAAAAACTCCAAACATACCAGGTACTACATCACCTGGCAATATGCGTAGTGTAAAGCATGGAGGCAGCATCATCATACGAGGGGGTTTTCAGCTGCAGGGAGACTGGTCAGAACTGAGGGAAGGAAGGAACGCTGTTCACCTTAAGAAGAATACAGCCGAGACAACGCTGGAGTGGCTTCGTCTCTCACTTTCCCTGAATGATCCAGTCAAAGGTCAAATTTAAACCCCGGAGAACATCTGTGGAGAGACGTGAAGAAGCAGCTCACCAACATTTCTCATCCAATCTGAAGGAGCTCGAGAGGATTTGCCATGAAGAATGGGGTAAGCTGCCCAAATCCAGGTGTGCAAAGCCTGTTGAGACTTTAGGCAAGATGACTTGAAGCTGTGTCTGCTGCTAAAGAAGCTTCTACAAAGTCCTTGAATTATGGAAATGAATTCTTTTGTGAGTTAGTCAGAACAGTTTGTCAGAACAAGTCATTAAGGGCAAACTTCATGGGCAAATATGTGAATTTCATCCGTTAAAATGAAATCTACAGCGCAATAAAATGTGCAAAGGGCAAAGGGGGTCTGAATATTTTCTGAAGCCGCTGTGTGGAGACCAGTGAGGATTTGTGGTGTTTATTCTCTTGTTTGACTGAAAATGTCATCAGCACCTTGCTGACAGGCAGCTGACTGAGAATAAGAGGAGGTCTGGCTGAGAGTAATTCCACAGGTCAGAGACACTGGCCTGCGTCCCCTCCCCCCCTCCAGGCTCCTTCCTCTAATGAATCTAATTCATTAATGCATTACTGATGGCATGGTGAACATGGTTAGCCTGACAAGTTTCCTCCTAAACATATTAGTTAATGATGATTCCAAGGTTATTAATTGCAAACGCACCAGCCCACCAATAATTGAGTCATCATTTGCATACCCGGTCATCAGCAGAAAATTAATTTCTTTTTTCTTTTTTGCATATCTAATTTGGAGGGGCCGCGATTGGATTAGCGGGAGACAACAGCGGATCCCAGGTTTCTGCTGACCTCAAAGTGTTCCAGGGTCTCCACGGTAACTGGAGGCTTCCGTAACGCCAAGGGGGAGAGCGAGACGACCTGGAAGTACTGATGAGTTAAGGGCTCGTAAACACTGTGCATGCTTGTGTGTGTGTGTGTGTGTGTGTGTCTGCCTGCTTAATTGCCCAAAGGTTCACAACTGCAGAGGGCTATTTATTTATTATTTTTGCCTCCCATATATCTAATAACGGAGCTGATAGTTGCTGACAAACAGTAAAGAGGGTTGGGGCGTGCACAATTTAGCAGTAAGAGGTGGGATATTGAATTATGGAGGTTACACTCTCAGTGCAGGGGAGAACGAGTCCTGGAGCCTAATG